>NW_024070189.1:52077929-52467527 GCF_014754425.2 Oryx dammah
AGAAATAGATGTTTTTCTGGAACTCTCTTGCTTTTTCGATGATCCAGCGGATGTTGGCAATTTGATCTCTGGTTCCTCTGCCTTTTCTAAAACCAGCTTGAACATCAGGGAGTTCACGGTTCACGTATTGCTGAAGCCTTGCTTGGAGAATTTTGAGCATTACTTACTAGCATGTGAGATGAGTGCAATTGTGTGGTAGTTTGAGCATTCTTTTGCATTGCCTTTCTTTGGGATTGGAATGAAAACTGACTTTTTCCAGTCCTGTGGCCACTGCTGAGTTTTCCAAATTTGCTGGCATATTGAGTGCAGCACTTTCACAGCATCATCTTTCATTTGAAACAGCTCAACTGGAAGTCCATCACCTCCACTAGCTTTGTTCATAGTGATGCTTTCTAAGGCCCACTTGACTTCACATTCCAAGATGTTTGGCTCTAGATTAGTGATCACATCATCATGATTATCTGGGTCGTGAAGATCTTTTTTGTACAGTTCTTCTGTGTATTCTTGCCACCTCTTCTTAATATCTTCTGCTTCTGTTAGGTCCATACCATTTCCATAGCCGTGAAGAGATACCCCACGCCCAAGGTAAGAGAAACCCAAGTAAGATGGTGGGTGTTGCAAGAGGGCATCAGAGGGCTGACACACTGAAACCATACTCACAGAAAACTAGTCAATCTAATCACGCTAGGACCACAGCCTTGTCTAACTCAATGAAACCAAGCCATGCCTGCGGGGCAACCCAAGACAGGTGGGTCGTGGTGGAGAGGTCTGACAGAATGTGGTCCACTGGAGAAGGGAATGGCAAACCACTTCAGTATTCTTGCCTTGAGAACCCCATGAACAGTATGAAAAGGCAGAATGATAGGATACCGAAAGAGGAACTCCCCAGGTCAGTAGGTGCCCAATATGCTACTGGAGATCAGTGGAGAAATAACTCCAGAAAGAATGAAGGGATGGAGCCAAAGCAAAAACAATACCCAGCTGTGGATGTGACTGGTGATAGAAGCAAGATCTGATGCTGTAAAGAGCAATGTTGCATAGGAACCTGGAATGTCAGGTCCATGAATCAAGGCAAATTGCAAGTGGTCAAACAAGAGATGGCAAGGGTGAACGTCGACATTCTAGGAATCAGCGAACTAAAATGGACTGGAATGGGTGAATTTAACTCAGATGACCATTATATCTACTACTGTGGGCAGGAATCCCTCAGAAACGGAGTAGCCATCATGGTCAACAGAAGAGTCCGAAATGCAGTACTTGGATGCAGTCTCAAAAACGACAGAATGATCTCTGTTCGTCTCCAAGGCAAACCATTCAATATCACAGTTATCCAAGTCTATGCCCCAACCAGTAACACTGAAGAAACTGAAGTTGAACAGTTTTATGAAGACCTACAAGACCTTTTAGAACTAACACCCAAAAAAGATGTCCTTTTCATTATAGGGGGCTGGAATGCAAAAGTAGGAAGTCAAGAAACACCTGGAGTAACAGGCAAATTTGGCCCTGGAATACGGAATGAAGTAGGGCAAAGACTAACAGAGTTTTGCCAAGAAAATGCACTGGTCATAGCAAACACCCTCTTCCAACAACACAAGAGAAGACTCTACACATGGACATCACCAGATGGTCAATACTGAAATCAGATTGATTATATTCTTTGCAGCCAAAGATGGAGAAGCTCTATACAGTCAACAAAAACAAGACCAGGAGCTGACTGTGGCTCAGATCATGAACTCCTTATTACCAAATTCAGAATCAAATTGAGGAAAATAGGGAACACTGCTAGACCATTCAGGTATGACCTAAATCAAATCCCTTATGATTATACAGTGGAAGTGAGAAATAGAATTAAGGGCCTAAATCTGATAGATAGAGTGCCTGATGAACTATGGAATGAGGTTCGTGACATTGTACAGGAGACAGGGATCAAGACCATCCCCATGGAAAAGAAATGCAAAAAAGCAAAATGGCTGTCTGGGGAGGACTTACAAATACTGTGAAAAGAAGAGAGGCAAAAAGCAAAGGAGAAAAGGAAAGATATAAGCATCTGAA
Organism: Oryx dammah; assembly: GCF_014754425.2. Taxonomy (NCBI): domain Eukaryota; kingdom Metazoa; phylum Chordata; class Mammalia; order Artiodactyla; family Bovidae; genus Oryx; species Oryx dammah. The sequence goes on from NW_024070189.1 coordinate 52,079,982, forward strand.
TGCAGAGTTTCAAAGAATAGCAAGAAGAGATAAGAAAGCCTTTTTCAGTGATCAATGCAAAGAAATAGAGGAAAACAACAGAATGGGAAAGACTAGAGGTCTCTTTAAGAAAATTAGATACCAAGGGAACATTTCATGCAAAGATGGGCTCGATAAAGGACAGAAATGGTAAGAAATGTCAAGGAATATTAAATAATTGAGTGGAGAGAAAAGAGAAAAATTGGTGGCATGTGGCTCATGGCACTTGAAGTTTATCTATAAACTAATCCAGATCCTATTTAAAGCAATATTGCCCAAGGTGTGTTCCATGTCAGGAAATAACCTCTGTTATGGTCCTGGACTACAACTCTCCTATCCACACAGTGAGTCTAGTGAGGGAGTTAGACAAAACAGGTTAAATAAACAAAGAAGAAATAATTAAAGTTTGTGATAAACACACAGGAAATAAAAGAGATACTGTCATAGAACAGTGCAAACTTTAGCCTGTATCAGCATCCCCTGGAGGCTTGTTAATACACAGATAGCTGCCTCTACTTTCCATCCGAATTTCTGATTCAGCAGGTCTGGGGCAGGGCACGGGAGCTTGTGTTTTTGACGGGTTCCCAGGTGGCTATAAAAGCTTTGTATAAAGAGAAGATAGCTAAAACGAGACCTGAAGGATGGGGAGGGAGAGGCATATAAAGTCTCAGAAACAGTATTTCAGGCTGAAGCAAGAGCAGGTATCCAGAAACAGGAAAGGCTTCCCTCCTTTAGGAGCTGGGAGGAAGCCACTGGGGCTGGAAGGTACTGAGGAAGAGAGTGATGAAAGCTGATGTTAGAGGGGCTGGTTTCAGATGATGTCGAGCTTAGAGACCATGGGGGAAGGCTGAATGTCACCTTAACACAGTGAAACACCAACAAGGATTCTAAGCAGAGAAGGAAGGAACTGCCATTCATATTTAAGGAGATCCCTATCTGTTGAGAGGAGAAAGAATGGAAAGTTAGCAGGAATAGCATGAAGAGGTCAGATTTGGAGACCATGACCATGGACTTGGGTGAGAGATGAGGTTGACCTGACCTAGGGAGTGACATTGGAGGTGGTAAGAAGGAAGGAATGAAGCTCTGTTTCGCCACCCCCCACCCAAATGTTTGTGGCTACCACCAATTTGGAACCAATTTTTAACTGCTAGACTTTTCAGAGCCTCTGGAATGGAAATGTTCATTGTGACTCCTAGAGAGATATTTTTCCCTAGAGCTCCTCAAGCAGTTAAATGTCTGTCACTGGGCAACCTAGAGGGGTGAGAGGGAGGTTCAAGAGGAAGCAGACATATGTAAACCTATGGCTGATTCATGTTGATGTATAGCAGAAACCAACACAATGTTGTGAAGCAATTATCCTCTAATTAAAAATTTTAAAAATGTCATTGGGAGTTGATAGTTGAAGCTTCTGCCATTTCAGAGGCTCTGGCCCTCTGTTGGCCTCAGTAGCAGAGTCATCCTGTCCAGTAGGAAGATTCACTCTTCATTCACATTCCACATAAGCTACAGAGTAGGGCAGTGGGCAGTCATCAGTCTCCTAGCTAAGGGTGGAGATGGTCTTGGGAGCACAGTGCCATGGCCTGCTGGCTTCATGAGAGTTGCTTCACAACTTCCTGTGTGTGTGTGTGTGTGAGAGAGAGAGAGAGAGAGAGACTTTGAGCACTGAACCCCTCTGAGTGTGTGTGTGTGAGACTTGGAGCACTGAACCCCTCTGAGCCTCAACTTTGTCATTCAAAACTGGAAATAATAGTATTCACCTCATGAAGTGCTTCTGGGAATCCTCAAAGTCATTCAGATAAAGATTTTAACACAATATTGGCTGTAATAGTAGTTGCTTCTGTTATTAGAGGGAACTATGTGTTTTCCATCTCAGTTTTGATCAGATGTTAGCTTGTCTGTCTCCAGCTGCCTGAAACCTCAGACCACTGTCACGCCTCTTGTCCACCTTTGTTCACAGCTCTTCCTACGTGGGATGGTCTTTTACACCAAGTGATATCTCTGAAACATGGTCATTCCTCTAGCCACATATTAATTTAGAGAAATTTCCTCTTGTGTTTTTTCCAAGGCATCTTATTTAAAACATGGAATGAATTTTCTTCTTTGGGACTGGAACTTGATTATTTCTTTATCATCAGCAAAATATCTCAAAGACAACTGAATATGTGATAGAACAACTTTTCAAGAGCTGGTAGAATTAGCAAAGACATCCTTCTGCATTTAAGCGAGGCACAAATTTCAGGATGTAAAATGGAGGCTTTACAGGAGACTCCATTGGTTCACTCTTTTCTTCCTCATTATTAGTAACTTAACAACCATTTTCTTTTAAAAGAACATCTTAAAATAATTTTTTAATCACCAGACTGTGACAAGTGGAGAATCTGAAAAGATGTGTCCCAAACAGGTGGTCTAAACACTTTCCCAAGGTGACTCTCTGCTGGACTTGTAAGTTACAACATAAGAAATGGTGTGTGTCAGGGTGACTTAATTAGGTGACTTAATTAAAGTCCTTTTGATGTCTATTTGGGAGAACTAATGAGTTTCTTTTATCAAATTTATTCCAAGCACTTCCTGAGATGCAAAATCTGAATTAACTAACTTCTCTATAAATCTGATGAGGAAACCAAGTTCTAAAAATAACATGTGCAGTGCTGGAAGGATCTGGATGAAAGCATAGAAGCCAGCTGAGTGGATGTCAAGAAAGAATGTCTGATCTTGATGTTTTCAAGCTTGGCTCAATCAAAATACTTCTGCATCTTAGAGTAGTACAAGTGTCCTCAATAGTAAGTCAGATGCCAATATGAAGGGTTGGATTCACTTCACATTATGGAAAGTCTATGTTGTTCCCTCCATGTTCTGGGTACTGCTCTTTGAATATAGGAGTCACCTTGAAATTCAGAGGACTAAAGAATAGAGAGTAAACCTTATTTCTCTTATGCTGTTAAACCTCCTTATGAAGCTTTTTTTTTTTTTTAACCAGAATGGTAGCAATTCTGAAAATTATCCAGTACTATGTGGGAACACACACAATGCCTAGACATGAGTTTCCTGCGCTTAGTCTCACTATAAATGTATTTAAAGGCTTTCAGAAATCATATCAAAACTGTATTTTAACTTATAAATGGAGACATTAATAGGCCTACTGTGGTTATTATTTACAACTATGAGTCTGAGTGACCTTTTTGAAATTAATATTCAATTTTCTACAGCATTTAGAAAATCTTTACTTATTTGGATCTTTAAAAGTATAAATTTGCTAAAGTAGTATATCTGACACTTTTGATAAAATCTGCTTATTCCTTCTGAAACCTCTGTTTCCAGCTATGCATTTTCTGCCAAGAGTTTAATCATTGGCCTTATTAGCTCTTCTTACTTCTGAGAAGAATAGAATTCTTAATTGTATTTCAGTGAAATATGTAGCTAATTTTTTATTCATACTTTACTAGTAACTGTTGATGGTTTACACGCACACATATAAATCATTCTTTGTGGGGTTTTCTCACTTTCTTTAGAGATGGAAATCTAATCCGTTAAAAAGTAAAATACAACTGGGTACATTTTAAAGACATTTAATGACTTTATTTAATGACTCTGAAATCAGGCAGCATCCTATCTAGCAGATAAAAAGAAACTCCAAAGAGCTATTCAGAATGGAAGGCTGTTATAGGCAGAAGAGGACAGGACAAGAAAATAGTAGATTATTTCTTCTTTGGGGGGCAGAAAGGGCCTATCAGGCAGATTACCTCACTGGTGTTGACCATGAAATTCCAGACTGACCAGTTAAGATTACATTCCTGGGAGAGGTGGACACTGCAGTTAGTTTAGGTATTGTCTTGGTTTGGTGACATGAGTTTAGCATTAAGTGACTCCATAGGGGGCCTGTTGGCTATTTTTAAACAATTTGCTCCTATTGATCAGACTGTCAGCTTAACTGAGAGATGTCATAAAAAATTAAGGCATTAGCGCCCTTCTCAGCTACTTCTCTGTAGTTCTCACAACTTTTACTGATCCTCTGTGTGATATTCACAGGTCATGGTGTTGCAGGAAGGGGGACCCCTTGCAGGGCCCAAAACTGGGCTCTTGTCTAACACTCCAAAATGAATTGTCCAAGGAGACACATGTGTGACAAAGCAAGAGATTTTATTGGGAAAGGGCACCCGGGTGGAGAGCAGTAGGGTAAGGGAACCCAGGAGTACTGCTCTGCCACGTGGCTTGCAGTCTCGGGTTTTATGGTGATGGGATTAGTTTCCGGGTTGTCTTTGGCCAATCATTCTAATTCTTTCCTAGTGGTGCACGCATCGCTCAGCCAAGATGGATGCTAGCGAGAGGGATCTGGGAAGTGGACGGACACGCGGTGTCTCCTTTTGACCTTTCCCGAACTCTTCCAGTGGGTGGTGATGGCTTATTAGTTCCATATTCCTTATCAGGATCTCCTGTCATAAAACAATGCGTGCAAATGGTTACTATGGTGCCTGGCCTGGGTGGGCAGTTTCAATCAGTGTGCTTCCCCTAACAATGGTGTTTGGGTTTTCTTTCATTTGGCTGACAATCTCTCTGAAATTCATAGGTCATGACTTTTAGGGTCACACTTCTTTAGTAGATCATTTTCTTCATCCCTTTTCCAGCATTGAAGTCATGAAGAGATCATTTCCTTGGTGGTTAGCAGCTATGAAGATGCATTTAAAGCTTTTGAGAGAATACAGCCTGCCAGGGAGATGACTATTTGTTGTTGTTGTTGTTCAGTCGCTCAGTCAGAACTCTTTGCAACACCATGGACTGCAGCACACCAGGCTTCCCTGTCCTTCGCCATTTCCCAGAGCCTGCTCAAGCTCATGTGCACTTAGTTGGTGATGCCATCCAACCATCACATCCTCTGTTGCCCTCTTCTCCTCCTGCCTCAGTCTTTCCCAGCAGTCAGGGAGATGACTATGCCTATTATTAAATAGGTTAATTCCCAGTGTTTGGAGTGTACTTCACAGATGTGGTTCCCAAGACCCAACCCAATCTAAATCAAGTAAGTCAAAGAAAGAACTCACTGCAGGAGTCACCTTCTCAAGCCAAGTTGAACTGAGTTTCAGATTCCTCACAAGTGTTAATCCAAGAGTATCAGGGAGTGTTGGTTGCAGCACAGACACCTCCTAGCTCAGCTAAAAGATGATCAAGGGCTGTCCTGTTTTCAAGATCAAGTTTGGCTGGAGTGCCTAGGGATTTTCACTGGACAGCTATTGCTTTAGCAGCACATTTTGCAGTATCTTTAAGAGTTAAGGAGAGGTTCCTGATCATAGTTTCATGGACATTTACTCCTGACTTAGCAAGTAGGAGGAGAAGGCAATGGCACCCCACTCCAGTACTCTTGCCTGGAAAATCCCATGGACGGAGGAGCCTGGTAGGCTGCAGTCCATGGGGTCGCTAAGAGTTGGACACGACTGAGCGACTTCACTTTCACTTTTCACTTTCATGCATTGGAGAAGGAAATGGCAACCCACTCCAGTGTTCTTGCCTGGAGAATCCCAGGGACGGGGGAGCCTGATGGGCTGCTGTCTATGGGGTTGCACTGAGTCGGACACGAATGAAGTGACTTAGCAGCAGCAGCAGTAGCAAGAAGGAACCTACCAAAAAAAAAACAAAAAAAAGTAAATCCTGAATTGTGAAAGCTTCCTGGTAGGTTCTTTCTAATTCACTGGTACAAATTCAGGAAAGTTGATCAGTAGGGTATCTCAGTTTGCTTGTGAAAATTTATGGACACAGTTAGATAACCGAAGAGGCCTTGCTTGGTTATGTATTAGCCATCTAGGCTTTCATAAGCCCAAGGAGAATGAATGATAACCAGCACAGACAAAGGTAATTCCCATCAGGGCACAAACCACTCCCACTAAAGTGGCACTGTTAATGCACAGTTCAGACTTTTTGATGACAAATGTACCAGTCTGAAAGGTAGATTTCAGACCCCCCCTTGTCAATGGCCTAGGAGATGTGCGTGATGATGTTATCTTTCTAGGTCAATACCACAGTACCAAAGAGAAAGGGAAGGAAAAAAAGTTTAGCCAAATTCTGACCCATCTTCTTGGGGGAAGCAGTCTACCTTGATGTTAGCTACTTGTCTCCCTAGTCAGTTACATTTGGAGATCACCAACATGTCTATAGGTCCCAGGGCCAGGTGGAGCCTTCTTCAACTGTGAGATGTGCCCTCTGTGAGATGAAACTTCAGTTCAAGCCCCTGAAGTCTGCCATTTAGGCAGTGAGGAAGATGGGTTATAGTTCCTTCCAAGGAGATTCAAGGGCAGTCTTTGTTCTCAGTGATTCTAAATAAGAAAGATGGGAGAAAATTGGGAACATTAGTTTGGAGAGTCAAAGAAATATTTAAGAAAACTAGAAGACTTCGGGATCTGGTTCAGTTTAGAAGCATATGTAGCAAAACCTTAAAGACAGTTAACAAGACTAGAATCTAATATCTACAAAAGTACAGACGTAATTTTTCTCTGTACAATCACCTCCATTTTCTTTCAAAGATAATCACAATAAAATGAATTTGTTTGCATTTAACCTGCCCTGGTTATTTATGTAAGTTCAACAAGAATAGTGATTGACCACCTAAGCTTTGGCCACATCTGAGTCAGTGCATGTCTCTCTCAAATATGACATAACAGTCAAATTGTTGGTTAAAAAAAAGTGCTGCTAGTTGTATTCTGTAACAAGGAGAACTGATTCTATTTGAACTTAAGTAAATAACTACATTGTTGTGTTAGACTACTCAAGCATTTTTGAATTATGGAGGAATCAGATAAGGAGAAAAACACAGATGTTTTATCTTTGTTTACAAAAATATGCTTTACCAAAATTGCTTCACAACATGGTTTAAAGAAAAAGATTTCCTTAAATCTGGAAAAACAAAACATTAAGGAATGTTTCAAACAAAAAGACATTAAAAATGTAATCATCCTCCTCAGCACATTTGGTCCCATGTAATTAATACTTGTTTTATTTGAATCCAGTTTTTCCATTAGCTATGGAAGTTCTTACACATTTCAGTTTTATGATCATAAAGTTATCAGAAACTTGTATTTGTCAAAGTCTTTTCCATGACTCTCCTTGAAGACTGAAATTCTTTTTCAGGAACTTTTGCAAAGGCAACAGAGTAAAACAATAACTCTGTAAATGACAAAAGGCATCAAAAATGGTTGAAGAGCTAATGAGCATTCATTACAATGTAATTGATGAGGAAATTGGGGTATTTCTGTGACATATTTTCAGAAAATAACTAGAATTGTGATTGATAACATTAGATTTCCAGGAATTTCACACAATTTCTGGAACAGTCATATCATCTACCTATACAAATACATCACAATGAAGGTTTAATATTATTTGACAGCACTTCCCAGACTCTTAATATATCCAGTAAACCTAATTGGTTTAACATCTCTCTTTTTCTAAGGAGAGGAAACACATCTTTTGTCATTTTCAGGAGGCCCTTTGGAAAATCCCAAAATGAGTTCTAAGTCAAAAAGGCTATTTAGAATTTGATTTGGGAAAGTTTGTCAAAAATAGCAAAAGATTTTAAAACATTTGGTCAAATAAGATCATAAGTCACTGTGAAATAGTACTTATCCATTTGACTGTGATGACAACTGAAGACGTCACAGGCAATTACAGAAAGTTAAAAAGTTGTACAATTTCTTAAGAGGAAGGCCAGTAATATAATAAAATTTGTCCTTTCAGCAGATGACAGAAAACCTACCTAAGTACATTACTGACATTAAAGCTTATTTTTGAAACTCATATAACGAATTCATTCAATCTCATCCAGCTTGACCTCATATAAAATTCTTTACCCAAGGTTCCTTTTCCACAAACTTTTTGTCATTTTATTTTCTATTTCCCATACTGAAATAAACAGTCTCATTTTAGGACAGAATTGCTTTTTTTTTCTCAACAAAAACGCATCTCTATTCTTTGTACTCTCATTTACCAAAAACACACGCACTACTTTCTTTGCATATGGAGATATTCCCCATATTATTTGTACTAACTTTAATTATGTGTTATATATACATATATGTATGTATCCACTATTTAAATAAAATATTTTATACATTATATATAAAATGATTTTATAAGCTTTAATTAAATATATTAGAATTTTTGATTATAAAAAACCTTAATTTTTAGTGAAAATAAAGAAGTAATCAGTTGCTAACTGTCTTTTATATTAGCATTCTATGGCTTGATACATTTGTAAACATTTTTATAATTTCTAGAAACATGCTTTCTCACAGTAAATTTTTTCAATGTGGCACAAATCATATTTACTAAGAGAATCAGGTATCTTTAGTTTCTCTGTAAAAGGAGACAAAAAATAAACTTGTGTTCAGTAATTAGTGTTTCAACATATTATCTTATTTAGAAATGATCTAGATCTTTAATGACTATCCATTATTTAATTTGAATGATGAAGCTCCAATATTTTGGCCACCTGATGTGAAAAGCCAACTCATTGGATGCTGGGAAAGATTGAGGACAGGAGAAGGGGGTGACAGAATGAGATGATTGGATGGCATCATTGACTCAGTGGACATGAGTTTGAGCAGACTCTGGGAGATAGTGAAGGACAGGGAAGCCTGGAGTGCTGCAGTCCATGGGGTCACAAAGAGTCAGACATGACTGAGTGACTGAAAAATAATAATTTAATTTAACTAACAAAATTTATATGTTTCGAGTTACCAAAAAGATTTGAGGAAACCATTTTGCAAGTTCACCTAAAAACTTCTATCCTGTTTACATCTATTGATTCACTTATTCTCAAGGATAATGTTTAGACTACCTAGAAAAACTTCTTGTGATATTAGACAAAGTCAGCTGTCATCCCCATTTGCTCACAGATTTCAACAGATACATAGTTATTTGACCAATAACCCAAGTAGAAAAGTTGTACATCTGAATTATTTTTAATGCTCTTAATTCTGAAGACATACCTACTTTAATCAATAAACCTAAACGAGCTTTTATTTACCACAAATTATCTTATGTCACATAAATCTGAAAAGCATTGGAGTTAGTTTCTATTATATTTCTTAATTTTCAGTTCAGTTGCTCAGTTGTGTCCGACTCTGTAACCCCATGAATTGTAGCACGCCAGGCCTCCCTGTCCATCACCAACTCCTGGAGTTCACTCAGACTCACGTCCATTGAGTCAGTGATGCCATCCAGCCATCTCATCCTCTGTCGTCCACTTTTCCTCCTGCCCCCAATCTCTCCCAGCATCAGGGTCTTTTCCAATGAGTCAACTCTTCGCATGAGGTGGCCAAAGTATTGGAGTTTCAGCTTTAGCATCATTCCTTCCAAAGAAATCCCAGGGCTGATCTCCTTCAGAATGGACTGGTTGGATCTCCTTGCAGTCCAAGGGACTCTCAAGAGTCTTCTCCAACACCACAGTTCAAAAGCATCAATTCTTCGGCGCCCAGCTTTCTTCACAGTCCAACTCTCATATCCATACATGACCACTGGAAAAACCATAGCCTTGACGAGACAGACCTTTGTTGGCAAAGTAATATCTCTGCTTTTTAATATGCTATCTAGGTTAGTCATCACTTTCCTTCCAAGGAGTAAGCGTCTTTTAATTTCAGGAATCCTTAATTCACATAGTGCTTAATTTTATTGAAACCAATTGAATGGAACTCTTTTTACAATTATTTTGGTAACATTATCCAGAGGTAGAAAATACCGTACATCTATAACATATATACTTCTTGTTTGTTGTTTAGTTGCTAAGTCATGTCTGACTCCTTTGCATCCCCATGGACTGTAGCCCACCAGGCTCCTCTGTCCGTGGGATTTCCCAGGCAAGAATAGTGGAGCAGGTTGCCATTTCCTTCCCCAGGGGATCTTCCTGACCCAGGGATCAAACCTGCATCTCCTACATTGGGAAGCAGATTCTTTACCACTGAGCCACCGGGGAATCCATATATATAAACACACATAAATATATAGACAGATGCAAAAAAGACCTTATACCTCATGTTTTAAAGTGACTGCCATGAATCAGGTACAATAATACAAAATTCACTAGTTATAAAGAAGTCCTAATCTTAATTATTTTCTATAGATGAAATAAGATTACCTGCTCCAATGGGTAAAGTTTTTGTTTTTTACTAATATTAATAAAAAGACATTTATAATAATTTTTATTCACCAAAGTTTTAAAAGACCTTTCTCCCCTTTTGTTTTTTTGTTTCTGATGTGAATCACCTCTCCAAAGTTGGCATTTTAAAGAAATGACCTATATAAGAAGTCCTGGAGCATTTCTGTTTGGTGAAAGATTTGTAAGATAAGGACAGTTGCTTTTAATTCCCTGAGGAATTTGGGTTGCAACTTAAATGACATCATAGGTTGATCTACCCATAAATTGTTTTACAAGGGCTTTATAAGGTTTTTATCTTCTTTCCCTCTGGGTACATAGTTTTATTTTAGCTTAGAGGAGGGTGACTAAAAATAAATTTCTATCAGGCTCTGAATATCAGCTTCCAATCTGGCCAGTGTCTGACTACAGAGCTACTTAAAAATTCTTTTAAATATCTTCTCCACCTTCAATGGGTACAAAACAGTAAATATTTCTGGCAGTTTGAACAACCTCGTGGACTTCACAGGCATCCCCAAAGAGTGCAAAAGATTTTTTGTTATCTCTCTCTTTATTGGATACTACACACAGAGATACAGGAGAACTGACTCTGGTACGAATTTTCACCACTAGCTGGCTTTGGCCAGGTTTTCCAGGATCCCATGTGCAGGCTCCAAGTGGGATTTAAAGTAGAGGGTATAACTCTGTACATACCAGAATTTGGCAATGTTTATGAGTATTATTAATTTTATAATAGTAAAATTGGAAAAGACCCTGATGCTGGGAAAGTTTGAGGGCAGGAGGAGAAGGCGGCAACAGAGGATCAGATGGTTGGATGGCATCATCAACTCAATGGATATGAGTCTGAGTAAACTCTGGGAGATAGTGAAGGACAGGGAAGCCTGGCGTGCTGCAGTCCATGGGGTCTCGAAGGGTCGAACATGTTTGAATGACTGAACAACAGCAGTTAATTTTAATTTCCCTTAGCTGTTTAATGAAATAATGTAGCAGTTGACCAGAAAATTTCTTGGAGTCGCATCAGTTCTAAGAGGTGCCCTGAGCCCTCCTTTAGGGGCACGTATGAGGGGATCTGAGTTAATGCTGAAAAATTCACATAAAATTTTTGGGGACAATCTTTTTCCAGGGCTTCAGTTGATTTTAAATGAGATTTTAAATGAGACCCCTAGGCCAGCTTTTTGATGCTGGACCCCTAGGAGGATGTAATGGGTGAGTTCTAGGTATTATTTTAGGTGATAAGCATTGGAGCTGTTGTACTGTGAGAGCAGTAGCTTGGTGGGTTTTGTTTATAATTTTACTCCAAAGTCCTTTCACAGGGCTCACTATGGTCATAAGTTCAGTTGAACTGGTGATGTCCAGTTTTTTCCATCAGTCCCGTAATCTCAGGAGAGAGTCACTTTACAAATAGGGCATCCAAGACAGGTTGAGTGACCTTATCTGTTATGTGAAACCCAGAATGCCTTAGAAAGAGAGCTTCCAGATGAACTTGAAAATCAGATTCATCTCTCTCTTGAACAACAGACCGATTTGCATGGGCAGGGAAGACTAGGAATGACTCTTAAAAGATCAGTTTTTTTTTTTTTTTTTTAGCTTTTTTTGGTCCATGAGAGGACCATGTTGAAGACTGAATACTTCAAGTACGCCCTTGAGGTTTTGCCATTCATCTTCCTTCATCCAGTCTGGAGCTTCAGTAGGTCCACCAGCGTGTGCCAGGGCTGACAAAGATCGGCAGCCTCATCCTCTGGCCCCCTATAACAGCTCTAAATGATTCAGAATCTTTTGGGAATCCTCCCTGGGTTTAGGAGATTCTTTAATTATAACTCTTAGTTCAGTCTTTGACCCAGGAGTGAAGGGTACTAAGGAGGACTGCCTGTAACCTGGGGCGGTTTGACTTTAAAAGGTAGCTGTTTAATAATCTCTTCAAAATGGAGAGGCAGTTGAGATAGAGGAGGAGTTGAAGATGAGCGCTCAGGTAAGGAGGATGGAGAGGAGCGGTAGGAAGCATGTCAGGTTTGCTGACTTCTGTTCAGGGGCCTCTCATGTCTTCAATCTTTCATGAGCCTTTTGCAGTGAATCTTTCAATGAAGTTATTTTGGAATCTTAAAGCTTTTTGGCAGCTTCTGCATACCAGTTGAAACAGGTATCCCATTCTGTTTGGTTAGTTTGGGAACCTTTGCTTTCAAGTCACTTAAAAATGAATGATCTTGTCTAATCGGAATGTTCCCCATAATGGACATGCTAATGAGATTGCTTTTATTAAGATTTTGCCAGTTTTGTAGATAACTACAGTTTTGTAGATAACTACAGTTCTTCGACATGAAATAAACACATGTGCTGGAATCTTTTGCTCTTCTTTAGATTGTAAGAGTCCTATTATTATTATTTTAGATAAGACTTTGGGTCTCTCACAGGCAAGCAAATGCCTAAACAGGATGTGCTACTGGGCTGGGGATTGTGGGGTGTTTTATGGTGTATCTCATTGCACAGACATTTCCTTGATGTTGACTCGTGACCTGGTATCACTCTAACTCGTTCCTTGAGCAACTTATCCTGACACAGGAGTCTTATAATTAGGTGGTGAGTGCTCTGGCAGCTTTAAATGCTCCATCCATACCTCCCAATTTTGCTGATGTTTATCTGCTGAGATCTCTATCAGCAATACTTTCTATCTGCATAAAACAAGATAACGCACATGCACCTTAGCATCAGTTCAGTTCAGTTGCTTAACTGTGTCTGACTCTTTGCAACCCCATGAATTACAGCATGCCAAGCCTCCCTGTCCATCACCAACTCCTGGAGTTCACTCAAACTCACGTCCATCGAGTCGCTCATGCCGTCCAGCCACCTCATCCTCTGTCATCCCTTTCTCCTCCTGCCCCCAATCCCTCCCAGCCTCAGAGTCTTTTCCAATGAGTCAACTCTTCGCACAAGATGGCCAAAGTATTGGAGTTTCAGCTTTAGCATCATTCCTTCCAGAGAACAACCAGGACTCATCTCCTTTAGGAGGGACTGGTTAGATCTCCTTGTAGTACAAGGGACTCTCAAGAGTCTTCTCCAACACCACAGTTCAAAAGCATCAATTCTTCAGTGCTCAGCTTTCTTCACAGTCCAACTCTCACATCCATACATGACTCCTGGAAAAACCATTGCCTTGACTAGGCGGACCTTTGTTGGCAAAGTAATGTCTCTGCTTTTGAATATACTACCTAGGTTGGTCATCACTTTTCTTCCAAGGAGTAAGCATCTTTTAATTTCATGGCTGCAGTCACTATCTGCAGTGATTTTGGAGCCCCCAAAAATAAAGTCTGACACTGTTTCCACTGTTTGCCCATCTATTTGCCATGAAGTGATGGGACCAGATGCCATGATCTTAGTTTTCTGAATGTTGAGCTTTAAGCCAACTTTTTCACTCTCCTCTTTCACTTTCATCAATAGGCCTTTTAGTTCCTGTTCACTTTCTGCCATAAGGGTGGTGTCATCTGCATATCTGAGGTTATTGGTATGTCTCCCGGCAGTCTTGATTCCAGCTTGTGCTTCTTCTAGCCCAGCGTTTCTCATGATGTACTCTGCATAGAAGTTAAATAAGCAGGGTGACAACATACAGCCTTGACGTACTCCTTTTCCTATTTGGAACCAGTCTGTTGTTCCATGTCCAGTTCTAACTGTTGCTTCCTGACCTGCATACAGATTTCTCAAGAGGCAGGTCAGGTGGTCTGGTATTCCCATCTCTTTCAGAATTTTCCACAGTTTATTGTGATCCACAAAGTCAAAGGCTTTGGCATAGTCAATGAAGCAGAAATAGATGTTTTTCTGGAACTCTCTTGCTTTCTCGATGATCCGGCGGATGTTGGCAATTTGATCTCTGGTTCCTCTGCCTTTTCTAAAACCAGCTTGAACATCAGGGAGTTCACGGTTCACGTATTGCTGAAGCCTGGCTTGGAGAATTTTGAGCATTACTTTACTAGCGTGTGAGATGAGTGCAATTGTGTGGTAGTTTGAGCACAGTAACAAAGAGATGTTACTGTGGACTGGTCGGTAGAGGGCCAATTCAACTAAGTGAATTTTAAAGAGGTTATTGGCTTTACTTAGTGATTCATGAATTGGGCAGCATCCACTGTAGTAGAGAGAGAGGAGCACCTGTACAAAATGGAAGGCTGTGATGAGCAGAAGAGGGGCAGGGACAAGGAAGGCAGATCATCTCATCTTTCTTTGGGGGATGGAAGGGATGTATCAAACAGAGCACCTCTCTAGTGCTGTGAGCAAGCGATTCCAGGCTGACTGGTTGAGATCACATTCCTGGAGGAGGCTAAAACTACAATCAGTTAGATACTAAGTTTCAAGTTTGTTGACCTGTGTTTAGCATAAGTGACTCCATTTTGGGCCTGTGGTCTGTTTAACAATATAGACATCTTTTGGCTGGCACAGTGACCAACTCTTGAGATTAGAGGGACTTTAGTTGTCTTAAACCAAAGAGCTGGAACCTGTGACTTCCATATTAAGGTGACTTACGACAAAGTGAAGATGCCTAATAGAAGGTGATGAGCTCAATCTTGCAGAAGCAGCTGAAGTGGACAAATACATGGTCAAGGAACAGGGACTCTGGGGGACAGGAAATGTGAGAGCCGAGAGAGGCCTGTGTGAAACAGTTTATCCATTGGGAAATGATTCAGTGTGCAGAAGTCATCCTTGGTTGTATGACTGACCTCAGACATCCACAAGAGGCTATGGACTTGTTTGGGTTGGAAAAGAATGAAGAAATACACCTTAAACACTCGTGGCATAGTAGCTCATCCTGTCCACCCTGAAGCCAGTAATGTGTCTCAATGCCAATCCATCCCTTCTTCAGCCAGTTTAGTTCAGTCACTCAGTCGTGTCTGACTCTCTGCGACCCCATGGACCGCAGCATGCCAGGCCTCTCTGTCCATCACCAAACTCATGTCCATTGAGTCGGTGATGCCAACCAACCATCTCATCCTCTGTCATCCCCTTCTCCTCCCGCCTTTAATCTTTCCCAGCATAAGGGTCTTTTCAAATGAGTCAGCTGTTTGCATCAGGTGGCCAAAGTACTGGAGTTTCAGCTTCAGCATCAGTCCTTCCAATGAACACCCAGGACTGATCTCCTTTAGGATGGACTGGTTGGATCTTCTTGCAGTCCAAGGGACTCTCAAGAGTCTTTTCCAACACCACAATTCAAAAGAATCAACCCCTCTGCGCTCAGCTGTCTTTATAGAAATAAATTTCATCCCTTTTTAAAGACTCATATCTTCTCAGGGAGCATTCCATTGAAAGGGGGCCCACAAGGCTTCCATGCCCTTCTCCTGCTCATGGCCCCAGCCTTAGGTCCCTGCATCCCACATGCTCCATGGTATTCCAGGCCTGTCTGTCTTCAATGCTGTTTCATTAAGCTGGGAGGCCTGGTCCACCTTTCTTCATGAGGCTGACCTCCTTTATTTTATTTTATTTTTGTAAGCTTTGAAATGTGTTTATTTATTTTTGATGGTGATGGTCAAAAGACTGTTGCCACGTGGACTTTTCTATAGTCTCCTTTTTTTTTGGTGGGAAGGAGCTGCTCTCTAGTTGTGGTGGACAGGCTTCTCGTTGGAGTGGCTTCTTGTATTGCTGCACATGGGTGAGCTTCAATAGTTGCAGCTGCCAGGCTCTAGAGCACAGGCTCAATGGTTGTGGCTCATGGGCTTAATTGCTCCACGGCCTGTGGGATCTTCCCAGACCAGGGATCAAACCCATGTCTCTTGCATTGGCAGGTATCTGTACCACTGAGCCACCAGGGAATCCCCAAGGCTGACTTCCTCGTAACTTCTATCTTTTGCATATTGAGCTAGTTGCCTGTCTCAGTTCCTCCCGTCACCTTGTACATTCTCTCTTCTATGAAGTCTCTCCTAAGAGTTATATTAAAATGTTTCATGTTCTTATAGAGAAGGACCCTAGCCTTATTCACCTTTGGGTTCTTAGCTCTCAACAGAGTCTGTTGCACGTGATGGTAGGTGTTTAGTTAGTATTCTTTGCACAAAACTATGGAAACCTATGTTACAGCATTTACTTGGATGGCTAATAAATCATGTTCACTGCCTTTGGCCTCTTTGGCCTTGCTCACTTTCTTACGAGCAACAGAAAAGCTGGTTAATAAGCTACCACTTATTGAACACTGTTCAAGAGCCAGGCTGTGTGCTGGTCACTTTATAGGCATTGATGTCCACTGATTTGCCAAACAACCTTAACTGTCTTAGTGCTTATGCTTTCTAAAAGAGATAACTAAGACTCAAAGAGGGTGAGAAAATTCTGAAGGATCCACAGTGGACATTCAAACAGGCTGTGTTCTTGCCACCCCTCCACCTGGGAAGCTGTCACTGTGTGTGTCCCTGTTTATAACAGCACTTTTCTCTCCCATGCCCTGGAGCCATTTCCATTTCCTCCTTCGTGTTTACTTATAAGACTCTGAGCAGATCATGGAGCAAAAGCACTTGGATGTTAGTGACAAGGACATGATTGCGCAGTTGAAGGCTGAGGTTTTAAGTGTGCCTTCAGGTCAGGCTGTATTGATTTCTCCCCTCTCCACTTTGTTATGGCCAAGTGCTCCGGGCAGAAATCTAACACGACAGGCTCAGAAAACTGTTCCTAGGGTCAGGAGGGTCACAGGTTTCTCTGCACTGATGTGTGGGAACATTAGTCAAATGACAGAGGCTCAGCCAGAAGACTTTAAGTGACTACAGTTGGATGCTTAGGAATTTATTTATTTTTGACTGTGCTGGTATGTTCTACACAGGTGACTTAGTACCTGCCAGCCTGAGGCAGGGTAGACCTCAACTTGGTCTGGTTTGCTCCAGGACAGTAATACTAGTCAGTCAGGCTTTCTGTGAACACAGAGCCTTTGTTTAAAAATATTTTTTATTAACTTTTTTCGAATTGTTGGTTTACAGTGTTGTGTTAATTTCTGCTGTACAGCAAAGTGAATCTGTTATATGTATGCATATATTCACTCTTTTCAAAATTTCCTTCCCATTTAGATCACCATAAAGCACTGAGTAGAGTTCCATGCTCTATACAATAGATTCTTGCTAGTTATCAATTTTATCCATAGTAGTGAATATGTCAATCCCAGTCTCCCAGTTCGTCCTACCACCCCTGCACCTTGGTATCCATATGTTTGTTCTCTACATCTGTGATTCTGTTTCTATTTTGCAGATGAGTTCATCTTGACCACAACAGCTTTACTACATTGTAACCTCTTGTCCACATGTTTCTCGTCCCACCTCTGAGTTTCTTAAACACAAGGATTAGATCTCATGCGCCTGTTCATTCACTCAAGTCACAACTATTAAGAACATACTGTGCTTCACTTCTGTGCTTGACTCTGGATAGATTGGGATGGATAGAATAGATTAGAACAGAACTCTGTCCAAAAAGCGTTTGCAAACATCTAAGAAACAACTACTAGAAACTGTTATGAGAACTCTTAGGTATTTTATTTATCTTTGTAGCCCAGAATCTTAACCTAGCACCTGAAATAGCAAGCGTGCTGATTATTTCTTGAGTCCTATTTATGTGCCTGTCACAAGGCTAAGTACTTTATATTCATGATCTTATTTAATTCCCACAGCTCTTCATATAGAGCTGTCAGTACTATTATTGTCCTCATTTAATAGGTGGGAAGTGTGAAGCATCCAGGAAATGTTTGCGTGAATCCAGAGATAGTCATACACTTGAGCCCGTATTGTTCAGTTGTATTATCTCTTCTTAAAATTTCTCATTGGAAGATTATCCAATATCCTTCAGTAAACCATTCTTGTATTTTAGTCAACATCATTAACTTTTTTCTCTTTAACATTTTATTCATTCAAGAAATTCTACCAGTCCCAAGAGCATGTCATATGAAATCATAGCATCCCATTATGTTTAAGTGGCCATTTGGAGTTGGAGCTGTTTAAGAAGAGCCATCAGTCTAAGGTGGGTTTAGACTAGAAGGTTTAAGCCCTAAGATAAATGGAAAATGTAGTGCTTGTCACTTCCTCCTCAGCTTCTTTTCTGCTGCACAGGTCCTACAGAGAACTCAGAGAAGTTTGCTATCTGACAGATATCTTAGATCAGTGATTCCCACCATTCTCTCCATCATCAAGCCAGAGAACTACTACTATTAGCCATCATACACTGACCATTCACTACCCACCAGGCATTGTTCTAGGGGCTTTCCATACATTTTCTCATTACTGTAATTATTTTCCTCATTTTCTAGATAGGAAAACTGAGATTCAAAGAGAGACTGGACATAGTCCAAATTTGAACTGCAGAGCCCAGACTCACAATGTGTGTGTGCGCATGCTCTCTCACTTAGTTGTGTCTGCCTCTTTGAGGCTCTATGGGCTCTCCAGTCCATGAGATTTCCTAGGCAAGAACTAGAGTGGATTGCCATTTCCTTGTCCAAGGGATCTTCCTGACCTAGGGATCCAACCCACACCTCCTGTGTCTCCTGCATTGGCAGATGGATTCTTTACCACGGAGCCCCCTGGGAAGCCCTCCAGACTCACAACACTACCCTCTAGTTATTTCTATCAAAACCCATGGCAGACGTCAATAGTAATTTTTCAAATATGTGTCTTAAGGGTGAGGGGAGTAGAGTTTAGAAAGCCCCCTCCAAGTAGTTCTAATATATTTCCCACCCACAAAATCACAACCAAGCATATAGACCATATGGATAGATCCAGATGTATCTCAAGTTCTGAAGGGTCTCCTGACCCCACCAGCCCCTTGGTCTCTTCTTTCCTTAAAGCCAGAGCCTATTTAGATTAAAAATTTTAATGGCAGTTCACCAAGTAATGTCTCTTTTTTTGAGACAAAGAATAATGACTTTATTTGGAAAGCCAGCAGACAGGAAGATGGCAGACTAATGTCTCAGAATGACCATCTTTCATGTACTGTTTTACAACAGCCTCTTAGCTTTCACTTGAGTATGTTGTCTGTCCTTTCCAGCTAAGCCAGAAGTTACTTGAGGGCAGTGTTCATGTCATCTGTAGAGCAGCTGCATAACACACGGTGGGGCACACAAGCACTTAATAGGTGCCACTTGTTTGCTTCAAAAGAGACAGGCTAGGTTATTGGGCTCTGGAGGCAACTAAACCCAGTTTTCCACTTACTATGAGTAGCTGAGACCCAGTGAAAAAAATACGTAAATTCCATTTACTTTATTTGTGAAATATGATTAGAACAACACCTCATAGGTTTGTTGGGAATATTCAGAGGGTTCATACACACCACTTGGTGTAGTTCCTGGCACTTAATAAGCACTCAATAAATAGGAATTAGTAATGTTGTTGTTCTTACAGAATAGCTGAATTCCTTGGGTGTTTGCTATTTGTTCCATGCTGGGCTAAATGCTTTGCTTGCAATTATCTCATTTAATTTTTTTCTTGAAGTATATAGAAAAGGTTTGTCTGCTTCAATGAGACATACCTTTCCTGTTACCCCAAAGTTATTTAAGAACACTGGCTGCTCTCAGTGTCTACAGAGGCAAGTTGCAGGCTGCCAGGCACAAGTATGCTATCGCAACATACTCTTGGTAATCCTTAGCCTTCTCATAATCATTAACTCCTAACAACAGCTAAAGCAAATGTTTTGCTTTTTTATATAAATTACAGTGGATTTGGATAACTGTGATACTCTCCCTCCCTCTCAATTCTGTCCCTATGCCCTCTCTCTCAAGTTAAAGAAGAAAGGAAAAATGAGTGATTAATCAGAGCATCTCACATGGACACTTCATCCTTGTATGTTGCTGTACAAAACAGAATGAGGGCCACTGGTCCAGGCTCTGTGGTATCAAATCTTTTAGGACCTAAGGACACTTATAGGGCAGACCGAGAGAAGCTGTTTCATTCACTGTGATCCAGACCAGGAGGAATGGTAAGTTCTTCAAGGCACCAGTCTGTGTACTTTACAGAGAAGTTTCAACAGCCTGTGTTGCCCTGTTTTGTTTTGTCTTATCAATTTGGTGCTAAATAATAAGCTAAGAGATTTCTGGCCACACTACAGAAAGTATGCTTTGGTGATTGATAAAGGAACTCTGCACAGCACAGAGTTTTCAGGGCAGTGGAACTACTCTGTCTGATACTACTGTGGGGAGACATGTCATTCTCCACTTTTCCAGACCCACCAAGTGGACCCTAATGTAAAGCATGAACTCTGGTCGGTGGTGATGTGTCAATGCAGGTTCATCCACTGTAACACTATACCACCACTCTAGTGAGGGATGTTGATACTTGAGAAGCCAATGTGAGGGGGACATGGACGGGCAGGAGAGAGGAGGGAAATCGCTGTTCCTTCTGTTTGGTTCTTCTGTGACCCTAAAACTGTTATAAAACTGCTCAAAAAGATAAAGTCTATTAAAAACAAAAATAGGAATCTAGTCCTGTTAAACAAACATGAATGTCTGTTACGTGCCAGACTATGGGATAAACTGGGTGGGGGGGGGGCAAAGCACTAAAATAATTAATTTTGCATAAATTGCACATCTTTGGTGAGAAAAATGAGTGCATATCCTTAGTAAACTGAAGTCTGGGAAGAGAGATAAGTGAGAATACAATCTCTAAAACGTTTAATGAGGGGTCTGTGAAGATGCTTACAGTAGAATAGAAAGGAGATGGGATGCACCTAGTTGGACCTGGAAGGTAAAGTAAGGGAGGGTTCCTGTGGTAGGTGATAACCAAGCAGAGTCTTGTAGGATGAATAAGGATTTTCCAAGCCCACAGAGATAAAGGTGGAGACAATTCTCTGATAGCATAGAACAGATGTAATTCTCTTGCTTACTGCCTGACTCTAAATATGTTGTGGAGGTGACTTTAAACTCAGTTTTAGTTTTCTGCAGTGGATAATTCCTTTCTCCTGGAGTGTAATGAGATTGGCTTAATTAATGTTTGTAAAGTTTTCTGTAGTCTTTGGGTTAAAGGTGAAGTAGAATGGAGACATCTATTACTTATTATAGCTTCGCCAGCATCTGATCACATAAGGAAAAAATCCCTGGAAGGTCATTTCTAAGAAGCAGTATTAATCTGGTGGCTATTAAGCCTTATGTAACTTACTGGAACAATGAAATAGCAAGGGAAAACAAAATGACATCAACATGAAGATAATAATGAACTTAAATCATAAGCCTTATTGCCTTACTGCAGCTGCTGAGGATGAGACAAGCTGGAAGTATCTAAACTTAACTCTGCCACTGCCTGGAAGCTTCTAATTAAAAGTTTTCAAATAAAATCAATAAGTTTTGACATAAAGGAGCAGATGGCTTAAGAGAGAGAACTGAAAGACTGCAATAGGAAAACAGTGGGCTTTCACTTCACTGAAAAAACATTCCAAGTAGGAGAAAACAGGGACCAAAGTGGACCAATTTAGGATGCTGGAAAGGCAGGATTAAGCCCTGTTCTGTCAAAAATGTAACTGTGAAATTTTAGTTCATGACACTGCTAAACCCAGCTGTTGCCGGAATCCAGACAGGTGAAACAGGAGTGATATTCTCTGTCTGCCACACAGGGATGTTTGTCCATTCCCTGGCGTGGTTTTGTTCATTCTTCCTTCTTTCATTCAGCACTGGTTTATTGAGCACCTATGAAGTGCTGGTACTTTGCTAGGGAACAAAAATCAGACAAGATTTTGTGCCTCTCAAAGAACCAACTTAGTGAAGACCTCATTTGTTGGCTAACTAAATACAGCAAACGAAAATAGTTAAACATTGTTCAGTACTCTGCAAACATTTGATGTTATTTGACAGTATTGATGATAGTACCATACTTGTATTTTATGAATTTGATAAAATACCCTCATGTGCATTATAGTTGTGCTTTCCTGGTGTCTCAGATGATAAACAATCTGCCTGCAATGCAGGAAACCTCGGTTGGATCCCTGGGTTGGGAAGATCCCCTGGAGAAGGGAATGGCATTATAGTTAATCCTCCTGACAGATATCTGAGGTAGATGTTGGCAACTTGCAGCCCAGAGGAAACTGAAATTCACAAGATGTGGGTTCTTGCCCAGAATCATGAAGCTGGTTAATGGCAGAGCTGAGACTTGAACCCAGCTCTTCTGAGACTAGTTGACATGTTCTTTTGCTGCTATGGGTTAACTTTTGGGACAGTCATTTGGAATTTCAATCATGTGACCATTGTAAAGCTCTGATCCAAAGAGAATGCTTGTATGAGCAACTCTCAGCAGTGCTAACATCTCAGATGTGTGTATTGAGAGGTGCAGGTGGCCCACCAGGCAGAAATAGGGCATAAACAGAACACTGATGCGGGCAAAATGAATCCAGGAATAGTATCACTACGTGAGGTCTTTGTCTGGACTTGCTGATGCAGCAGGCATGGGGAGCTCCGTGTCCTTCCTGGGTCATTTTCATTTGGATATCAACCTGCCTGTGTTTACTGTTTCAGTTCAAGGCATGGAAATGTTCCCTTTGACCTCAGTGCCTTGTGGAAAATGGAAGTCAGGCTCTATGGGTTTCCTTGGCCTTCAGAAGCCAAGGCGAAGTCAAGGCAATGAGTTGCACTTGGGTGCAGACAAGTCATGGTTATTTCTGGACCTTCCTTGCCATTGGGTTCCACAGAGTAGTCTTTAAGTGCCCTGTAACTTGGAATACAAGAGATACACAAATGCTCCCTCTCCCAGCTTTCACCTGTTTGCAGATTTCCAAGATCCATATATAAATTTGGGACACTGCAAAGGAAGATCTATTAATATATGGCCTCTTTGCAAGATATACATCAATTAGCAATACTCTCTGGGTTTTCCAGACACCTCTGCATGCCTAAAAGCAATGCCCTCTTCAAGGTCACCTCAGATGGTGCCCCTTTCTCTGCTTCTCCACATCTTACCTCTGAACACCACTGGCACTTTGTACTTTTCTGCTGGCAAATGTCTCTTCAGTTATTATGTTCCTGCTCTAGTCACCCCATTCCCCATCCTCAGCCCACATGAAAGCCAGTGCTCTCTTCATATTTATGTGTATGGGCGTATAATAGATATTTATCCATGGTACCATTACATATGTTAAATTTGTACTGAATGCCATATATTTAAATAATCTCTATGAAACCATGTTACCTCTCTGCCTCACACCCTTCTGTGGCTTCCCTTTCCATGCAGAACAAAACCATAACACTTGCCCCATGGCCAGAACACACCCAGCCCATCTCTCTGCCATGGTCCATCAGCTCCTGAACCTGACCAGCTCCTTCCTCCTTCATGGTTCTCATTTATCTATTCCCACCACTGAGACTGTTTTTCCTCCCATGTTTTGAAACACTGGGTCTCACATTCAAAAATCAAATAATACCTGTTCTCATTCATCCTCTAACTCAATTCCTCATTCATAACCCTTCTACCACCTCATTCACTTTTAATTTTGTTTGGATCTGACTGATCCACCAGTAATGCACGTCTCCTAAGGGACTCTTCTGATACATCCTCAGAGCTGGGCACTGTGCCCTGCAGACAGCCTCTTAGTCACACCTGGAATGAGTGAAGGATGTGTCTCATGACCCACCCACCCTAAAATGCAGCTCATTGTATGTAACAGTAGCAGCAGCAATGGTTACCCAGTGTTGGTGATGCACCAGACACTCTTCTAGCATCCTATGTGAATTCATCCATGTATTTCTCATGAAAATCTATGATGTTTGTGCCATTTTAACACCAGCCCCACTTTTCAGATGAGAAAACTGAGAAGTTTGGTGATTTGAAATATTTAACAAAGAAGCAATTTGCTCAAGACTGTGCATCTAGAAAATGGCAGAGCCAGGATTCAAGCCAAGGTTCTGAAGTTCCTGCAGTTACCTTCTCACCTTCCTGTCTTCCTGTAGCAGAGAGTCACATACACATTTGAGTTCATTGAAAGAAACTAGATGCATGCTGTGGTGTAGGGAAGTTAACCAGCCTCACACCTGCTACAGTGTACTCTTTCCCAGCCTGGTGAGTCTAGAGCGTTGCATCATTATTTCTTTAGTGTGTCCCTTTGAAAGGAAAACCAGAGTAATCTCTGCAGATGCTGAGTTTGAAAGAATCATTGTCCCTCATCAGAAAGTATAATTAAGAGCCTCTTTGCCCGTTAAATGAGGCAGTGAATGCTAACACATTTTGTAAGAGTATAAAATGCTGTATAACTGTTAGTTATTGTTATTCCCGAGCTCCATGGGACAGCGGCTTATGTTGCAGAATTGCGGGTTCAGAATCCTTCAGAAGTAGTAAATCTACCCAGTAGTCAGGGAAAGGAAATGCCTCTGGTTTATTTCCTTCCATCATCCCGAAAACTAAACAGAAATTCATACTTCTCCTGTGTTTCCAAAATCCAGGGTCAGAGATATGCAAATTTAAATACGCAGGCTGCTTTTAAATGATACATGAAAGGGATTTTTTAAATGAATGTGCTGTGATTGAATTTCTGGTCAGTCACCCAGAAGGCATTTTGCACTAGGCTCTGGACCCAATTCCACTGAAAATGCATGAAACTTTGGTGCCTGCAGCCAGTCTAGCCCCAGACAGAGATCAGGGTCCTGGCCACAGAACTTCCATTAAACGATGCAGACCCCCAGGCTCAAAGTTGAAAAACAGATTAGCACAAGCCTAAAAGAAATCCAGTACAAAGTCACTTTAAAAATACCTTTTCCATAACCTTAGCCTGATTTCAAGCTGCTTGATAAAACAGTGTGCATTAATATATAACTTAGTTTTTTCAATGGAGGCACCTTTGTCAGTTTCAAAAGAATTTGGCTATTCTTTGGGAGTAAGAATATTGTGAATACCAATAGATAAGAAACATGGATAGAAAGAATCACTTATTGTGTGTGACTTAGACTGAGGTGATTTATAAGAGTAACTGACAGGAGTTGGCTTTCTTAAGTATGGTTGGAGAGCTCTGCTAATCACCTTGTTTATTATTAAACAAGTTTGCTAAGCAACCTTCTTTCTTGGAGATGATCAAAGGTAAGCTTCAGCCTTATATGACTTACCATGAAATTCTCAAGTAGTGGAATTTTAAATTACATTTCCTTCCTTTAGCTGTTTTTGAAAAGTATGCCAGTAATACATGTACAGGGTCTTGTGCAGCAAAAACAGAGAAGGTGAAGCTAATTTCACCTTAACTCTCCCAATCCCACTCTTCAGGGGATTAGTGCCACTTTGGTGCATCTCCTTCCAGACCTTCCTCTATACATTTGTCTCTATGTATTAAATTTTTAAAATTAATGTTTATATAGATGGTATACTAGTTATTGATTATTGTCACAACACTCAGCAGTTTGAAATAACGTACCTTTCATAGCTAAAACCTTTAGTATTCTAAGAGTGAGGAATGCATGGATGTCTGTACTGGGGGTGGGAGGAGTTCACTTCTGATCTCTCATGAAGTTGTAGTCAGGACATAA
This sequence comes from Oryx dammah, assembly GCF_014754425.2. Taxonomy (NCBI): domain Eukaryota; kingdom Metazoa; phylum Chordata; class Mammalia; order Artiodactyla; family Bovidae; genus Oryx; species Oryx dammah. The sequence continues at coordinate 52,105,547 of NW_024070189.1, forward strand.
GCCAGGAATGCAGTCATCTGAAGGCTGGATTGGAGCTGGAGGATCTGCTTCCCTGATGGCTCACTCATGGCTGTTGGCTGGAGGCCTCAGTCCATCGTTGGCTGCTGGCTGAAGACTGCTGCCTGGGCATACTGCAGAGCTCCTTTAGTGTTCTTGTAGGAGGGTAGCTGGCTTCCTCTAGAGCAAGTGCTGAGAGAGAGAGCAGAAGACATCAAGGAGGAAGCCACAATGCCTTTTTCTGAACTAGTCTTGAAAGTGACACACTGTCATTTCTGCCATATTCTATTCATTAGAAATGAGTCACTACGTCTGGCCCACATGCAAGGGGAGGTCAATCAGGTTCCACTTGCTACAAGAAGAGAATCAAATTTTAATAGTTTCTGGACATATTTTAAAACCACCACATATGTTGTACAGCACATAGGATTCAATAGTTTGCTTTTGTCATTTAATAATCTGTTTTATGATGGACATATTATTTTATGTGCCATTTTGTTATATGTATTGGCTTATTCTTTTAACTACTGCATACTATTCCCTTCTTTATTTAATCATTCTCCTCTTGCTAGATACACCTTGAACTTAATCTCAGATTTTCATAGAAAACACAGCAGAGGGGATGCTTGCTGATGCCTCTTTAACACATGTGCCAGGATTTCTCTAGTAAAAATGCATTGAAGTGGAATTGCTGAGTTGAAGGATTTTACCATAACAATTAGTATCAAATTGCCCTCCAAAGTGGCTATTCTTATTTTCAACCGTTTGTTCATCCCCCCACCAGACGCTTGGGAGGACTTGTGGTAGAAGTTATCAGGTAAAATGCCTTAGGGGACTTGGAAATAATTTGGACCCTTTTCAAGTATAGACTTGTGAGGGGCATGAGAATTATCCCTTTTGACACCCACTTTGCTCATGATTACAGCTTTCCTACTTCAACTCTGCTTGATATAAGCAAAAATCCCGGAGCCCATACCTCAGGGGAGAGGGAGACTTAACTGTTGTTTACAAAGTGCTCAGAGGTTTTCAGGTACAAGGTGCCCCTGGAGAGCCTGGTTGATTAGTGTTCATTCGAAACCACTTCCTGTATTCTGGTAGCAGCTGAGAAATCACATGCACCAATCTAGCTTGTAGATTTGAATGCAAAGGAAATGCCATTTCAATAGCAACTATTCCTGGACTCTGGCTGAGCTTTCCTATTGCAAGTTACTGATGCATAAAATCACTGAATCTTCTGGGCCCTCCCACCATATAACTTATGCTTACTTTAAAGTCAACAACCATACTGACTTCCTACCATTTAAATTGTCCAGTGTCCTTGGCTGGCAAGAATCATTAATAGCAGCTACCAACCATTTGACAGCTTAACTTCACAAAAGGGCTTGGCCTGATTGATTTCTGTTTATTTACTGTGCCGTCCCTCATTAGAATGATTGGCCTGATCCAAAATACTGTGCCATTGAGACAACCATCATTCACTCATTCAACATATACTTATTAAACCCCTCCTGTGTGTAAGGTACTGTGTTGTTTGATGTTTATGTGTGGGAAGAGTAAGGGTAATCAATCACATATTGATCCCCTCAAGAGTTTGAAATCTAATGATAATTATTAGTTGTTTAGTGTTTCTTGTGTATCAGGCACTGTGCTAAGCATTTTATAAACATCAATACCTTTCACCCTCAGCAGTCCTGTTGAAGTAGGTGGTGGTTGTTCAGTTGCTCAGTCACATCCGACTCTTTGCCACCGCATGGATTGCAGTGCACAAGGCTTCCCTGTCCATCACCAACTCCCAGCTTACTCAAACTCATGTCCATTGAGTTGGTGATGCCATCCAACTATCTCATCCTCTGTTGTCCCCCTTTCCTGAGTATTCAGGGTTGATTTCCTTCAGGAGTGACTATAGGTTTAAGTAGGTGTTGTTGCCATTTTGCAGACGTGTCATGATAAATGCAGAACCCTAGTTTTGTCATGAACCAGCTGCTCATCTTTATCTATGTTCCTAACCCAGCTGAGCCCCAGTGCTTGAGAAGACTGGAGAAGTTCAGATTTTGCCAAAATGTTTATTCTCACGAGAAGCACCATGGAAACCGGGATCTATAGTCTGAGCATATACCCTACTCGGAGATCCCTGAGGCCCACGGGGATGTCTCCTGTGGATCTCAGCTCAGAGCTGCTTGCTCTGTACTTACCTGACAAGGATGGATCCTCAGATCACAGAGCTCTGGGAACCTTCCCTTCTGAATTCTTAGCACAGGGGAAGCCCATGTGTGTAAGAGTATTTACTGCACTCCACCAGGGTGCTGTAAGCTCCATGGGGGTGCACATTGTACTTTTTGTGTTCAATTCTGCTTTCTCAGACTCTGGCACAGAGTTTGGACCAAATAATCAATATTATTTCATTGATTAACTGATTGCCTTGTTCAAGGTTCTGAAAAGAACCATGCTAAGGAAACTGCAGCCTTATTTAACTTGTCTCAAACCATCCAAGCCTCATTCAATGAATATTTATCAACCATGTCCCATCATCTAGGCTCTGAATTAGGTACTGAGGATGTAGCAATAAGCCAAGTAGACATGGTCCTTATTCTCTTGGGGTTTGCATTGCAGTCAGGAAATCCAGATGATCAATTGTTGAAATAAAAGGATAAAGAGAATTTCAGATATTTGGTTAGTCCTGAGAAAAAAATTAAACTGAGAACTCTCAACTGAATCGGGGTGGTCAGGAAACATGCTCCAAAAAGGGGACATTGGCATGAGGGTGGCAATCATGATGAGGAGCCAGTCTTGTGAAGTTGTGGGCACAGAATGTTCCCTGTGTCAGTAAATGTGCTTGATCAGGACAAAACCCTGAGTGTCATCCTTGACTCCTTCCCCTTGCGTACCTGTCTCTTCAATCTCCAGAGCATTTCAGATTGGCCAGCTTCTCCCTGCCCTCATCGCTACTGCGCTGGTCCAAGCCGCCTCCCTCTCGCACCTGGACTGTTGTGATGACCTACCAACAGGATTATCTGTCTCCATGTCTCTACCCACTGTCTGCTCTCTGTAAGTCAGATCACGTCACTGCCCCGCTCAAATCCTTCAACGCCTTCTCCTTACACTGAAGGCCTGTGTGAACCATGCCCTCAGAATCTCACAGATGGGGCCTCCTCTCCAGCCTCTGTTCCTGCCGCCCTTGCATCCCACACACTCTACCCTCCACGCTGCTCCCCGAGTGGGCCAGGTGTGTTCCCACTTGGGCTCTTTATACTTGTGGTTTCTTATTGCTGGGAAACTCTTCCCCCTATACTTCTATTGTCTGCTCCATTGATTCATTCAAGTTCTGTTCAAATATTAACCAGAAGCTTTCCCAACTCCCTATTGAAAATGGTAATATTATTTCTTGTACCTTAACATTGTCTAATTTTTCTTTATAGAACTCCTCACATCAACCACATGTTATATGTCTATCTCTCCTATTGGAATGTAAAGCCAACGAGGGTGGGAACTGAGTCAGCTTTATTCACTGTTGTGTTACCAGTGCCTGGAATCATGGTCCTAAATCAGTATTGCTTGGATGAATGGATATAGACAGATGGATGAGTGAATGGACGTATGGGTAGGTGATTGGGTGGATGGATGACAAAACACAAGAACTTGAATCTTTATGTATTGGAAAAGCAGAAAAAAGGCAGGAATAGGGAGACAGAAGAGGAGGCTGTAGAAGCAGGCTGAGGTCAGATTCTACCCCTGTAAGTGATTTTAAGAAATTCAGAATTACTCTAAGAGGCTGGAGAAACTGTCACCTCTAGAAAGCTTTTGCTTTGTAATTCCTCTAAGAAGGGACATGATATTTGGAGAATCCTTGAATTATATGACCTCTTCTGTATTACTTTCTTTGATACCCAGAAACAAAGCTTTGCCCTGTGCTTTGATCCTATCAATGTTTGCTAGAGATACTGTGGGTTAAACAGCACATATTGAATTAGCTTCTCTGAGTTACTGTATAAATTTACTTCCCTGGGAGTCATCTCTGACCTCCCAAAACAGAGTTAAGGGTCCTGCCACTTGCCGCCACAGCTCCACCTGGTCCCAGAGCAGGCGGTACTGCTTTGCGGTGTCTGTTTCTCTGTTACTTCCACTGAAGTGTAAACTTCTTGAGGCTGGAGAGGCTCTCTTGTTGGCTCCTTCAGCCCAGAAACGACAGAGAGTTGGCTGGTATCTGGATCCAGTCCATCAAGGTGTGTGTTTTACCTGTCTTATGTTATGTTATGATAGCTGCCAACATTTTAGATTTTTTAAAAATTGATTTCTGGCTTCCATTGAAATTTTACAAGATGTGAAAATGCTGTGTCCATGGTCTCAACAACTAGAGAAATTAAGTAGCTGCCTGTTCCTAGGCAGCATGCTTTCTCCTGCAAGCCACAGTCCCCACTACTCTCTATTACTTCTAATGTTGAGGGTGAGATTATCTTGTCATTTAGCAGATGACTGAGTTTTTGTTTTGTTGTAGTCAAGAAATATAATTCTGTATTCAGTTTGCCATCAAAGAAGGCTACATGTTGTTAAACATGGTACTTAAAGCCCCTTTTGGAAAGTTAAGTTTATGATACTAGTCCCAAAATAAACAAGTGTTGTTATTTGGTGTTTAAAAGCATGGGCCTTCCCTGACCACTTGACATAGAAAAGGTATTAATTTTCTCCAAATTGGTATACAGACTCAATATAATTCCTAATAAAATCCCACCAAGATTTTCTGTAGACATAGACAAGATTATTCCAAAATTTATATGAAAAGTCAGAGGAACCATAATAGCTAAAATAATTTTTAAAAGAATAATAAGATAGAAATCGAGCTATTTAATAATAATGAAGACCATAGAGTAGTAACAGAGGGATAGATTTACAGATCTGTGGAACATAATAAAGACTCCCGAAACAGACCTATGCAAATATGCCCAACTGATTTTTGATTTGTAGTTTAATGAAGGAAAAAAAAGTCTTTTCTTCACATGGTGCTGGAGCAACTGCATCCACAGACAAACCATGAACCTCAATCTAAGTCTCACAGTGTACACAAAAATTAACTCTAAATGGACTGAAGTCTTAAGTGTTGTATACTTTATGAACTTAAAGTTATAAACTTTTTAGAGAAAAAAAAGAAAACCAAAATCTTTAGAATCTAGGTTAGGTAAAAATGTCTTACACTTAACACAAAACATGATCCATAAAAGGAAAATTAGATAAGTTGAACTTCATCACAGTTAAAAACTATTTGCTCTGCAGGAAGAAAAAACCCTGTTAAGATGAAATGTCAGGCTAAAGACTGGGACAAAGTATTTACAAACTATCAATACACAGCAGACAAAAAATAGTTTTTAAAGTATATAAAGAGCCTCAAAATTCAGCATAAAAAAGATAATAATCCTAGAAAGCAGGCGAAAAAAGTGAAAAGACGTTTCACCGAAGAGGATATTTAGATGGCAAATAAACACTTCAAAAAGTGTTCAATACCATTGAGGAAATGCTAATTAATACTACACAATAAGGTATTAATACTATACAATAAGGTATTACTATGTATCTATCACAGTGGCTAAAATAAAAAGTTGTGACAACACCAAATGCTGGTGAAGATGCAGAAAAACTTGATCTGTCATATATTTTTTGGTGGGAAAGTCAAATCGTATACCCCCTCTGCTAAACCATTTTGCAGTTTTTTAAAAACTAAACATAATCCAGAACCTGCACTCCTTACATTTATCTTAGAAAAATAAAAATTTACGTTCACACAAGAAGCTGCACACCAACCTATACACAGTGTTTATAGCAGCATTCCTCATAGTTGCCCCAAAACTGAAAACACCCTGGATGTCCTCTAGTGGATGAGTGGTTATAGAAACTGTGTTGTTGTTGTTGTTGTTGTTGTTCAGTTGCCAAGTCGTGTGTGATTCTTTGCAACCACACATAAATTGAAAGAAATCATATATTTTATTTCATCTTAACTACAGTTGCTCGTAATGACAAATGTGCCTCTGTTGGACTCAACACAGCTTCTCAAACTCTGAAATCACCCTGGACACAGCCAGCTTCACTTTCTGTTTTACCTTGTTTTTGGCACAGTACTTGTTTTGATTACATGAACTGCCAAAATCCAGCTTTGCAAAGATACTGTGTTATTAAAGGAAATAAACCGCACACTAATGCTAAAATGTGAGCTCTCTTGTGCTAGTTCTCACAGATCCAACAGACGGTGATTGTTGCTGTTTTTCTCTCCAAACTTAAAACATCCTCCAGCACACGTGTGAGTTTGCTGATATACCATGGGGCACTTACCACAAACTGGGAGCTGCTGGTATAATGGTTTACTTTGGCCTCTTCCAAAGCAGAATGCAGTAGACCCAAACCATTTGCTTCCTTCCTGGGACCTTCCCACTTGGAATGAGCCATCTGCTCCCAGACATACCTATGTCCCCAAGATGATCTCACAGTCAAACCACCCACCTTTAGGGAGCAAGAGTCATTTTCTGTGACTCAGCCAAGGCAGAGAAGATGTTTAGGAATGGATGCTGAGGCTCATTCCAAAGATAGTATGCAATTTGGGAAACTCCTCTTCTCCCAAAATTAAGTTCCACAATAAGCACCTAGAAGGTGACAAGCACAATCCTAGTTACTAGGGTCACAAAAGTGAGTTAGCCCTTGTCCCCAAGCCCTTGAGTAATGGTTCTTCCACAGATGACAAACAGCAATGATGTTATGGAAAAGCGTTAAAGTCTACAGACCCTAGTTTAAGCCCAGACTCGACCAACTTGTTAGTTTGGCCTTCCTGAGCCTTAGTTTCCATGTCTGTAAAACAGGAGTTAAAATGTCTGCATAACACCTTTTATTTCACAGGATCTAAAGAGATAACTATTTGGAAACTCAGAACCTGATGGCCAGCATATAGCAAACACCTATTAATATGTTTGCCATCTTTTTATTAATAATCACTAATTGCCAACCAAGGTGACTTTGTCCAAGGGTGAAAAGGAATCCAAAGAACAAGATGTATTTCTCATGCTTCTCAGAAGAGATGGGCATATCAGGAGATGGGGGAGAGGAAGGAAATCCCTGAAGGTTTTGTAATGTCAGTGAGAAGCTGAAAAGCAGAGGTACACTGGCCTGGAAGCTTCAATCTCCTCTCCCTTCTGTAGGCAGAGAATAAGTGCTTGAGAGCTAAACTGATCTGTTCATTCCCTGTTCCTTTTTTCTTCCTGTTAAATACATCCCTTAAAAGTGATGAACTTTCTTCCCCCTGATTCTGGCTGTCACTCAGGGACTGTTTTACCCAGCGTGTGCCACATATGACATTTTCCCCCCCTCCTAGCCCAAAAATCATTTCAAAGTCAGACTTAATATTTCTTCACAGCTGTTATGTCGCCTAGGCACCAGTGATCAATGTTGCAGAGTTGAGGTGGATCTGGTGGGGATCTCTCTCTAAGAAAGTGGATGATGTGGGAGACCATAAAGCAGCTGTTAATTTCCCTCTCAAAGTGAGGAGGATTATGCTCAGTGGTGGAAAGCCGTTCTCTGGGTCCCCAGCCTAATTGTCTCGATTAGCACGCTGCATGGTCATCACAGGTGTAGCACATAATAGCTCTAGAAGGTTTTCATAGCCAGGCCAATTAAAATCTGTCGTGGCGCCAGGAACTAACAGTGTGTGCGCCGTAATGCCAAAAGTCAAAATGAGTTATCTAAATAATAATTGCTTGCGTTTTGGGGACAGTTTACAGTTTTCAGCACATTTACACTTCCTTGATCTCGTGTGCTCCTCTTGCAGAGGGCAAGCCATTTAGGTGCGGAAACCAAAGCTGAGAGAGATTTAGTGATTATAGGTTTATTATTTATTACTATGATAGATTTAGTGATATAGTGATAATATTAATATTATTTTAGGACCCCAGTCATTGTGCCAAATTGCTCTTGATATTAAGTCCTTCAAGAATTTCCTCTGGTCCATATGGCAGTAACTAACATCTATATATTACTTAACAGCTTACAAAATACTATTGTATCTATGTTTTTGTTGGGTCTTCCATAATATACTGGCAACCCACTCAGTATTCTTGCCTGGAGAATCCCATGGACAGAGGAGGCTGGCGGGCTACAGTCCTTAGGGTTGCAAAGAGATGGACATGTACCCATGGACAGAGGAGGCTGGCGGGCTACAGTCCTTAGGGTTGCAAAGAGATGGACATGTACCATAATATAGCACGGCAAATCAGTCTTCATTATCCCATTTTTATGTACAAAACTCAAAACCTTAGAATATTTGTTGAAATTCTACCTCTCATTTTTAAAAAAATTTTTTATTTTACTAAAGTATAATTGCTTCACAATATTGTGTTGGTTCCTGGTGTACAACAATGTGCATCAGCTCTAAGTATACATATATCCCCTCCCTCTTGAACCTGCTTTCCACCCCCCAACCCCATCCCACCCAGGTCATCACAGAGTACCAAGCTGAGCTCTCTGTGCTATATAGCAGCTTCCCACTAGATATGTGTTTTATGCATGGTAGTATATATATGTCAATGGTATATCTCATTTTAGGGTCAAGGAAGGTGGGGTTTCAGTGAAGTTATATCACTTAAGGGTAGACAGCTACGAAGTGGTGGGACTAGGAAAAGAACCCAGGCCTGCTGATTCTGATCCAGCATTCTCTGCTGCCTTCCCTGCATGCCCCCCTCTCTTTTTCTCTCTCTTGAGAGGTGCATTTTAGTCTTGGGATCCACTAAGAAAGTGCGCTGACACTGCTATGAAAACACAGGTGTCTCCTGTTGAAAGACGGAAGGGCTTTGGGGCCGTGATTTATTTTCCTAGTGATTTAGGAATGGGTAGTTTATATTTTAAACTGAACAGAAACTTGACCTCTGGGCTCTTAACCACCTGATCTCTGTGGTGCTGAGCATGTTTGGTGAAGGGACTTGTGTTGGTTTACTGGCCACCCACCCGAGGCTGGTGGTGCATTTCAAGGGCCCAAGGGGCTATGAATGTGCATAAAGGCAGGATAAATGTCTTCACAGGCACAGCAGGCTAAGAAATTGAAAGACAGCCTGCCTAAGGGAGAAATGAGCTCTAAGCTGTTCTCCATCAGAACCCTCCAAAATCTCTTGAAGTAAAATGTTTTGTTCTTTGTTTGTTAGAGATGAGAAATGAGGAGGAGCCCCTTCTGGGCACTCCTGATGATTTTTTAAGTTAAGGCTGAGCCCCTGAGCACAAATGATTGCCTGGCTAGTGTCCTAGGACTGATGAACCACAGGGTGGTTCCCTGGTGACAAGTGTGAGGATAGAATTGGAATTTCACATTTCTCACTGCTAGAAGGGCAATGCTTTCCACCCATTGTTCAGTCTGAAAGCTCTCTTCAGTCCCAGCCTGTGAGTTCTCCCTGGAGGAAGGCAGAGAACAAATTCTGCATTCCCTATGGTGCATTGAAGTCTACGGGCCAGGTTCCTTTCTCCTGCAGAGCCAAAAATGATGATTTCCTCAAGAGCAAATGGTTTCCCTTGCCTCTTTGGCTGCAGTATATCTGCGTCTGCTCTGCCATTCCATCAAAATCTGGGGTGCAGCTCAAGGAGCCAAGTTGACAACATCTCAACACAAATGGCTTCTTTTATACTTGAAAGAAAGAATTGGAATTGGAGGTGGGAGAAAATGTAGGAACAGCCTACATTTTTTTTTCATATTTTTAAATATGATTTTAAAAAGAACAGGTATCTATTTAGGTAAATACATATTTATTTATAGATGAGTATGTATAACCATATATAGATTTAAATTTTTTTGCCACTTTTATAAAGATGTTTCAGAGCATGGTACGAATAAATCTACACTTGACTTAGCTTAATGCAGTGGCATTGATTTCTGCCTGCTAAACCATGATTCTCTCTCAGTGGGGGAGGATCAATAAGACCAGGGAGGCCCACTTCTGCATGTCATCAGTCTTGGCTTTAATCTTGGCAGTCCTGGTTACAGATCACTCAATCTGGAGGCATACTGATTGGCAGTGATATTTTCTCGATGATTTCGTGATCATATTTGGGGTGTGTTTTAGTTTCTGACTCAGCGTATGGTTCCTCTTCCTTTGGGCTTTATAGTTTGGTACGTGTTTTCTCCCTTATACTGCAAACGATCTGTTGGAGGAAAGCTTGGGGAAAATTGATTTCACAGAGAGAAGAATTGACATAATTTATAAACAGAATCAGAAAAGAAAAAAAAATTGTAAATACAGTATCTTAATGCTTGCTGCTGCTGCTGCTAAGTCACTTCAGTCCTGTCCAACTCTGACCCCATAGATGGCAGCCCACCAGGCTCCCCTGTCCCTGGGATTCTCCAGGCAAGAGCTCTGGAGTGGGGTGCCATTGCCTTCTCCAATGTATGAAAGTGAAAAGTGAAAGTGAAGTCGCTCAGTCGTGCCCGACTCTTAGCCACCCCATGGACTGCAGCCTACCAGGCTCCTCCGTCCATGGGATTTTCAAGGCAAGAGTACTGGAGTGGGGTGCCATTGCCTTCTCCGATCTTAATGCTTAAGGGATTTAAATTGGAATAGATTTGAGGGAGGAGGCACTGCATCCAATAAAAATGCTGTCAAAGTCACTGGGCTTAATACTAATCCCCTCTCATTAGGCATAAAGGAGCTACCTTATATTTCCTTTCTCTTGAAAAAGGCATGTCACATGTGTCACATTCAGGGAGAGTTCTAAATGTGATGCCTGCTAGTAACCTTATTTGATAGTTGACAGATTTTCAACAAAGTCACATATGTACCAAATATGTAGATCCTATATCATTTCCAAAGTCCTTTCAGCCCAGCATTCATTGAAAACCTATTAGGATGGACAGTTGGTGGTTTTAAAAAAAGGGGTGGGGGGGTGAGAAAAACAATTCTTTCCCCACCCATCCAGCCATTCATTTCCTACCAATTAATAATTCACACCCATCTTGCAAGCCTAAGACTGCTATGGAAGTGTGTTAAGAGATAAACAGAATGCTAAGCATAGAACCTGGTTTGTGAATTACTGTTTTCGTTTCCTAGAGCTGCTCTAACAAAGTACCATGAATTGCGTGCCTTAAACAGAAATGTATTGTCTCCCAGTTCTGGAGGCTAGAAGTCTGAAATCAAGGATCAGTAAGGTTGGTTCCCTCAAAGTCTGTGATGGAGAAACTGTTCCATGCCTTTTTCCTGGATTCTGGTGGTTACTGGCAATCTTTGGTGTCCTTTGACCTACAGATGGGTCACCCTATCTCTGCCATCCTGTTCATATGACTTTCTGTGTGTGTGTGTGTATGTCTCTGTACCCCAATTTCTCCTTCTTACAAGGACACCAGTCATCTTGGATTAAGGTCCCCCATGACTTCATCACAACTAATTACATCTTCAGTGACCCTATTTCCAAATAAAGTCACATTCTGAGATATTGGGGGTGGGTGGGTAGGGGCAGGGGTTCAGCGTAAATTTTGTTGTTGTTGTTCAGTCACCCAGTCATCTCCAACTCTTTGTGACCCCATGGACTGCAGCACGCCAGGCCTTCCTGTCCTTCACCATCTCCTTGAGTTGGCCCAAGTTCATGTTCATTGCATTGGTGACGCTCTCCAGCCATCTCATCATCTGGCGCCCTCTTCGTCTTTCCTCAGTCTTTCCCAGCATCAGAGACTTTGCCAGTGAGTCATCTGTTCACATCAGATGACCAAAATACTGGAGCTTCAGCATCATTCCTTCCAGTGCGTATTCAGGGTTGATCTCCCTTAATATTGACTGGTTTGATCTTCTTGCTGTCCAAGGGACTTTCAGGAGTCTTCTCCAGCACCACAATTTGAAGGCATCAATTCTTTGTCATTTTGCCTTCTTTACAATCCAGCTCTCACAACTGTATGTGACCACTGGGAATTTTAGGGTGACATGATTCAACCCATGGGCTTCCCCGGTGGCTCAGTGGTAAAGAACCTGCCTGCCAGTGCAGGAGATGTAGTTTTGATCCCTGGGTTGGGAAGATCTCCTGGAGAAGGAAGTGGCAACCCACTCCAATATCCTTGCATGGGAAATCCCATGGACAGAGGAGCCTGGAGGGCTACAGCCCATGAGGTCACAGAGGAGTTGGACACAACTGAAAGACCAAACAACAAATTCAACCCATAACAGTTACTGTATATTTAGTTTTATGTTTTAATTATGTCTGTGCTCAGTCACTCACTTGTGTCCAACTCTTTGTGGCACAATGGATTATAGCCTGCCAGGCTTCTTTGTCCATGGGATTTTTCAGGCAACAGTACTGGAGTACTTTGTCCCTGGGATTCTTCAGGCAACCCAGAGTAGGGTTGCCATTTCCTCCTCCAGGGGATCTTCCCGACCCAGGGGTTGGACCTGTGTCTTGCATCTCTTGCATTGGCAGGTTGATTCTTAACCACTAGCACTACCTGGGATAGCTTGTCTTGATTTTTTCCTTCATTATGATCTACCCTGTTTATACGATATATTCAAATTTGCCAAGAACAAAATGAAGAAATTAGACTGTTGTTGCATAGTGTGTGAGTATCTTCAAGCAGCACTGGCTGAAAAGTTAGAGAAGATATCCAGGACATCAGAGCATTCATGGTCCTAGTAGAGGGATCATGAGAGTCTGCAAGCCCAGTCCACCAAGGTAGCAAAACGAGCCATTCATTACTCCCAAAGCCATCCAGTGTTGGCAGTCTCTCCAGCCTTAAGATCCTGGTATCCTCTCGTAGTAAGCAGACAGGCAGCAACCTGCCCAACCTCAACAGATGGTGTGGAGTCCCTTGTGCCATTGGCATCATGCGTCCTTTAGATTTATTAAAACACTCTCAAAAAAAAAAAAAAAGAAAAAGAAAAAGAAATACCCTTTGGGGCCATAAAGTCCCAAATCTAGCAATTTCCTGCTGTATCACAGCAAAGTACCTTCCCCCCAGCCCTGCCCCTCTGGCTGTTGATGGTTAACCAGTAATTCCTGAAAACAGTGCTCTTCTGACACAGACACAGCATTTTCCTTTGTAAGAACGTGAAGGCTTGATGCCTCCAGAGCCCTTTACATAGACAGATTGGCCCCTGAGATAATTACAAGAAGATAGTCTAATGGGCTCGATTAAGGCAATCCCATTACCTCCGTGAAGAATCACCGGTGAGGTGCAAACCCAGAGGAAGTCTTCCCCACCACAAAAAATATAGTTACTTTCTTACCTAGAAACAGAAAGAGCATTCAGTCCACATGTTTATATTTGGAAACTAGGTTGCTATCGATCTGGCTAGCAGGATTGTGGAAGGAGAATATTTTTACTCCATTCTGTTTCAAAAGAATTTAGGATGACATACAAGGGTGGATCAAATATGACATGACTGAATAAATCAAAAATTAGGTGACCTAAAATTGTAGTCTCTCAGTATTAGAAGCCAGCTCTCCAGGGAAGGCAGCCTTGCCAGCTCTAGAAATGGTTGATGGATGGCTACCCAGCCCTTCCTGACCTAACAGGACCCTCAGAGCCCTGAGGGGGCCTCACCTCCACCTGAGAGAGATGCAGTCCCTGGCCTTGATATGACCCCCAGCTACTGACTCCAAGCCAGCCTTGAGACAGGCGAGAGAGTGAAACATGCATGGGTATCTAAAAGAAAGCAGGCCGTCTTCTGGGATATCATGCCTGTTTCACCCCACGCTCCCCAGATGAGGGGATTTCTGTGGATATAATACGAGACTCTCAGCTTACAATTTACATGGGGTCCCTTCCCCTGCCACCACCATCTCCAACTTCAGATTATATTAATAAGTACATTTTAAAAAAATGTATATGGAAGATGTTTTGAAAGGTGAAAAAAAAAACATTAAATCACTAAATGAACATTAAGAGGGAGTATCATGCTCTTCTCTGTCCAGACCCTCTTTGTGTCTGGGACACACATATTAATGTAGAAGAAAGGCCACCTGCTAGTTTGGAACCTTCCTTCCTGAGTGCCTCTTCATCAACCAGGTGTTTTCAAAACCCCTGTGGTGAGCATAGGACTTACCTGAGGAGTTTTGTAAATTGCAGATTCCCAGGTCCTATCCCTAAAGAGTCTGATTCAGTAGAACTGGAGCCAGGCCCCGGAATCTGCATTTTAATGTATTCTTCTAGTGATTATGAGCTTCATGGCCAATGAAACATAATGTGAGATGTGCTACACTCTCCTATGGCCTTCCCTGGTAGCTCAGCTGGTAAAGAATCTGCCTACAATGAGGCAGACCTGGGTTTGATTCCTGGGTCAGGAAGATCCCCTGGAGAAGGGATGGGCTGCCCACTCCAGTATTCTGGTCTGGAGAATTCCATGGCCAGCATGACTGACCTTCACTTACATGCTCTCCTATGGTTTTCTGTCTTTTAAAGCAGTAATTTTTGCATTCCTAGCCTATCATTCCTTCAAAATGGATTTTTTCCCCATATGTAACACTTGTAAAGCTAAACATGCTCATTTTTTAAATCAGATAATGAGTAAAAATCATCAATTTCCCACTATCAAGACAGAATTATCATGACTAGTTTCACGAATATCTGAACTTTTTTCTGTGTATATATGTTTGTGTGTGTACGTAATTTCTATCATTTAAAAATATTAAGTTTGCTAACACAGATTTGTGAAAGAAAAGGGGAAGAAAGTGGCTCCTGCACAATAGTTTTCTTTCAATAATAATAATAATATAAAGTGATTACCTTTTTTCCCCTTGGGTTCTGTGACTCTAAGGACCCTATGTTTACAATGACTTCTTTCAGCAATGCTTTCACAGTTCCTTATAGTTCTACTCAAAACCTTTTTCTTTGAGGACTAGGTAGCTATGAATTGCCAATTTAGAACACATGAGGAAAATTGATACACTTTCTTCAAGGTTCCTTTTAAAAATATTCATTTATTTATTGGCTGCATCCGGTCTTAGCTGCAACAGTTGGCATCGTTCGTTGCAGCTCATGGTCTTAGTTGCCCTGCCACAGGTGGGATCTTAATTCTGCAACCAGGGATGGAATCCAGGTCTCCTGCATTGGAAGGTGAATTCTTAACCGCTGGACCACTGGAGACGTCCCTCTTCAGGGTTCTTTTCCCTTTTCTTGCAAACATTGTCTTCCTACTATAGAACTGTCCTCTTTTACCACCTCTCCATCTTCACTTGGAAATGTATTTGTACCAGTTCATTTTTCTACCTTTTGTGCTAACTGTCCTTTGATGTTTCACCTCTGAGAGGTCTTCCCTAGCTAGAGAGAGCTTTGAGTATCTGATGACAATTATAATCCCTCACTCCTGAAAAATTATATGTATTTACACCCATATTTTTGCACATAATTTCAAGAGGTCCAAGGAATCTAAGAACCCTTCTGATAATACATCCTCAATAGGCTGAGTCCCGCAAACTTACCAAGAAGTACCAGAGATGTTACTCATGAAAATATGTATTTAGCCTCAGCTACCCAGCATATACTGCATTTATTCCCTGGAGAGACAGAGAGAGAAATAAGTAGGAACTCTGTCTTAAGCCTCTCTGGATACTGGTAGAGGCAGATAGAAAAACAGGGACCATAGCATATGAGAAGCACTGTGATAAAACACAGCAAGGGCTACAATCAAATACTCTTAAAACACAATTCTCACTTCTCCCCTTAAAACCTTTGGTGTTGCCTCTTCCTATTTTCCATGAAGACCTTCATCATAAATCTCAAGCTTACTTCACCAGGATCATCTGGACATGGCTCTTTCTTTTGCCCAGCCCTGGCATGTCATGCTCCTACCATATTAAAATCTCATCTGACCCTCAAACATGCCATGCTCTGTGGATCTTCTTACACGATGTTCCTTCTGCCTGGCAGGAAGGGACATTTCCTTCCCCATCCTTGGCCCTTTGGTCAGACTGACCTTCATTTGTCCTCTACCACTAGACCTAGGATGCTTTCTCCAGGGAGCTTCCCCTGTTCCACCAAGTTCAAGTTAGATGCTCCCCGTAAGTGCTACTAGGGCACTCTGTACTTACCTTCATTCCTATCACACTGTATTACAATTGCCTCCTCATATATCTGTGTCATTGACCAGACACTCACACAAGGACAGGGACTATCTTGCTCACAGTTCTAGTGTTACAGCTAATGTATAACAGTTAATAAATATTGAATTAATTTACCAATTAATTTAATTCTTAAACCTCAACAGAATTAGTTTTAAGCTTTCTAGTGTAAGTCAGAATGGACAGCCCTCCTACCTCTGTGTTCTCTGAGAAATGTGATCCATAATTAGAACTTTAGCAACATCTGATCAAGCTGCTCTTTGCCTGTAAGGAATCTGGCTCTCAGTTACTTGGCACACACAGAAGCAGGGACAGAGCTGAGGCCAGTTAATTAAGAGATGTTCGCCTGTCACTTGCCTAGCACTCTGCAAAATACTTCGGGGAGTCACAGATGTATGAGTTGTCTCCTTCAAGAACTTGTTGTTGGAAACACAAGAGTTCCCCATATGGAATCTAGGTAGTATATAATTTACTGCTAAATTATATAATAGAGATTAATGATGACATTTATGGCCACACTTATGGCAGAAAGTGAAGAACTAAAGACCCTCTTGATGAAAGTGAAAGAGGAGAGTGAAAAAGTTGACTTAAAACTCAACATTAAGAAAACTAAGATCATGGCATCTGGTCCCATCACTTCATGGGAAGTAGATGGGTAAACAATGGAAACAGTGATTTTATTTTGGGGGGCTCCAAAATCACTGCAGATGGTGATTGCAGCCATGAAATTAAAAGATGCTTGCTCCTTGGAAGAAAAGTTATGACCAACCTAGACAGCATATTAAAAAGCAGAGACATTACTTTGCCAACAAAGGTCTGTCTAGTCAAATCTTTGGTTTTTCCAGTAGTCATGTATGGATGTGAGAGTTGGACTATAAAGAAAGCTGAGTGTCGAAGACTTGATGCTTTTGAACTGTGGTGTTGAAGACTCTTGAGAGTCCCTTGTACTGCAAGGAGATCCAACCAGTCCATCCTAAAGGAGATCAGTCCTGGGTGTTCATTGGAAGGACTGATATTGAAGCTGAAGCTCCAATACTTTGGCCACCTGGTGTGAAGAGTCGAGTCATTTGAAAAGACCCTGATGCTGGGAGAGATTGAGGACAGGAGGAGAAGGGGACGACAGAGGATGAGGTGCTTGGATGGCATCACCGACTCAATGGACATGAGTTTGAAAAACTCTGGGAGTTGGTGATGGACAAGGAAGCCTGGCGTACTGCAGTGCATGGGGTCACAAAGAGTTGGACCCAACTGATCCACTGAACTGAACTGAACTGAACTGATAGCCACTTCTAGCTCATCTGTGAATCTAAGGTTTTTAATAGTGTTACTGAACCCAGATCCAGCTTCTTGCTGCTCAAAGCCAATAAAGAGACAAGGTTGATTTTGGATGCTGACAACTAAGGGTAGTGGGAGATGCCTGTCTAGAGGTCGACTCCCTGCCCCCCCCACAACTGACAATCAGTGGGCAAGAGCTTTTTTAGACAGAGGGAGGGGGCTACAACAGTCAGCTCTGACAGTCATCCTGAAACTGGTTATCTGCGGTCTGACCAGCATCATCTTGATTGTTTTAAGTAGAGTAAATCTTCATTTCCACAGTCACTTGGTTTCTATTACTTGAGGCTAGTTCTTGGAATTGTGGTAGCTTATGTCATGGCTACAGTCTAGTCATCGTGTCGTTAACTTCTTCCACCTGGTGGGAGTTTCAATCTGTATAAGACAGCTCCCAGGATATGGCTCAGAATATTATCTATAGCCCATGAGAAGGAACTAAAGGTCCTTGGCTGTGCTTACTGACTAAACTATTATTATTTGGTCTCCTTTGATAGTTTTCCTTTGTTTCTGCATGTTCCCACTTCTCTGCTTAAACTTGCTCTTTGGCTAAAGGTTTTCCACAGGCCGAAGGAGGGCAGAGGACATGGGAGGACAAGGACCACTGAGTTCTGCTCCACTTCAACAGCACTTCACTGGACTAAAGTCTCTTGTGGCTTGAGAGTGGGGATCATGTGTTGATGATCTCAGGTTGAACATAGTCCCATGGTCTGAGTTGGTACCTGACAACTATTTGTTGAACCAAATATAGTCAAAAGAGAGGAAGACATCAATAAATATGACATCTGGGTAAAGAGCTGCTATTAGCTATTTGACTAGGATGAAAGATTTGTATATTTAACAACACTGGGGAATCACTGAACATTGTACTCGGGGCCTATGACAGACACACTAGAATGAAAATGGTGTTGATGAATGAATACAAGCTGCAGAATCTGGCATTCCTGATTCAAATCCCAGCTCTTCTGTAGGCTTGCTGAGTAACCTGCCGTTCGTTTCATAGATAATTGTTAAATCATGTTGTAGGCAAAGCAATATGCTAGATGTTAAAAGAGATAAAATTAAATATTGCCCACAAATGTGGGCTCTTCAACCCCTTTCCTCAGTTTCATTACCTGTAGTGTGAGTCCAGCAATATTTGCTTGGCAAGCCACTGGGAGAATTAGGTGTGATATATAGGAAAATGCTCAGTACACTCTTGACATGTCATAGATGCTTTTTAAAAAATGCCATTAGAAAGCACAGTTCCTGTAATCTAGTCAGGATATGTCAATGAAAACTCAAGATCCAGCTAGAGCTCACTGTCAGCATGGTGGCCCTACCAGCTTGGAGCACATGAAATGTGGCTAGTCTAAACTGAGAGGTGCTGTAATTGTAAAATATGAAACAGGTTTTGAAGACGTAGGATGTAAAAAAGAAAATAACTCACTAATAATTTTTTTGCTTATTATGTGTTGAAAGTATAATATTTTTAATGAATTGGGTTAAGTAAAATGCATTAATTTTCCCTGTTTCTGTTTTAAATTTCTTGTTGCTCTAAAAAATTTGAAATTACATATGGCTCACATTACTTCTTTGGGGAAGTACTGCACTAAAGAATAAAAGTTATTGGTTTTGGAAAGAACTAATTAGAGATGCTATTGACCCAGAGACATGTCCCACAGAGTAGGGAGGGAGCAGGGACGAAAACTGCAAGAGATCGAAGAGTGCGATCCTGATTTCATACTCTCATGATGGTGTTGATAGTAGTTACCACATGGCACCAGAACGTTTCCATTCACTTTAATTCTTCTGCCACTTATGAAATGTATCTGTGTGTCTGCCTGGGAAAGGGGATGATGCCAGGGGGTAGGGGAAAGCACGCAAAGAGGTCCTTTCTTCTCACAATGGCTGTTGGTATTGACCTCATTTGGAAGAAGTGTGAAAGCAGGTGGGCTTTAGACGGAGTTTGGATGTTAGCATCTTTCTTCCCTACATGATCTTGGGCAAGTTACTTAACTTTGCTGAGCTTCAGTTTACTTGTTTAGAAAATGATGGTGCCAAAGGTAACGGCATTCGTCTGCTCAGGTTGCCTTAATGAATACCATGGACTGAATGGCTCCGACAACAGGGTTGTGCTTCTCACAGCTCAGCAGACCAGAAGGCCAAGATCAAGGTGCCTGCTGATTCACTTCCCCTGCGAGGACTCCCTCCCTAGCTTGTAGAGTCGAGAGCCACCTTCTCGTGGTGTCCCCACACAGCAGAGAGGAAGAGAGAAGGCAAGTTTTTCTAGGTCACTAGCCCCACCATGCAGGCCTCACCCTCATGACCTCATCAAGCCTCATTACTCCCAAAGGCCTCATCTCCACATGCCATCTCCTTGTGGCCTGGGACTTCAGCATATGAAATTGGGCATCCAGTCCATAACAGTAACTGCATCATTAGATTTTTGAGTGAATTCAAGGAGCTGGTGCATACTAAGAAGGTGGTATGGTATAAATTTTGGTCAACTGTTAGATTGTCACCATAGCCTCTATTTTTTGTATTTACATGTCCTCAGCTCCAGAACATTGCCTGGCATATATATCATATTTGGCGTTCAATAAATATATGTCAGTTGAGTTATATAATTCATCAACCAATCAAGCAACGACTGTTTCAATTCCTAAAAGACCTGTGTTATCAGGTATGATCCAGCTTCTCGTGCCCTCTAGATCATATCCCTGAATGTGGATATGAGGACAGCCTCAGCTGCTGAGAATAGGCCATAGTGAAAGAAAGAAAGTGAAGTCGCTCAGTCATGTCCGGCTCTTTGTGACCCCGTGGACTGTAACCTACCAGGCTCCTCCATCCATGGGATTCTCCAGGCAAGAATACTGGAGTGGGTTGTCATTTCCTTCTCCAGGGAATCTTCCTGACCCAGGGATTGAACCCAGGTCTCCCGCCTTGCAGGCAGACGCTTTAACCTCTGAGGCACCAGGGAAGCCATGCTGACAATCAAATTCTCTTGCTTTGACATTTGTGTCTGTCAAAGTTGGCTCCACCCTCAGGCCACTCCTTAGCCGCCCATCAATGCCCTTGGTTTTATTTCCCTAACCCTCTCTTCTTTTTTTGCTTTCAGTATACCCAACCATGAGACTCCTTTTCTACCATCCAATTTAATAATATAAAACCTGCCCTGATTTAGAATCTCTTTGGCAGCTAATCGAACCTTGAAGCATTCTATTAGCTCTCTGTATTTGTGCTAAGCCCAAACTGACGCAGCTGGGATTATTATGTAATAACTTGGGCTCATTTCTGGTCAGTATATACCATCTGTTTTTATTCTGTAAATCCCCTCAGGGCTTTCTTTCTGTTTGCAAGGGGTGAGAGAAGGGGTTATAAAGGCTGTGGTTAGGGGCTTTGGGGTAGGGGCAATGTTTGCTATGAGTTATTATCCCGCACTTATCAGTATTAAACTGGATTTAACAACTCATAGCCTAGGATTTAAATGATCTAAATCTTTCTTCATTTGGCAGCCTGGTTTCCCCTGTTATTTATTGTGGGACCCAATTCATTATCATCGGCATACTCAGAGGCTTGCCCTGTGATGCCTTCACAGTCAAATGATTTATACAAATAATAAAAAAGATAGGGGTTCCTAGCAATGAGATCCAAAGCAATTTTTTTCTCCCTTTCCCCTCGTCTGGTTCAGTTCATCTTTTACACATTAACCCTTAGCCCTCTTACTACTTCTCCTAGGAAATTCATCCTCAGCCTCCTCCTGGGCCTGAGAAGGAAAGGCTTTTGACAGGGATGGGGAAGTGATGAGAGCTGTGGTCCAATTCCAGCATAAGGAGTATCAGGTCTTTCTGTGGGAGGCACCATGCAAACCCTTCCCGTACATTGCAGGATTTTGGTTGTCACAGCAGCCCTTTGAGCTAGGCATTGGTTTCATCCCAGCTTTTGCCTCTTGGTCTCCCTAGGATAGGTGGAGTGAGAGGAAGAAGGTGTGGGGGCAGGGATCAGGGCTGGGCATATGCCTCTAGTATCTCCAGAGGGAATACTGGTACCAGTGGTGTAGTGTGGTAGTTAAGAATGTGAGCTCTGACATCCAACAAACCAAACCGGCTCTTTTACCTATTAACTGTGGAAGGGTGAGCAAGTAACCATTCAGCGCCTCAGTCGCCTCTTTTGTAAAGTGATAATAAAGTACCCAATAGGGGATCGTGAGGACTGAATGAGATGTCTCCGAGAGGACTCTGAATTCATTTGTCCATCTGTGAAAAGGGTGTCTGATTCATTTTACCTTCACAACACGACTATGGGGTAATATGTATAAAGCACTTCAAGCAGCGCCTGGAAACACGTTATAAAGGTTAGTTGTTGTTACTATTCCTGCTACTATGATGACTATGCTACAACTACCATCACCACCACTATTACTGCTGCTGTTGTGGCCATGATTCAGGGCAAAATTCAATAGAGAAGGTGGGTACTATCCAACCACTGTGTTGCAAAGACCTTGAGGTAGGTTGCTGGTTGGCACAATTTAACCATCCATGATAGTGACCATGCCTATACTACTATAAGAAAAATGACGTGTGTGTGTGTTTTACTTTTCTTGCCCTGTATCTACCCATGCCCTTCTCAAGCTCAGTGCCAACTCGATGCCTTTCTCAGGCTTGCCTGGGCGAGGTTTGGTCTAAAGCTCCAGCCCAAGCTGGAAGGAACAGCCTTTACTCAGAAACTCAGTATCCTGTCCTCTTACTTCTCTAGTCTCAAGCTTTAGTAAGTATACATATTAGGTCATATGCTTTTTGCCGAAAACCAAGTATTGATGGATAGGCTATAGAAATCTTACTCACTTATTTAAAATGTGGGGCATGGGTACCTCTTTTGCGAGCATCTGCTGCATTGAAACAAGATACAAGTCCCCCTCCTCCAATTTCATATCTTGTGAAAAAAAAATTTATGCTGACATTGATCTTAGGGTAACCCTTAGCAATCCCATAAATGCTTTTTTTTTTTTTAATAAACCAGCCCTGTGCTTTGGAAATCCAATAAGTTTTATGCTGCCCCTTACAACTTGCTTCAAATGTGCAACTTGAATGTTTTATAGCTGATTTGAGTCTCAGTTGCAAAACTACACCTCCATGGATGTACATTTGTAAAGGAAGTGATGCCAAGAGTTCACAGTGGCCTGAAAGTCCAGATTTGGTCCAGATTTTCTCTTGTACCAACCTATACCTAGAGCCAAGAGTAATGCTGAGTGCTCCAAAATATTTTTGCAGTGTGTATATGGCAAGAATTTATAGGCAGTGGATAGCACTGTTTTCAACACAACTCTTCTTATGCTGAAAGCAGTGATAGCAGAAAATTGGCTTTTAGAATCAGTCTTCTCAGCTAACTGTGTGGTCTTGAGCCCTAAATCTCGAGTTCCCCAGCTATAAATGTGTGTAGAACCTCATAGAACCATTTGAGGATTAAATTTTTAAAAAAATAACATTTAGACTGCGCAGCCCCCTTCCTGACACTAAGTGCTCAAAGAAGTGTTAGCTATTAATATTTTCTCTTTCACTGGTTTGCATATTCCAAACTTGGTACATTCCATAAATTTTATTGATGTTGTCTTTGTTGATGATTTTGCTGTGAAAGTAATAGTCTTATTCATGCTGTTACCGTTCATGGTAGCAATCATAAATTTTACCTTTACTGATTTATGAAGCCTTTTCCATTTCTCCTTATATTTCTGCAAGTTTGCCCTTTCTTCCTAATTTCGAGGCCACTGTCACTGTGGAAATTCCAAATTATTCCTCCTTTCTATTTCTGTCGGTCCCACCGTTTCCATCACCTGTCACTTAGTTTTCACTTGCTCTGCAGAGGAATGGGAGTTGCTGTGAGCTTGGAGCTGAAAGCCTGAGGCATGAGACAGAATATTACCATTTAGCAGTGCTGTAGCAGTTGTATGAAGCAGGGCTCTGCAAACATTTTTCTGAGTGTATGTTTGTTAGAAATTCTTTTTCTCTTACAGTCAAGAAGGTGCGATTGCAATTCTGATTCTCATAGCCCAGTGTTGAGTGGCTTACCTCTGACCTTTCCCCATAACTGAGCAACAGAATAATGAATGATGATTCCAGCTGCCTTCTTCCCTCCCAGGGTAACGAATGAGTCAGCATCAGGGACTTTGCCAGGAGGCCTGAGTCATAAATATCCCTGCAGTCCATCAAAAAGCTCCACAAAAGGCTGTTTTTAAACAGTAAATGAGGAAAGAGTCCTTGGCCTTTGTCTTAAATCATCAAGTCAGTGGGAGATATTTATGATTCTAACTTTGGGGTCAAAGCAAAAAGCAAGAGCCAATCATAGAGATAAGAGAAATGAGTTTGAACCCATTGTGAGACGATAAACTTCCCATAGAGGAGAGATGAAAAAAAATTCAGTGAACATACCCTCTCTGCTCCCAAATGCCTGTCAGTTATGTCACGTTCTTTCCCTATCTTTTTCGACTTTATTAAAGACTTATCAGATGCCAGGCCTGGTGCTAGTTCCTTTATTTGCATTATCTCACTGCTTTCTCACAATCAGTCTATGAAAGAGAGATTTTTTCACTGTTTTATAGAAGAGGAAATTGGGAATGAGAGTGACCTTGGACCCCAGAGCCTTTGGACTGCAGAACCCTCCCTCTTAATTACTCAGTTAAATTGTATACAAGGCCAGGAAAAATGAAGATGGATCGAAAAATATACAGAAATGCAAGACAGTCTTCTCTCTGCTACACAAAATACTAATTACCTAACAACAGATATAGTATGGTGTAGTTAAAGTCTTGGAAAAATAATTTTAATTTTCAGTTCAGTACTATAAACAGAGAGCCCTTAAACAGATACCCCAAGACCGTAAAAAGTCCAAGCCATAGACTGTATTCCTGGGGATGCACCAAACACCAGGGACCCCCAGTACTGCAGATTTGGCAGACATTTGAAATGCCAAGAATTGTGGTCATTGTATATATCTGAACTGCCCCATTTTTGTCTTCATCCATTCTAGCTTACTTGAAGTGCAGTCTGCCATCAGGGATGACATTGTGATATGGATAATACTTTATTTATGAGAACATTAGCAAAATATGATTGTTGGGTTTGCTAATAAAGAGGATATTGGAAAAGGAGCCAGCTGGCATGCCACACATGTAGCTCCGGCAGGGAGACACATCTAATCTGTGTTTTTCTCTCCAAACTCACACCTTGGAGGCGCCTAGAACTCCCTACCCCCTTACCCACTCCCACCCCTGCCCTTCCCACTGAGCACCTGGAAGGCCTCATCAGTAGCTCCTGAAAATGCAAAGAATATCTCTGTCTACATTTCCTGGCCAGACTTCCATGGCTATTCAGACTGCTATTTCTAATGATTAAAGGATAGTCTTACCCAAATGTTGGAGCATTACTGTGTCCAGATGACAAGGGCAGGAGAGCCAAGTCCACTGACAGGATTTGGAGTTGAGCAGACCCACAGAGAGAGGCTGGCTCTGTGATCTTGGGGGTGCAAGGAACACAGTTTCTGAGCACCATTCTCTCCTCCAGGAGAAAACACACACACACACACACAAAATTTAGTTTTCACTGCTTAATAAGTTTTAAGTTATTAATAAAATTTTAAGGCATTTCATTTGTAGGAATCATACTATGGGATGAGTAGTGCTGGCAATTAAGCCTTTTTTGTTCTCCTTTTCTAATTCTGAGCTCTACTAGGTAACACTGAGTTGGTGTTGTCTGTCTTCCTTGTTCTCTTCTATGTATCGAAGCTCACACACAGTCATTGGACAGTCAGTCCCTTATAGAAATCTCTTTATACAACCTGAGGCAGTCATGCCATTTTATGTGCCTCAGTCAAAGGAACTTGTAAGTGCCTCCGTCTGGATTTTTATACAGCTCTCTGTGTATCCTAAGGGTGGCCTATGGGCACTTATGAACACCATGGACTCGGGGCAATTTACACAGCAGAGGAGACTCTGGGACATCCTATGTAGGGCAATTCTTGCCAGTAAGACATTGTGAACCTGAAGTTTGAACCTCCATCATTGTTAAAATATTGACTCAAGGACCAGAGAGCACAGGTTTGCATCTTGGACCCACTACTACCTGGCTTTAGAACGTTAGGCAAGTTACTTTACCTGTCAAAGCCTCAATTTCTATGTTAAATGAAAGTAATAGCACCAACGCACAGACTCGTGTGAGGATCGAGTGAGTTCATGCATGTATATTGCTTAAAAGAATGCCTAACACGTTCTTCAGTACCCGTTAGTTGCTGGTGGTATTGTCAGCAATGGAAGGTGTCAGGATAGTACCCTAATCCTAACCCTAACCATACTCAGCCACACCCTCTTCTGCAGAAGAAGCCCTTTTGACCTCTCAGCTTCCTGGAGGCAAAAATTCTTGTGCTCAACTCTTTGTCCCCAGCAGCCCCAGGACAGTACCTGATTTGGCACAGAGGCTTCATACTGACTCCTTGGCTGAAATTGACTAGAAGCCAGTTTTCTTCTGGTTATGTGGTGCCTAATGAGGATTGACTCTAGGCTCTGCAGGTGGGTATGTCATGGTGGAGAAGGAAACTCCACTGGATGGTCCCACTCTTTGCCCCTCTTCTCCCAAACAAATTCTTCCCTTTAATGCTCGACTGCTTCAAGACAGGAACAGAGCAAGACTCCAGACAGTAGAGATTGTGAAAACCAGAAGCTGTTTTTAATTTTTCACTTCCATACGCTTCCCTCTCCATCCATCGTATCAGCCCATGACATTTCCCAAGGGACACCTCAGAACATCAGTGTTACTCTATCATAATTTTCTTGTTATAATCTTCGGTCCTCTATGTGCTATGCTGGGCTTAAAGGCAACTGTGAATGGGAAAGACACAGGCCCTGCGCTTGTAGGGTTCAGGGAAGAAAATGGACAAATGGGTGGTATTTGTGTGTTCAGTTCTGTGTCAGGAAATTCAGAGTGCCTTGGGAGTGTTAGGAGAGTACCTTGACTATTTAAAAGTAAGGAAGACTATTTAGGTTTAGTAGAAAGCAAGACCCTCCTTAATAAAACATGGAGTAGGGATAGTGTTGTGAGTTTCAAGATATCCTTGTTCTATATGATATTTTCTGTGCTGAGAAGAGCATGGTACATGAACAATCAGGTTATTTCTTATAACTCAGTGTTTTATGGTCAGCTTATGCCACCTTCAACATATGGAGGAATTAGGATCATTTCTTCCCAAGGCAGGTTTCCTAACATTTAGATGCACGAATGCATATCCTCGCCTCCAGACACCTGCATCCATTTCCCTGTGGCTGGCTATTTCTTCCTCTGAAATGTTTTTTTTTATTTTCTTTCTGACAGTCTCGTGGCAGAAAGATAGAGTTTCTTCATGCTGTGTTTTTACTTTCCATTTTCCTGATAAAACTGTATCACTGCAGAGGAAATCAAATCTAATCTTCAATATATTTAGCATGAAAGCAATAAAAAGCATTAATTCACTCCAGAAAGAGCAAAATGCAGTCGGGTACTCAAAGGAAGAATCACCATGGAAACTGTTTTCTTGAGATTCTGTACTCTCCAGGCTCCAGGCATGACTAAGTGAAGAAAGGAAGGCAAAGAGAAGGGAGGAAACATCCTGCCCTTTCTGTTGTCACTAAAATGCTGCAAAGGAATTGCCATGAATTATTGATTGCATGAATAGAAGTGTATATGTATTAGAATTATTAAAATGTTGTCTTTTCAATGAGTATGTAAGAACACACTGAGACCTTGTTCCTCACTGTTCTCCTTTCTTTTCTGTCAAAATCCTATTGAACAATCAAAGAGCCATCCTAAGGTCAAAAGTTTGCAGAGAAGCACCAGGAATTATGGTGATTAAAGAATCATGTGAACTAGCACTAAAGCAGAATGCTTTTGTATAGAACTCCCAGATACACTTGCTTTTGTATACCACTTCAAGATCGTTATAGTTTCAGAATTTTTTCAAAGACATTAAATATGTAAAGATCAGAGACCAGCTCTTGCTTTGGGGACTGTGTTAATGGGATGTGATGGAATTTCCCTAAGGAATTTCTCATGGATTAAATTCTTTCTGTGTTTATGAGTACATGTATATATCTCACAGTGAGCAAACTCTTCTTGCGTTCTTTTTACCAGCTCATAGGTTTTTTTTCCACTGAACCTGCTCATCTGTCTTTAATAGCTCTGATAATAATATCTACCAGGTGTTAAATGATTCCTGTGAGTCAGTCACTGTGCTGAATCCTTTTCATAATAATATTAAGAGCATGACATTTATTTGGATAATGTGTTTCATTTAGCAAAATGGCTAATTCAATAGATAGTCACTAATAAGTTCTAAAGGAGATCAGCCCTGGGTGTTCTTTGGAAGGAATGATGCTAAAGCTGAAACTCCAGTACTTTGGCCACCTCATGCGAAGAGTTGACTCATTGGAAAAGACTCTGATGCTGGGAGGGATTGGGGGCAGGAGGAAAAGGGGACGACAGAGGATGAGATGGCTGGATGGCATCACCAACTTAATGGATGTGAGTTTGAGTGAACTCCGGGAGATGGTGATGGACAGGGAGGCCTGGCGTGCTGCGATTCATGGGGTCGCAAAAAGTCAGACATGACTGAGCGACTGAACTGAATAAAATAAGTAATTATGTTCCTACATAATTCTCAGGACAGCCCTATGAGAAAGTCCCCATTTTACAGATGAAAAAACCTGAGTTTTGGTGATGACAGTTGTTCACACTGCCTCACAGAACCAGTGAGTTACAAAACGTGGATCTGGAACCCCATATGAACACTAAATCCATGGTTTTGAGAGCAGTACTAGGTTTTCATCCTGAAGGACATAAACAGCCTGTCTTTTTCATCCCTGTACAAACCCATAGCTGCCAAGGGACTTACATAGGTAAGCCCTCACTGTGTTTATAACAAACATATATTTAGAATCTGTCATTGTGCCAGGCATCGTATTAAATATAAAACTTGAAAATAAGAAGTTTCTGCCTTCGGTGAGCTTACAATTTTCAGGAAGTGTTGGCATGAATGAATGAACCAGACAAAATAGTCAAGGGTTCAGGGAAAAGAGAGGTTAATGACATTGTAGAGGATGGATTCTTCCTGGTCTTTCTAAGATGGGAGGATCTTCCAGAAGGTAAAAGAGAAAGAAAGAGAAATGAACATGAGGGTAAGATGGTGTGATAAGCATGGAGGTGGGAATGCATGAGAAGAGTCTGAGGACCTGTGAGAAGACCAGGGCATGTGATTTAGAAAAGAGTTTGAACAAGTAAGTTGACAAGTGGGCCAATTAGTGAAGAACCTTGAACTCTGGGATAAGTACGTACAGATTTTATCTTGTCAATACATGTGAGATTCAAAGCACCTTTTTGTTTATACTGATGTATCAGTTTGAGTAAAGTGTATTATCTTCTCATGCTCATCTTGATGACTTTTTACATATGTATATATGCAAGTCATCATTCCCCAGATCAAAGTATAGGATATTTTTAGGACTCCATGTCCCCTCCTACTTAAATCCTCTGCATCACCCAAGATTATCACTATTCTGACTTGTATATGAGTGTTCAAAGGGAAGTGATAAAAAGGCAAATGATGAAAGTTTACATGGACATTTAATGCCTTCTAGGATGGAGCTTGAAGTATGGAGGTGAGAGATTTCAAAGCAGGAGACCAGCTAAGAAAATGTCACAAGATTCAGATTCCCTCTGTCCATCCATAGAGTTATATTTGTGTTGAGCACCTGATATGTGACAGACCCTACGCGGAAGATACAGTAGTAACCAACATACACTTCCTCAGAGGAGACTGACAAATAGACAGGCAGTCACTTTACATTACGGTTAGGTGCTGAAATAGGAAACAGAGCTGCTCTTAAAATGGGCACCTAAGCCAGAACAGGAAAGTCAAGGAAGGCTTCCTGGAAGGAGAGATGTCCAACCTGAGGTCTGAGGACTGAAGAGGGGTTGGCCAGACCAAGGAAAAGATTGAGATGGAAATAGTTCCAAGCAGAAAGGGAGCATGTACAAAGGCCCAAAGGAGACAGATGGTATGGCCTTGTTGATGTAGAGGCCTGAGCAAGAGAAGAATGGAAAGAAATGAGAAAGTCTTCCAATTCAAGAAATAGCCAGCCTTAGCAAACATTGTAACAGAGGAACCATGTCAAGCTAGTTTTTGTTTGTTTGTTTTTTTTAACATCGGCATATGAGTGTGGCAACCTGGTTGCGCAACATTGTCTGTATCCATTGTTCAGAAAACATCAGATGTTCAGTGTGGCTGCATTTTCACTGTCATTTTTACCGTAAGCAGCCCACCTAGTTTCAGTCATTTCTGTTTGATCTTGAACCAGACAAACCAGTCAGGCAATGAGATTTCCATCTTTAACCTCCCTCTTTTAGATGAAGCTCTTTTCTTGTTGTCTGTACATTCTTTACCTCCTCTTTTCTGGGTTGGTTTGGGCTGTGCAAAGCAGCCAGGCAACCCCTCTTTCCTAACTTGTCCAACATGCTTCCTGGTGCAGCTTTGAGAGAGCGATTGAGTTCATATGAGCCCTTCTCTCTCGTTCATCAGCAGGTAACTCAGTAAACAGAAGAGGCCTTGTTAGTCCTGCAGACCTGAGTGAAGTCCTAGCCCTGTTACACATTGTCCTTGTGACCTTGATAAGCAAATGCCTCTGGGCTTCAGCTTCCTTGTATGAGCTGTGAGTGGTGAGTATAGAATCTAATGCAGCAGATCTCTGGGAGAGTGCCTGACACAGAGAAGGTCTTTTATGATATTATCCAAAGGTAGCAAATCAAAGTGATTAAGAGTAAAGACTCTCCATGTAGACTGCCTGTGATAGGAGGCTCTGCCAAAGGCTAGCTGAATTCTTCTGGGTAAGTCACTTAAGATCTCAGTGCCTCAGTACTCTCATCTGTAAAATGGGGATGATCACAGTGACACCCCAACTCAAGGTGAAGGTTAAATGAGGCTTCACATGGAGTCTGGTGTGTGTGTGTTTATATCCTTTATTAACAGTGATCATATTGATGTTAATAATTATAATTTTTGTGTAGTATTTGGCTATATATGTGAGAAGAGCAGTGCTTGCCTACCTCATAAGGGTGGCTGCCAAGAGCAGCTAATGAAGGGGCACACATGGCCCTGTGCCAGGTACACAGTGGGCCCCCAATAATGTTTGTTGAATGAATGAGAGCAAAGTGCTTCTCTATAAATGTTGTCTATAAATGTTTCATCGTAATGATCAGTGGGAGCTTCCACACAGAAGGAAGTGCCAAAGAGGTTCGTGGGGTGGCAGCCTGGGTTCAAGCCTGGTGGATTCTGATTACGTTGAACAAAAAACAGATTCGGATCAGTCTGTTTGGTGCCGTTGAGTCTGTGCCAATGAACAGCAAAATGTGATTTCATGTTGGTGGAGTGCCAGGCGCAGACTTACAAAGCAGAGTGAACCCTGCCGATTTCCAGCACCCTCTCTCTCCCCACCACCGTGGGCCTTTCTTACCTCTGAAAGAGCTTCTGGATGTTTCACAAAATCAGGTCCCAGATGTTGGAAAGACTTTTGCAGACAAGGTAATCAATCCATTTGGTGGCCAGATGCTGTCTGAGAATTTTCCTACTACAACACTGTGAGGCTCTAAATTCATTAGAAACATAAATTAATTAAATCTAATCAACGCTGGGTGATGCAGAAGATTAAACAGTGAAAAACAAATACATTTCCAACTGGGTCATATTGGATGCAGAGAAAACACTCCACTTCAGTGGTGAAAGTCAGGTTAACCCTTTGAGTGATATTCTAAAAAAAAAAAAAAATACGTTGGCCAAATCTGAGGTCCCAGGTGAGGCCGTGGTTCTTCCCGAATAAGACTCCCATAGTGAGGTCATTGACTTTTCAAGAGATAAGTTGTCTTTTTCTATGACGTAGAAGGTTTCTGGAGTGGTTGTATGTATTAATAATGCTCTAATATGAATGAAAATCTCCACCATTCCCTAATCATGACAGGCTTCTGAAGATAGGTCCTACAGAGGACTTTGCATAATGCATAAAGCAGTACTTCGCAAAAGCATTATGTAGTCAGATAAATTTGGAAACAGAGTAAAGCAACTTCCTTTATTCCACACAAGAATAAATTACCTGAGTTCAAGATTCTTGTTTATCAATGCTGAGTTCCGAACATCTAGAATGGTGCCTGGTAGGTGGGAAATATCTATTGTTGTTGTTCAGTCACTCAGTTGTGTTTGGCTCTTTGGAATCCCCTGGACTGCAGCATGCCAGCCTTCCCTGTCCTTCACCATCTCCCGGAGCTTGCTCAAACTCATATCCATCGACTTGGTGATGCCATCCAACCATCTCATCCTCTGTTGTCTCCTTCTCCTCCTGCCTTTAATCTTTCCCAGCATCAGGGTCTTTTCCAATGAGCCAGCTCTTTGCATCAGGTGGCCAAAGTATTGGAGCTTCAGCATCAGTCCTTCCAATGAATATTCAGGACTGATTTTCTTTAGGATTGACTGGTTTGATCTTTGAAGTCCAAGGGACTCTCAAGAGTCTTCTCCAACACCACAGTTCAAAAGCATGAATTCTTCGGTGCTCAGCCTTCTTTACGGTCCAACTCTCATATCGTGGATGAACTTCTTTCTTACAGAATTTCTGAGTCTAATTTCCCCAGATGAGTCCTTGAGATAGCAGCTAATGTCTGAGCTGTTTCCCAAAAGGGTTTGATTTTTTTTCACACAAGGAGCAAAATCTTACTGCTAGCCCATAGGATATAACTTAGAGAATTACGTTCTTAAGCATTGTTATATGGCATCCCAGTCTTTTGTGCCATGTCCTCCACCCTCGGTTGAAATGGAACTAGAAAAGATTCAGCTTGAGTATGTTGTGAATTTATGAGGTCAGCTTCTGGGTGGCAGACCTTCCTCCAAGGATGTGCTTATTGGCTCAGTGGAGAGGTCAGTCTTTAGTTGTGGAATTAACACACTTGTATCTGCCAGTGCAGACAAATGGCCTGAGGCTGTGTGGATAGAGAGGTTTCTGCCTTAGGTGCAGTCTTGTGGGGGTATTCAATTATAGAGGATGATAGTGAACAGTCAAGGCCAACAGCTGCTAGTCAGTCGCCTGCAGAGGCCAAGTCACATCAAAAGTGAAAGGGGCTTCCCAAGTGGCGCAGTGGTGAAGAATCCACCTGCCAGCGCAGGAGATGTGGGTTTGATCCCTAGGTTGGGAAGATTCCTGGAGAAGGAAATAGCAACCCGCTCCAGTATTCCTTCCTGGAATGTCCCAGGGACAGAGGAGCCTGGTGGACTACAGTCCTTCCATGGGGGTCACAGAAAGAGACATGACTTAGCGACTAAACAAAAACGACAACAGGGGGAAATCTCAGGAGCATAAGTGGGAGCTGACGTTTGCCCTCAAGGTTGGGGGTACACTAGGGAGGGGTGGGAGATAAGGCAAATTCAAAGCTTTGTGCCCTTCTAAAGGGGGCAGGCACTTCCCAGTTCAAGCCAAGAGTGTAGGGATACCAGCCTAATGGCGCCAATCTTTTTGTTTTCCTAAGGAAACTGAAAGTCTGCAGTTTTAGATATGAAACTCACAATTTTGAAATATTGATAACTCCCTCAAAAAATTGGAAAACTGTGGGTTACCCTTACAGTACCAAATAAAACAACTCTACTTGGGCAGCCAATGTAACTGGTACCATTTGTCCTTTGATGTGGACTGTGGAGCCTTGCTCTGCCTTCCCTGGGATTCAAGGGAGGGACCCATTTGGATAAATCGCAACAAATGCTCCTATTTACTGAGTGTCTATTAATACATTGTGCTAGGCGTCATCTACTAAGCTCCTTACCTTTCTTATCTCATTGAATCCTCATAACTCACCTCAAGAGTAGTGCCAATATTATTCTTAGTTTCAAGATAAGGAAAATGAGGTTCAGAGGATTCAAATAACTTGTCCAAACTTTTGCCTGGAAAGTCCCATGGACAGTGGAGGCTGGCAGACTACTGTCTGCCCATGCGGTCACAAAGAGTCGGACACGACTGAGCAAATGAACACACAAAGCTATAAGTGGAAACCTGAATGGTATCTCACTGACATTTAAAGTGAGGCTGTTAAACATTCACTGTGTTAAATACTTTTAGGTAAAGTCTTATTCTAACACTTATTTAGTGTTTATGTATGTCAGGCACCCATTCTCAGTGCTTTGCATAAATTTACTCATTTAGTCCTCAGTATAATATAATTTCCATTTTACAGATGAAGTGATGGGGAGAAAGGTCAAGAAATATACTCAAAATTAACCAGCAAGTGAGTAATGAAGCTAGAATGTAAACTGGCATTGCAAGACTGCAATTGACCACGTTCTCCGAACAACACCCTAGATAAGGCATATAGAAGGTGCCCAGCAAAGAGTTTTCAGTTGATATCGAATCTCATTTTCAGTCATGGAAACTCTGAGGATGCTCAGCCTAAGGGTGTGGTTGTTGGTACCTCTAGAGAGCTACGACTTCAGCTGCTGTTCTAGGTGACTCAGTGGCACCTGTCTCTCACGCTAACTGCAGGCATGCAGAGCAAAAGCTAGAAGCTGGCTCAGCCACTAATGAACTGTCTAATCCAGAAATTCCTTCTCAGCAGTTGAGCAGTCCAATTCATACTGCATGTGTGGCTGAAGTAGCTCGCTGGGTCAGACTCCTTGGCCTATAAGCATCTTCCCGCCCAGTCTCTGGCTCTCTGTTGCCTTTCTTCCTGAAACTGGAAAGGGTGGAGACTGGTTTAGACAAGGGCCAGAATTTGAGAATCAGAAGGGTGTGTATACATTTTACAGTGCATGTGTTTTCATGTATGTGGTCTGCTAAGGGGAATTATAAGGATGAGGTAAACATTGGTTTTAAGAAGAATGAGGCAGATTGAACTGGTTTTTAAATTTTCATAATCATACAGGACTGCTACACCCAGTTCAACTAAAGCCAAAAGTGTGTGTGTGTGTTAGAGAGAGAGAGAAAGAAAACAGTATCAGAAAAAGGATATGAACCCAAGTGATCAGGCAATAACTATTAACAAATACTCCAGAAAATTATACTTTCAGTGAACAGTTACTATGCATCCAGCACGGACTGTGGTCAAGGAATACCAAAGTGAAAACAATTGGCTATGATTCCTGCCCTGGTGAGTTTTATAGTCTTATAGAGGAGAAGGACATCAACAATAAACACCCAGATATATAATGATGAATTCTGAAAGATGCTTTAAAGGGAAAGAATAGAGTCCTACAAGGGACAGTGGAATGACTTCAGGCTGCAGAATGAATGTAGGCTGTCTGAAAAGGCCTCTCTCAGGAAGTGGTGTCTAAGCTGAAATTTTTAAAATGATTAGCTGTTATTCAAGGAAAAGTGGGAGGGACAGTAGTTTAGGGGAAAAAGAGAGCAGGTCTATGTTTATAGACCTCTGAAGTGGGGAAGAATATGCATTTATGAGATTCTGAAAGCAAACTGGTGGGGCCAGAGTGTATTGAGGCTGGAAGGTCAGGGACATGATTGAAGGTGAGGTGTGAGAGGTGGGGAAAGCATTTCCTTAGTGATAAATTAGCAAAAGGTATTTATCCCAAGGCTTCCTCAAAGTGGCTGCTGGTACATTTTTGATTTAATTTCCATTGAAGATTCAGGCAGTAGGTATATTTGAGATTGTGGCCAGTGCTGAGTCTACCCCTTTAGTGTTTAATGGTCTTATTCCTTCTATTACCTGATAAAGTATTGACATTTAATGTCTTCCTATGGACTTTAGAGGAAATAATCAATGCTTCAAAATCAAGGCCAACAAACTTGCTAAGGTGTGTGCTAGAAAGGAATCTTGCTAGTGCAGCTAATAGTCATTGACTTTTCATGCCCTAGGCTTTCCCATACCTCCAAAGGCAATAACTTGGGTTGTTGGAATCAGTACTTGACATATTCCCAAAGCAGAATTGTTAGAGATGCGGCAATATGATCCTATTCCTCTCCCATCTGCTATGCTTGGAGGGATTGCTCCTGACAATGGCCTTGGTACTTGACTTCTCAAGTACTGATTTTATTTTAGGTATGTCTCAGGCTGTGTGTCTATGGTAATGAAACATTAAAAAAATAATAATAAGCTGTAGACAAAAATGGAGCATGTGTAACTTTTGCATTTATATGCATTACGTGGGCCAACAACCAACTGTCCCTACAAGAATCCTAAATCTCCAAGCATGGACCAGCTATGTCATCTTTGCTGTGCACGGAATGAGACCTTAGATATTGATAATATTGATAAAAATGCTCTCTGTTAAGAAACATAGTCCTGTCTTCAGGGAACTTATAAACTAGTTAAGGAGACCATATATATACACACACAGGATAGAAAATAAGTCACAGCCCATAAGAAGGTGCAGTCTAGGTTAGTCAAGTTTTAAATGGCAACTATCCTTCTTTAGAGAGACTCATTTCAACTGGATCTTGAAAGGGCGGGGAAAGAGGGTGATTTTCTGGGTGAAATTTACTGGTAGAGTCAAAGATGAGTATAATAGGATATAATAGGAACCCTGCCTCAATTAACTCATTTCAGGAAGGAGAATTGAGCAAGGAGACATGTGAGAATATCACAGCTAGCATGTGAAAATATAAAGAGTTGCAGTGGGTGTGAGGAGGAAGGGGTGTTTTCCCAATCCAAGGAGATCAGGAAAAGGTTTAGGAGGTAGGTGGCATTTGAACTGGCCTCGAAGGATTCATGTATTCAGTTTTCCTTCAGGCTCTCAATTAGAATTCTGTGCAAAACTTATAAGTGCCAGTCCCTAGGCAAGGGCTGCAGACTAAAATAGTAAGATCCTGCCCTCAAGGGGTGTATTGTCTAGGAGAGTAAGATGTCAGCAGGTACCCACGATGGAAAGGACATCTCAGGGAAATGAAATAGCATGACAGTTGGTCAACAAAGACCATTTTGCCTGGGGAGCCTGGAGAGTTAAACTTTGCTCAAGTGTCATCTTGTGACAAGGAATATGAAAGATATGATGGAAAGGTAGGTTGATGCCAGAAGAGCCACTCTCCATAATAAGAAATATAGCCTGTAATTATATATGAAAGATTTGGAAAAGATTAGAAAAAAAAGGAAAGATAGACAAAAGGGAATGGGGACAAAAAATACCTATGGTATAGGGGTGAAAGTCGCTCAGTCATGTCTGACTCTTTGCAACCCCATGGACTACACAGTTCATGGAATTCTCCAGGCCAGAATACTGGAATAGGTAGCCGGTCCCTTCTCCAGGGGATCTTTCCAACCCAGGGATCAAACTCAGGTCTTCTGCTTGGCAGGCAGATTCTTTCCTGCTGAGCCACCTGGGAAGCCCAGATGTATAGGGGAACTCTGCTCAATTTTATGTGGCAGCCTGGATGGGCAGGGGGTTTGGGGGAGAATGGATACATGTATACGTATGGCTGAGTCCCTTTGTTGTCCACCTGAAATTATCACAACATTGTTAATCATCTGTATTGCAATACAAAATTTAAAAAAAAAAAAAAAAAGGATGGTGGAAGAAAAGGAAGGGAGAGCCAAGAGGCAGGTTAAGAACTTGGAACTAGAATAGGATTCCAATCCCTGCTCCTCTAACCATCAGCCTTCCAAACTTGAGAATGCTGTTTAACTTCTCTGGGCTGCCATTTCCCCATAGAGGAAGATATTGAAATCATGGAGTTGGAGTGACAATTAAATGACATCATATAAAACATAAAACACAGATCCTAGCCAAAGGAAGTGTTTAATAAGTGAAGATGATAATATCAATTTAGGAAGAGACATACATTAAGGGCCTTGTGCCATGCCTGGCATGCAATCAGCCAACTAACAGCAACCCACTCCAGTACTCTTGCCTGGAAAATCCCATGGATGTAGAAGCCTGGTAGGCTACAGTCTATGGGGTCGCAAAGAGTCGGACATGACTGAGCGACTTCTCTTTCTTTCTTTCTTTTGTTAAAGGAAAACTGTGCTTTTCTAAACTCTGCAATACTGCTATTTTTCTGAGACTGAAATATCTTGAGGCCAGGTCAGTAGCCAGTTCATTTCAGTGAGTCTCCTGCATGACAGTTGCATTCCCCTCCCTGTAGTCACTGAAATAAAGGAATGTGCAGTCGAAGAGTTTTCCATTAAAGACTGACTTCCTGGAAGGGAGATCTACAAATCACTTGGAAAGTTTCTGGCACCATGACCTGGGCCTGGCCATTTACAAAGTGTCTATCAATCTTCCATGGGGCAGGGTGAGAGTGTGGGGTGTTTTTTATTCCCCCCTGACAGACTTGTTTCTTTCTATAAGATATTAGGAGCAAGGGATAAAGTTACCCAAGACAGGCCATACGGAGGTCAGGCTACCCACCCACGCAGAAGTGATCTTATAGTTGTCACGTCATTTAAAGTGAATATAGGTGAGCAGTCTTCTGCCTGGTAGGCAAATAGGAGCTAATGGACCTTGAGCTGTGTAGCAGAAGGAATAAAATCCTTTCTGCTCTCTGCTTTCTTTCTTTTTCTCTTTTTCAAAACAAAAAGGAGAGAGAAAAGAGGAAAGGATGGAAAGGGTGTAGGGAAAACCAATACAATATTGTAAAGTAATTAACCTCCAATTAAAATAAATAAATTTATATTTAAAAAAAAAAACAAATTAAAAATAAAATGGAAAAAAAAAAAAAAGAAAAGAGGAAAAATTGGAAGGAGAAGAGGGAAGGGCAGAAGAACCAAAAAGAAAACCAAGAAATTGTTTTCCTTTCATGGTGATCACGTGATCTGAGATGATTTATGGGAGAAGCTCATACAATTCTAAATGTTTTGAGAATCCTGGGAAACCCTGTGTGAATGTAGAGTTTCGATCACATTTTTCTTCCTCTCCATGTTTTGGCTCTGGGTATGAATTGAGCTTGTGAGGTTTTATTTCAGCTGTTAGCGGTGGACCAGTCCTAGTTTCTGGTTTGTTTCTTCATACATTCATTTGCTAACTCATTCAGCAATTCTACCCTCTTCATCTCTTCACCATTCATTTCTCCCTGGCTGTTGAAATGTTCTCACTGGCATATACACATGCTGTTGTTTCAATGATCGGACAAGAACACTTTCTTGACCCAACTGCCCGTCATCTTCCACATCGTTTTCTGTTATGTGTTGCAAAACGCCTTCAAAGAGTTGTCTACAATCACTGTCTCATTCCTCTCCTCCCGTTCACTCTGAAACCCACACCAGTTGTTTCACCCCCACTGTACCTCAGAAACTATACTTGCCAAGGTCAAAAGTGACTTCTGTGCTTCCGATCCAAAGGTCAGCTGAAGCCTTTTACCTTGCCCATCAGCTGGGTTTGACATAATTGACAGCTCTTTCCTCCACACTTCACTTGGCATCCAGAATACTAAGCTTGCTTGGTTTTCCTCCTACCTCACCAGCTGCTCCTTCTTTGTCTTTTTACCTGATTTGTCCTCTTCTCCCGTTTTTTTTAGCTGTTGGAGTGCCCCTAGGTTCAGTTGTTGGTCCTCTTCACTTCTTTTACTCCCCTCACTCCTGGAGATCTCATTCAGTCTCATGGCCTGAAAAATGTCATCTGAAAGGCTAATAACTCCCAAATTTCTATCACCAACTCAGACCCCTTTCCTGAACTCTAAACCCTTATTTCCAATTATCTACTCAGTATCTTCAGTTATATGCTGCACATGCCTGAAACTAAATGTCTACTCTTCCCCCAAGATGGCTGCTTCACCCACCAACTTCTAATCTCAGTGATGGCAATCTTTCCTGCCAGTTGGTGAAAGTGGAAACCTTGGAATCAACCCTGATTCTGCTCCTTCATATGCCTATCTGATCCAGCAGCAATTCCTACTAGGTCGGCTCTCAATATACATCCGCAGCGTCACCACTTCTCCCCACCTTCACTACCAACACCTTGGTCTGAGCTGCTGTCATCTCACCTGGATTATCACCAGGATATCACCTGGATTATACTCCTTGACTCCACCTCCGCCCTCTACAGTCTGTTCTCAGCACTACAGCCAGATTGGTACTTGTGAAATGTCAGACAATATTGCTTCTCTATTCTGTACCTCCCAACTGCCTTCCATTTCATTTTTTCCTCGCTTTTTAAAAAATCAGAGTGAAATGTACACAACACAAAATTTACCATTTTAACTACAGTTGAGCCTTGAACAGCTTCAGGGATTAGAGGCACCAACCCTCTGTGCAGGCGAAAATCTGGGTATAATTTATAGTCAGCCCTCCATATCCATGGTCCCTCTGTATCTGTGGATTCAACCAACTGTGGACCATGCCGTACTGTAGTATTTACTCCTGAAAAAAATTCACGTATAAGTGGATCTGTGCAGTTTAAACCCATGTGGTTCAAGGTTCAACTGTATTTTTAAGTGTAGGTTAGTGGTATTAGGTACATTCACATTGTTATCTCACTTTCAGCAAAAGCTAAAGTGCTTGCTGTGGTCTGCAAGACTCTACATTATCTGAACCTCCTGTGTCTATTTGTTTGTTTTTCCCTGTTGGCACTGTCCTAGCCACACTAGGCCTCTGACACATGTGTGTTCCTTTCTTCTCACCATCTCTTGCCTCTGTCTAGAGTGCATTTCCTAAGATACCTACCTGGTCTTCTCCTTCTCCTCCTTCAAATCTGCTCAGGGAGGCCTGTTGAAACCACCCTATTTAAAATCTAAGCCTCCGTCTTATCTCAAGTAATCTTAATTCCCCTTACTCAGCTATATTTGCTTCCCATAATACATAACATACAATGCAATTTGTTATGTTTCTTTATTATTATCTTTTCTCCACAAGTGGAATGTAAGTTCTATAAGGACAGATATTTTTATCTATTTGATTAATTGATGTATATCCAACCTGGAATAGTATTTGACACATAGTAGGTGTGCTCAGTGAATATTTGCTGAGTGAATGAATAGAATGAAGAATGAGTCTATCAATGTTTAGTCTTTTCTGAGCTTTCTATGTTTTGTATTATTCATTGGTATCTAAACTGCTACATGAACATGAAATTGAATATAATGGATTTTCTACATATCCAGTTTTCAGTGGATAGAAAAAAGCAGTAAGGATGTACTATAATGCCTTTGCCTGATGAATATTTATTCAAGATCGGGTCATGCTGATGAGAAAAATCAGCACGTTTATTTATTCTGTCTTTTACTATTTGCCTACTAGGTGTAAAGTATCTATTCAGTCTTTAAAATAGGGACATTATCCAAAAGAGAGTAACATTTTATTCTAATTTTCAAAATACTGCAACTCCTAGCCAGAAAAAGAGGAAGGGTGGGGAAGAGGAATAGAGAGGAAAGAAACAGATATGGAAAGAGAAATACTGATTTACAAAATTGTAAACAGCACATTTGGTTCTGAGACTTTCTATTATCTTTGCTGAGACTATTGAAAAACCATCATAGCATACTACCTTAGGAACTGTTAGTAGAATCTTTATTTTGCTTGACATAGAAATGTCATATTTTAGAAGGAAAAATCTGAAAACATTTTTTATTCTTTTCGTTAAACTTACCTGCTGCTGTTGCTGCTGCTAAGTTGCTTCAGTCGTGTCCGACTCTGTGCGACCCCATAGATGGCAGCCCACGAGGCTCCCCCGTCCCTGGGATTCTCCAGGCAAGAACACTGGAGTGGGTTGCCATTTCCTTCTCCAATGCATGAAAGTGAAAAGTGAAAGTGACGTCGCTCAGTCGTGTCCGACTCTTCGCGACCCCATGGACTGCAGCCTACCAGGCTCCTCCGTCCATGGGATTTTCCAGGCAAGAGCACTGGAGTGGGGTGCCACTGCCTTCTCCATTAAACTTACCTAGAATTTAACAAAGGGACATAGTGCATTTAGTGTTAATTTTGTCCTTTGGAGAAATACAAGAGATTTTTCTGAATGCAGAGCTATGGATGGGATGTGAGTTATCTTAAGTTCCAGTAGTGACTTTATATTGCCCTCTAGACCAAAGCTATCAATAGGATTCTTATTCTGTTGCTCAAAAACTTCATTATAGGGTCTTTGAACAACCTATTCTCTGACATTATTTTGCTGTATCCCAATTTAGCACTACCTCCTAGTCTACTAGGTAGAAAGCTCCTTGAAGGCAAAAACCATGTAGGTATTGTTAGCATATCCCTGGTACCCAACCCACTGATGTGCACATAATAGGTGTTCATTAGAGTCCTTGCATCTCAGACCTAATTGCTCAAAATTCCCTTGCTACTACATGCCCTCTCCCAACTAACATCCTATCCCAGAACCCTCTGTTCACCAACCCATCCACTCTCTTCTCTTCTTACGATTTATAGAAACCTGCCAATGCTACAGACACTTTGTAGGACAAAACCTCTTCTTTACTGATCAATCCCTCTTGTTCTAAAGTTGTACAATACTCACTGTTCCAAATAAGAGCTTCCCCTTGCCTCACACTCCTAAAAAATGTTTTTTACATTCATCCAGCATAAATATTTTGCTCATTGATACTTAGTTTGAGGTTATCCATCTTCTATGTGTTGGTCCACTTAGACATTGGCTTTTCTGGCTCTCATTTGATGATCAATTCAAGGCAAAAATTAAGAAGCATCTATTATATATTAAGACACTAAGCTAGGCACTGGGCTTTCTAGTGATGAACAAGTTCCTTATGGAGTTTATATTTTAGAGACCGGGAAAGGCATTTGAAATGGTTCTGTTACCATTGTAATAAATGGTAAAGGTACGCAGTGATAACTGATAGAGCAGAAGTACAGGGAGCCAGGAGGCTGCATCCCAGAGGGACTTGTCTAGGTCTGGGGAGAAGTCATGCAAGGCTTCCCTTAAAAAGTGACATTAGAGCCAACTCACAAATTCCTTTAGCTCCCACAAGGCAGGTACCATGTCTTCCTGATTTCAGAGCATTTGGCACAACAAAATTTTTGATGCAAGACATGCCAAGACACCCCACTGCCTGCCCAGGAGCTCCTGTTCCCCCATAGACATGATGGGTTTTCTCATCTTGGACCTGGGGTCCCACTGACTTTGAGGTCAGTGCTAGATGATCCCATATTATGTACATAATAGATCTGAATGATTGACAGAATTTGTGTCACCTGAGCACTTAATTACTCCTCTGCTTTCTGAAAGAGTAGGTGACAGATGGTAGACACCTTTCCAGCAGATTCCACTGTAAACCACACAGGCTTGAGGGCAAGTCTGGACTGCTACCGATCTCCCACTGGCTTTCTCTGTACTTAGAGGACTTACAATTTTTCAGATTCCTTTGCCCTTTAGGCAAGTTTTGTTCCACCACCAGAAAAGTCTCTCTTCACAGTTTCTGTGTTGCTGGAACTTGTTTTGAATGAAAGGCAATCTCCATGAACCCACATGTCCTGGGTTGTCTCAGACCTGGTTAGTGCTAGGGATTTGGTCAGTGTGGGGAAGCTGTGTGCATTTTAATGGGAACAGCATGACATTCATTACTCACCTGCCTCCTACCATCTGGATTTTCACAGCTCAGCAAGCATGGTGGGAGAAACATTAGCTGGGAGAAGCTTGGCTCCAACAGAGGATATGGCTAAGTCCATTTGAAGTCATAATTTTATGATGGACACCATGATAAATTGTAGGGGGAGGCATTCTATTCCAGTAAACTGATATCATATTTGAATGGTCAAAAATTAATGCACCATTGCCACACAGGGGAAGAGGGAAAAAACAAACACTTCAATATTGGAAAGTAAGTATGTAGGAAGGAAAATTGGTTGTATAATAGAGGGAAGTGAAAATCTGAGTATGAGAGTTTGTGCCTGGAGGTGGCAGGACAAGAGATCATTTTTTCCAGTTCAATGCACATTAATAACCTGGCCCTGTACACAATGCTATCGGGAAAACAAAGATGGAAAGCCATGTCTGTTAGTAAGCATTCAGATGCACATAGCAAAAAGTCTATCTTGCAGTGGCTTAAACTGCTAGGTATCTTTTGTTTAACAAGTCCAGACTTAGGCTATCCCTATGGTAGGCTTTTGCAGTTAAGTGATGTCACTGGGGACATTGTCCCTTTCTTCCACCTGTCAGACTCAGACTCTTGACCTTAGACTTAGTGCCTCATGGTCACGTGATGGCTGCCACAGCTCCACATATGCTACATAGAACCACATCCAAAGTAGAATTATACAAGGAGTATGTCAATGCAGCCAGAAGGCTTCCCGTCACTTGCTTGCTTCCTTTTATTCTGGGAAGAAAAATTTTTCCCAGATTTTTTGCCTCCCTGCCCCCCAAGAGACGTTTCTGTGTGCCCCACTGGCCAAATTTGGGTCACATGGCCATCCCTAGCCAGAGGAGAGGCTGAGAAGCAATTTGCATTTTCAGCCTCTACAGTGGGACAAGCAAGGAAGAAAGGCAGTGGAGAGGAGCAGCCAAACGAGTGTATTAGCCACAGTGCACTCTCTGCCCTTCATGAGCTTGGTCTTCACGAGCTTGGTCTTCACAGGTATGACGTTTAAACTGTGCCCCTTTTCCAGCACTATGCTTGTGGTTAAATAGGAAGCAGGAGTTGTGATAAAGTCTGGGGAACTGGGGCTGTTAGACCCTCTACCTGCATTCTTTCCTAGAAGAGGACTACCAGCGCCAGACTGAAGTTTATACCAGTGTACACAGAATTAATTATATCCAAATGAAAGGGAATAGATTCAGTAGCTAAAATCCAGACACCAGTTAGGTGACAAAGGAATCAACTCTGGAGCCAACAGAATGTGTATATTCTGTATACTAGGTCAGTATAGCAAGCATGTGGCATGTGCACAGCCTCTTTACTCGCCAATGCCCATGACAGACTTGACCAACGGATCACAACACCCTCCCACCAAGCCCAGCTATGACCTCAGTCTTTCTCAACAGGCAGCTTCTGCCAATAGATCAAAATTGGTGAGCAAGAATAGATCCATTTGCTGTCACTTCTCAAAACTTGCTATTTACTACTATTGTCACTAAAGCGAAGTCGCTCAGTCGTGTCTGACTCTTTGCGACCCCATAGACTGTAGCCCACCAGGCTCCTCCATCCATGGAATTTTCTAGGCAAGAGTACTGGAGTGGGTTGCCATTTCCTTCTCCAGGAGATCTTCACTAGGACCATGCTAAAGGAAAGTGACAAGTAATGTCAAGTTAAGAAGTTAATGCTACTGAACCAAAGACTCAGATGGCATTGCAATTAAAGGCAAAGGGACATTTGAGTCAGAGGGCAGAAAACCTCATGTATAAACCTAGTTTGTG
This sequence comes from Oryx dammah, assembly GCF_014754425.2. Classification (NCBI taxonomy): domain Eukaryota; kingdom Metazoa; phylum Chordata; class Mammalia; order Artiodactyla; family Bovidae; genus Oryx; species Oryx dammah. The sequence continues at coordinate 52,150,184 of NW_024070189.1, forward strand.
ATATAGGTTAATAAAGATATATTGATGAATTGACCTTCCCAGTACTCTAAAAACAAAATTATAAATAGTGATAATATCTAAGCAATAAGATGAAAAAATAAAATCTGACTCCAACTAGCTAGAAGATGATCATTGACTAGAAATTGAACTGAACTATGTGTGTAGAGAAACCTCTGTATTTACACACACTCCTTTGGAAGCTCTTATATATCTGTCAGTTCATTTCACTCCCATAATTTTATTCCTTTTTGAAAACTTGTTCACTGTAGAGAGGCAATATGAAGGAACTTTTTAGGAGGAGGGTGATTAAACTGGTTTGTCTCATGACAGTGATAGTGGATACACATCTAGATGCATTTATCTAAACTCATAAAACTATATGCTGCAAAAAGTGACTTTTATTATATGGGAATTAAAAAGCAAATTTTTAAAAAGTCACTGAGGTAAATGTTAAAATCTTGTATTCAATTTGAAAGTCAATTAACATTGCTTAAAAGTTAAAAATTGTTCAAGTATTTATGATCAAGGTAAAAATAGAAAATACTGAAAAATTAGAAGACTATAAAAGAGTAAATTTAAACATCTGTGTCCTACCCCAAAACAATATCATTTTGTACTCTCTCTGATAGACTTTTTCCTATGATTATTTGTGTGTATATGAGTTAATTACTCTCTTTGGGGGGCTATGTCATGTCGTATTCTAATCATCATTTTGGTATTAATGGAAGTATATACCGCTTTGTGTATGTGCACAGTTGCTCAGTCGTGTGCGACTCTTGTGACCCCAAGGACTGTAGCCCACCAGGCTCCTGTGTCCATGAGATTTCCCAGGCAAGAATACTGGAGTGGGTTGCCATGTCCTTCTCCAGGGGAGCTTCCCCACCCAGGGATCAAACACGAGTCTCTCGTGGCTTCTTCATTGGCAGGGGGATTCTTTACCACTGAGCCACGAGGGAAGCCCACATATTTTTAAACACATAGTCCTAAACTTTACCAGTTTAGGAAAAAATACATTTTAAAATTTAAATATTTTACAAAACTGAGATCATTTTAGGCATACTATTTTATTACCTGACTTTTTAAAATTTTACAATATATTAACATCTTTTCAATGTAACCCTTTTGAACACGATCCCAGTAGTAGAGCAGTACTTGAGTATATCTTGTTTGACCAAAACCAAACTTCCTTTCCCCCTGCCATTTTGATGGGAAATATATTCCAGTGTACTATTTCAGTTGTCCACAGAAAACCTTTTCCAAGAAAATGGATGCTGACTTTGGACTGTGAACCAGAACCCAAGGAGGAGTCCACAATGTTGTAAAGATGGAAGGAGTTGTTTTAACTCCCACTGGGGAGTCTAAGAATCCCGTTTGTTTAATGATCCACAAAGTCAGGGCCAATCTAACTGGAAACCCCTGTGTGCGTGACAAAGGCTCCACAAGTCCCCTCACTGCAGGGGCCACTGCAATTAACCCCAGCATTTCAGCCTTGAAGAGCACCCCCCAATCCTCCACACAAAGTTGCTAGCAGCTACTGCCATTTTGCCCCATTGTCATCAGCTGGAAAACCCATTTCCCATTCTTGCTGGTATCTTTGCCCTGGCAGAAGAAACAGCAGACTCTGCTAGAACCGACCTCCTTGTCAGGAAGAAAGCCAAATATTGCTCACCCAGGACTAGCGCACTGATACAAGTACCGTATATGACCTTACCGTATTATCTCCAGATGTTTCCAAGATGAAAGATAAAACATGTAATGGGCTCTGAAGGCTAAATTGTATTACATGCTTCTTTTAACCCCTGTGATGGATGCTGAGAGGTCAGTGCTAGTGATGTGGTCAGTAAGATCTTGTCCTATCAGAGGACTTGGGTTTAGGTCCTAAGTCTACACTGAGCATTGTTGCATCAAAATAGTCACCCTGCTATTGAACTATGCAGCACCTAATAACTATAGCCAGCCCTGGCATTGCACAGACTCCAGCCTAGTGTGGTACCAGGGCAGTCTACAGCATGAGCAAGAGGACCGGTCCTTCCTTCTCTTCAACTTCACAATCATGTGCATATAAATGCCAAGTCAGTTTCTATTATTCAGGTAAATGGAAATTTTATGTGTGAACTTGTTAGTCTGGAACCTTTGAAGGATGGTGAGATTGATTTTAAAAGTGAAAAACCCGATTTGAACAGTGCCTATTGCACTAGAAATGGGGTTACCAGGCCACCGTCTAGTGGAAATTAAATCAGCACGAACAGATGTGGAGCAGGGCAAACGTCATACCTCCCAGGGCTTCCTTAAAAAAAATCATGTTAACTACACTTGACCTCTATAACTGCTTTTGGCTTCTGCTTTTTGTTTTTAGTCAAAAACATGCACTTCATTCACGTCTTTATAGAACAGAGAGAAAAATGCTCAAGTATATAACTTTTTGCATAATAACGTGACTCGGCTGCACCCTTAAGAAAATGAGTTGTGGTGAATACTTATCATTTAAAGGCAAAATGTCCTCTAATCGAACTTGATGAATTGAACTTTAGTTGAACTTGATGAATTGACTTCTGTTGACCAAGATTTCACAAGACGTTATTGTCTCTGGGTTTGCTGGTTTATTGTTACTGCCATGTCTTCTTTCTGTACTCAACAGAAGTCATGTTGTCTTGAGCAGTGAATGTTTTCTAATTTACACTGCTCTACCAAGAGCATGTTGCAAGCACAAGAGCATTGTATCCAAAGTTTCCCTCTCTTGAAATTGGAATGTGGGGTGATTCATGAGTTTTGCATCAATTATTAAACAGTCACAGATGAAGATACGCAAAAGATGGAGAGGGCAGTAAAATACTCTGGTTACACCTATTGGCTTAGCCATGATAAATGATGAGTCAGGAAACACGAAAGTTCAAAACAGGTATTAACTTGAGTTGCTGTGGCATACGTTTTGAAGGGAAGAAGACAATACCCAGATATAAACAGCCTAGTATACAGACCAGCTCCCTGGCAGAGTTAAAAGCAAGGTAACAACTTGGCAAAAGACTAAGGGATTTCAGCATCGTGCCATGCCAATCAGTCTTTCTCTGACAAGTTCCTCGAGGGAGACATAGCACAATGATAACACTTGGAAAACAAAGCAGGCATTTACATACCTCCTTATATATATTAGGGGACAAACCTGATAGCCCACAGTGCAGAGTTCTAATAATACTGCCTTGGATCACGTGGCTTAGACTTGAGTTTGAATCCCACCTTGATTTGACCCATGTGCATCTTAGAGACGTTTTCACAGAATCCAGGCAGAAAGACAACATGCATGTCATCCTTGGGAGACTGAATTTTGTTTCCCTTGAAGTGACATTTTCTTAGAAACTGAGCCAGAAGCCCAATCTTAGAAAAAGTTACTTACCTCTCCCTTCCAGTACCCGGTGTCACCAAAAGGGAAGACTCGCCTCTTAGTTCAATACACTGGTCCTAGAACCCGTGTAGAACTCCAGCGTCTATGTTCCTGCTGCTGAGAGGAGGGGCTTCAGATGCCCTTAGGCAGAATCTTGGGGCTTTCCTGGTGGTTCAGTGGGTAAAGAATCCACCTGCAATGCAGGAGATGTGGGTTCGATTCCTGGGTTAGGAAACTCCCCTGAAGAAGGAATATGACAACCCACTCCAGTATTGCCTAGAGAATCCCATGGACAGAGGAGCCTGGTGGGCTACCGTCCGTGGGGTTGAAAAGAGTCGGACACGACTGAAGTGAGTTAGCACACACACACACATACATGCAAGCTGAAGCGGAGTCTTAGCCCTAAAGACATGAGCACAGCACTGTTAACTCCCAAGCCTGGGCTCCCATCACCCTCTCATTACTCCCTGCTTCTCTTTCCCTCCGGGAGGGGTCTGGCTCGTTTTTTAGTGCCTGAAAGAACCCTGGAAGTGAAAAGAAACAGCGCTGTCTGCTTTAGCTTCTCCCCAAAGCCAGGAAGCTTGGTGAATAACCTCATTGCTAGCCACTCACTGGAAAGCCAGAGCAGCCACTAATGTGAGAAGTGTCTCCTAACACTCGAGTGTTTCTCAGCCAGGGCATTCTGAGGCAACTGGAAACACTAAACAGGCTTCTTGTCCCCTCTGTACATGAGAGTGCTTTGCTAAGACACGCAAACTCTAACAAAGGAAAGTGGTCGGTCATTCACTCGAGGTGACTGGCTTCCCAGCCTTGCTGGGCTCATCTGCTCCTCCTCGGGCTCCTGTTCTAAAAACAGGTCTTCTAAACTTACATCAGGGAATAGCCATGCAGCTTATTTTGTGTTTCCTTAAGGTAGTGTTCATTTGGAGGGCTCTTCTTGAGTGAATGGATGGGATGTCCAGTTGAGATTGTCAATAAGGAATGGAGTGGCCTTTTCTGGAAGGAGCACTTTAGAGACTAGAAGTCAGAAGCAGGTGACTCACAAACCATTTTAATCCGATAGACAGGATTATATATTTTTTTAATGTCATGGCACTCAAAAAATCATTGGTTGCCAATATATAAAACTGAAGAGGTTTTCATGTAAAGCTCTGGGTTTCCAGCTTCTTTAAAAAAAATATGACATCCCATATTAGTGGAATCTAAAAAGAGATTATACAGATGAACTTGTTTACAAAACAGAAACAGATTCACTGACTTAGAGAACAAACTTATGGTTACCAAGGGGGAAAAATGAGGGGGAGTTTGGGATGGACATGTACACACTGCTATATTTTAAATGGATACAAGGGACTCTGCTCAGTGTTATGTGGCAGCCTGGATGGCAAGGGAATGTGGAGGAGAATGGATACATATATGTGTATGACTGATTTCCTTTGCTGTACACCTGAAACACTCACAACATTGTTAAACAACTATACTCCAATATAAAATAAAAAGTTTTTTTTATAAAAATCAGAATATCTGGCAACACAGTTGGCTTGAGCCGAGCAGCCACTTCTCTTTTAAGAGGAGACAAGCTTCCTACTTCACCTAATTTCCTTCACTCCCCATTCCCTCGTGGCCCTGTAGGATTTGAACCTGCTACCACTGGGGTCAGTCATCTAAGACGCCAGAACAGAAATCATGAATTATTCTTTTAAATGCACCTGGCTTGAAAGTGATTATAGGTTATCCCTTATTCTTTTTTCTTCTGCACAAAGAATGACCATTCAAAACATTTTCATGTATGGAAGAGGACAGTTAGAAGCAAAGTGGAGAATTTCACACTACTTACCTAAATCAATCGGGCATATAAAGAAAATCCTGAAATGATGATATTAAAGTAAGATTTGAGATTTGAATTATTCAGGGATAATTGCCTTAGTTTTCCAGCTCACTGTCTCCCCTTTGCTTTCCTTACATGGACACAATCTTCAGAATGTACCACTGTCAAAGGCCACAGTCATAATTCCCCCGCCTCCTTTTTTATTTTTTTTTTAACTCATTTGCACTCTCGGTAGTGATTGTTGGAGCCCTGTGGGGGAATAATTGCAGAGGAATTAACCTCTGACATTTTTCTAAAAATAGCCCTAATAAATCCAATCATAGGTAATTTACCTGTCCATGTTCCTCCAGGGATAACCAGTATTGAAGAAAGGCTTGGCAGGCTGGCATTCCTTCAGCAATTATCTGTGATCTGAGTTCCTGGCGCCTGTGTATTTTCTCTGTTTAGAGATATACAGTACAAATTTCCCTCTTCCCTCTGACCTCGTGACCCTGTTTTCTCAGCACCTTTCTCCTGGAGTTGTAATAAAGCCCTGCTCTTCCAGAAGGGTGTGGCGGGCTTACCAGAAAAGGCAGAGCATTTCCAGGGTTCCTCCTTGAATTTCCAACTCCTGGCGTTTCCCTGATAGTTCCTCTGAGTTGTGTCCCTTCATTTTTGATGTCTGAGCTTCAAGCATCTCAGCCCTGCTTATCAGCCTTCAGTCCTCATTTAGATTCCACAACTGAACCCCATTTGGGAAAGTTTCTTGTTGTAGAAGAAAGGGGGATGCAGAAGACCATGGGTGGGAAAAGAGTCTGTGGTTGGTAGAAATTATCAAAGAAAATTGCCATTTCCTTGAGCCATAGGAAATTCATTTTCTATTGCCCAAAACAAAAGAATCTGAATGTGCTTTTTCCTTTTGTTCTTTCCAGTTGTTCCTAGAGACCACAGTGCAGTGTGGGCATCTAGGAAATTTACTTCCCCAAGTGCCACTTCTAGTGGCACTTCAAATACAGGACATAAAATCCTTGTAAATTCCACTGCAGAGACAAAGCCCTAAGCCCTTAAATGCACAGAAAAGTACGTCTATTATCTATCGTTTGAAAGTAAGTGTGCAGTTACTTAAATTGCCTTTGTCTTCTTCTTTTCAGCTGACATTATCTCTACGGTAGAATTCAACCACACGGGAGAATTACTAGCGACAGGGGACAAGGGGGGTCGGGTTGTAATATTTCAACGAGAGCAGGAGGTAAGTGGCAGTGAATGCAAAATGCCCATTTTCTCTTCTTTCTAAAGGAGGCCTCCCACTGTTTCTTAATCCTCATGTGTCGCCCTTAACCTTGCTGCTTGGCTTGCAAACTAAAAACTGCCAAAAAGTCATTAACATCAACAGTTGCACAGGCTCACAAAAGCACCTGGAATTAGAGCCTTTTCTGGACAAGGTCTTCCTTTCCAATCCTGGGTACTACACATTCAAAACGACCTCACTTCTCTGAATCTGCAAAATTCCACAGGCACTTGTAGAGTGTAACACCTCCTTTCTCAGTAGGGTTAACTCTCTTGGATATAGAAATTCAGGGACTCCTAACAGAATACCTGGGATAAAAGATACAGCCCTTCCCCAACAGATTTGAAGAGGATAACTTGGGTCAGAAAAGAAAATGTAGCTCCCTGGCTTCTCTGGTGGCTCAGATGGTAAAGCGTCCACCTGCAATGCGGGAGACCCGGGTTCGATTCCTGGGTCAGGAAGATCCCCTGGAGAAGGAAATGGCAATCCACTCCAGCATTCTTGCCTGGAAAATCCCATGGACAGAGGAGCCTGATAGGTTACAGTCCATGGGGTAGCAAAGAGTCGGACACAACTGAGCGACTTCACTTCACTACCAAAGCAAGTGAAATCCCAGAAAATGACATCTGAGCAAAGAACGTGGCTCACACTTTAATATGTGTGTGCATGCTAAGTCACTTCAGTTGTGACCAACTCTTTGTGACCCCATGGACTGTAGCCCACCATGCTGGTCTGTCCATGGGATTCTCCAGGCAAGACTACTGGAGTGGGTTACCATGCCCTCCTCCAGGGGATCTTCCTGACCCAGGGATCAAACCCACATCTTTTATATCTCCTGCATTGGCAGGTGGGTTCTTTACCACTAGCACTGCCTGGGAAGGCGACACTTTACAATGGATGGCACGAAGTTCCCTGCAGCTGAATCCTCTATGCCTTCCAAGCAGGAGTCGTTAACTCCCAGTGAATCTTGAAAAGCCCATTTCTTCCTGAGACTTGGGTTCCACTAGGAATCGCTTCTCTTTTTTATATAAATTGAGTTTTTGGGGGGTGTCTGCTTCTGCTCCATCAAAACAGAATTATGGCCCAATTTGATTCCCTTGGCCTCCCCTGGCATGGTCCTGAAGTTACAGCAGGCCAGTCTGTGTTCAAGTGACTCTCCCATCTGCTACTGCCTGCCTCGGAGATTTCACCCAGTGCAGCATAGCAGGAGGCCCCCCGTGTGGGAGGGAGGCTTCACAAGAGACTTCCCTAGCAATTTAAAGCCTGCTTTGTGCCTCAAAGCCATTTGTATTCCATCTCCCCTCCAAAAAGGGAAGTCTCATTTAGAGGTGATATATTTGGTAATTGCACATTATTTGCAATTAATTTCTATAAGGGCATGGTAATCCCTCGGGGTTCTATATGAATTCAAGTGTTCAGCATTAATTCAGGCACCCAGCCTATTCCATTGGCCCTGGAAACATGAAAATGTGGTTGGCAAGTAGAAACTAATAGCTCTTCGTGACCTGGAATTTTTCCTGCTTTTCTGGAGCTGCCTACTGCTAATTGGTCTGGCACATACTCCACACACTTGACAGTCTGATTTGGATGGTAGCAAATCAAGGCTCTTAAAAATTTATTGTTCAGGTGGACTAGCTCTTTCTGCAGTAAACAGGACAGGAGCAAGTATGTCAACCTCTAAAGTCCTTTTAAAATTGATTTTTAAACCTCCTTCTTCAATTTTTTTTTAATCCAATTAGGTTCATAGTAATGATAAAGAGAAACCAGAGGAGCTGTTTAGCATAAATTACCCAAGGCAGCATGTTGCCAGTAATATTCAGTTCTGTGTTTCCCATTAGCTATTTATAGGTTTTACCTATTTTAATTTGCTGAAATATTTGGGAAGCCTGATTCATTAGTAGAATGGAGGGGGACACATTTTCCAAAGGCGAGTGGTTTTGTTCAATAAGGAAAAAATGTTGAGGATAATAACATGCAGTTCACCGTTGAGTTTTGTGGCAAGGCTTGGGGTTGAATGAACACTGAGCTTGAGAAACACAGACATGTGGCAACATCTAAGTCAGATCTCCTCTCAGCTTCTGTGGGTGACTCCTGTATATGAATGCTCGAGTGACACCATCCTGGAGAATTTGCTTAAAGAACCTCAATACCCTCACAAGTACCTTTAACACGTGGGCATCAGTACCATCACCTATCAGTAAATTGAGGCTTGGGTTTGAATGTCCAGTATCCACCCAGAAATAGTTTTTTTTTTTTTTAATTTAAGACTTTAATTAAGAGTCATGTATCTATGACAAATGCCTAGTAAGACCTGGATCTGAATTTGTGCACACAATTTTCCCAAGCCTGAATCTTGAGGCTCTTGGTCACAAGATCCTAAAATGCAAACCTCCCCTCCATCTTTCCCTTCTTCCGTTTCTCTCTCTCACACCCTCTTCTCCTCCTGTCCACTTTTCTTCTTTCTTTTGCCCCTTTCTCCACACCTCCCCCGCTTCATGTTCTGTTCTCTCATTATTTATTTACTGTGTGCACTTTGCATAATCAATGCTGAGGGAAAGCCAGCGTAAAGTCTCATAGTTCTCCCAAGGATCTGCATGGCTTCTCTGCCCTCACGTCCGTTTTTTTACTCATGATGGGAAAAGGAGAGGGAGAGATCTGATCCTAATGAGCTGTGTGTCATTTTAATATCTCTGAGCCTGTTTGGTCCATTTCCCTGCCCTGGGCACCTCTCAGAGATTCTGTGAAGATCTGATGAGTTATAAAAGGCCAGTGAGGAGTGCAGATGCTACAGTTCTGTGCTCTTCGTAAAGGATTGATATGCATCTATATGGACATCAGCATTGGATGACTCACTCCTGAGGGTGTCTAAGACATCCATTAGGACACAAAATATTATAACATCTATTGATTTTAAAATCATGTTGTTGGGACTTGCCTGGTGGTCCACTGGTTAAGACTCCATGCTTCCACTGCAAGGGGTGTGAGTTTGATTCCTGGCCTAGGAAGTTCTGCATGCCATGTAACACAGTCACCTAAAAAAAAAACTAGTGTCCTACTTCAACTTCCATTTCTACATATATTTTATGATGTACACCCTATGTCCATGCAGCAGTTTATGTATATAATTTATAAATAAAAATATGTAAATATTGGAGTTGTCAGTATTTACCACCAGAGGTGCACAATCAAATGGCATGAGGCCACTGAGCTAAAGAGCAACCTGTGGTCAGCATAGTCCTGCCCTCAGCCCACTCGGCCATGGTCTGCCTGTCCCACCTCTCATGATCCTGCTCAAAAAAAGAAGGAACTGGTGAATTTTCAGTTGGCTTACGTGATTTAATCTTTGGTGTGTGTGTTTTTTCCCTTCTTACAGAGTAAAAATCAGGTTCATCGTAGGGGTGAATACAATGTTTACAGCACATTCCAGAGCCATGAACCCGAGTTCGATTACCTGAAAAGTTTAGAAATAGAAGAAAAAATCAATAAAATAAGATGGCTCCCTCAGCAGAATGCAGCCTACTTCCTTCTGTCTACTAATGGTATGTGAAGGTGACTTACCTTGTTTGGTGTTTTCAGAGATATAGTCAGCAAACCATATATTTCAATCTCTCTTAGCCTCCATTTTCCTTTTTACCTTGCAAGCTATTGAAAAACGTAGAAACCATACTTGCAAAATGCCTAGCAGAATGCCTGACCGAGAATAGAAACTCAGTAAATTGTACTTACTCTTTTTTTAAAAAATAACAAATTTATGACCGAATTCTGTGAGATTTGTTATCTGTATTTTTTGACAAATGCAGATTATTTCCAGGTGTTTTTGGAATGTGACTTCCTGTCTTAAGATTCACTGAATGTTATTCTGGGAACACGTTTCAGGAAACGAAACATACTGTCCCTGTATGTTTGGCACACTCAATAGAAGTTATTAATCCCTGAATATATCTGGGGGTTTGGAAAGCAGATGTCTTTGACACAAGCAAGCTCCCTACTAGGAACATAGGTTAAGAAGAGAGGAAGGAAAGTAGAGAAAGTGAAAGTCACTCAGTTGTGTCCAACTCTTGACACTCCATGGACTATATAGTCCATGAGACTCCTCTGTCCGTGGAATTCTCCAGGCAAGAATACTGGGGTTGGTAGCCATTCCATTCTCCAAGGAATCTTCCCAACCCAGGGATGCCATCAAAAAACGGATCAAGTAATGGTTTCTTCTCTTTTTCCCTCCACACTTTTCTTACATCATTTATTGGTTTGGGGGGGAATTGATATAAATGGATCAGAGAAAGAGAGTGTTGGGGGTTGCATAGAGAGCTCAATTCTATACTAATCTTTAAGCTTTTATACAGTGGAATTACCAACTCTAAAGGTTTTTAATACCCTACTTGAAAGAAGCCGTCTATGCTCAAAACAATTCAGAATAAAATCAAATACAAAAGGGTGCTAATTGAATAGCATAACAATTAAGAGGATTAGTACACACAAATTAAACACCCTCTGCCAAACAAATAAGCTGGAGAAAGGCTTATTTCATCATCCTCTGTGTGAGTCTCTGAGGAGTATACATTTAAGTATAAATCAAGAAACATTGGGTTTGCTTTTTGCCTATCTCCAGCATTTATTAAGAAAGGGTAATACTCATATGTCAAGATAAAAGGCAATGCAGACTGTGTATATACAATGATCAAGCCTATATTAACATTTTTAAAGACTGAAATGAAACACACTGAAAGATTTTTCGTGAGTAATCTTATGCATTATAAGTGACTTGTCAATTTGTTACTTTTATTGTTTTCATTTTCTAAGTTCTTACAATTTTCATTTTAATTTTATGGTAAAAGAAGGAAAGTTTTTAATGTATATGAAGCCCCCAAATCCCTCAAATGTAAAAAGCCAGTGTATAAATCTATAAAGTAATGGTTCTGAAATAGCCAGCATAGGATTATTCAAGCATAGCTTATCTCAACATGACCAGATCTCCACTCATCTGTTCCTCCAGATTCCAAGTAATTTAATTCTTCCTCATAACTGTATTTATTGTTTTGTTTACATTTTTGTGTTAGTTGTTCAGTTGTGTCCGACTCTTTGGGACCCCATGGACTGCAGTCCACCAGGCTCCTCTGTCCGTGGGATTCTCCACGCAGAAGTACTGGAGTGGGTTGTCATTCCCTTCTCCAGGAGGTCTTCTGATCTTGATATCTCAAAAGTGAATTTGTTTCAAGTTCTTCTCTTTTAGTTTTGTGTAAGTGTTACTCAAAGGCTCAACAGACTCAACACAACTTAAAATGGAAGAAACTTCTGATGATTTTGACTTAATTACTTCAGGCAGAGAAAAAGTATCTGATTATCTTCTCTAGGCTAGCTTTGTATTATGAAATTTAGCCTATTGATTATTATAATAAAAGTTAAAGACATAAAAGGCATATTAACTACTTTGTGGGGGGATGGGGAAGAAACCAGTGAAATGCAATGAAGATTAATTATATAGCTTCATGTTCTGTTAATTGAGTTTTTAAATAGTTTTTTGATTAACAAGGATATTATCTTCCCATTTGGGATGCTATTTCATATGCCACCAGCATCTCAAAATGATTCTTAGAAGATAAATCCCCATGCTCATATGTGATTTTCTTTTTTATACTAATATTGAGGTTGAGAATTCCCCTTAAGCCAAATAGGTTAACATACAAAAATTAATGGAAGACAATTGGAATTACTGTACAAAAGAGAAAATGAAGATAGATGATAAGATTGTGTTTAAAGGTGCCACAAGTAATGATAAACTACTCAGAGAGCCAGCCGAAAGGAAGAAAAAGCCATTACTCATGGTATCAGCCACATGTTTCTCAGAATTTTTTATCCACAAACCTTCAAGATACTGAGTCAAGAAAAATTGTGATAATAAAGTCAAGAATGACTCCAGGCATCATAACCATGGGGAATTGAATTGAATTCACCATCAATTATCTTTTAAAAAAATTGTGCTTATCTCATTATAGCTGGGTACAGTTTTTAATCTTCTGCTAGAATACAGTCCTAGCTTTACAGTTTTTAATGAAAAATAAAACCAACATTCAGTTGTAAAGCTAGACCTTAAAATTATTCACCAGCTGAAGACACATTACGTTACTGAGATGTCTACTTCTATCATAATACCTATGATCAGATGAAAAGGTATACTTAATTTGTTTTTCATGCTATGAAAGTAATAATTGTTTATTGTAAAAAATTTAGAACATTCAGAGAAGCGGAGTGAAGATAAGGAAAGCATTCCTATCCAGAGAGAACCACTATTAAGGGCTTTTTAAAAGGAATAGCAAAGTGACATGGATAAATCTGTTTCTTACCAAAAATGAGACATATTCTATAACTTTGCAACCAGATTTTTAATTTAATAATATAACATTTAGTAACAGGAATATCTTTGTAATTATGAAATATTTCTCCTAAAATACTGTAACATTTTCAATGACTGCATAGTATTCCATGGTATGACTTTTCTATAGTTTATTAATGTCTCCCATTCCTAGACCTTTAATTCTCAGTTATACATTATGTGGAGATAGATGTTGGTATAAATAGATAAATGATTGGGGGAAAGGCATAGTATAAGCTATGTATAGTATGTTACATTTATTAAAAGCAGTTATATAATTCTGCATCCAAAATAATATAAGGATATACACAAAATGTTCATAATAGTTGTCTTTGAGGAAGTTTCATTTTTTTACTTTTATTTTCATTTTCTACAATTATATGTACCAGTTTTACAATAAAATGAGAAATATAAATCTATGTATGTGATATTATTATAGGTTTGTACCCCTCTTCAAAAAATGCATAGAAAAAATACTGCAAACTGTAACTGTATTATTAACTGTACTGTAAACTGTTGATAATGGTGGTTAATAATGGTGGTCCTGGACTGGAGGGATTTTAAGAATTTTTATTCTTAATGTTATACCTCTATTTTCTCTCTTTCTTAGTATAGTAATTTATCATTCATAATAAGAAAAATATGAGAATTGTCTTGCCATTAGGAAAGAATACATTCCAAAGCCAAGCAATAGAAAATAATTGGTACTAAGATTCACTGATTTGGGTTCTTCTCAGCTCTAGTAGCTAATCTACTCTGATCTCTGATTCGTAGTTAATCAAGTGACTATATAAATATGGCCCAAGTTTCATTTTCCCACCTTAAAAAGCAGGTCATTATGCAGTCTGTATTCGGGAAGGGGAGGACCAGAAGACCATTGATAGAAAGTTCTAAATTCAACCCAGCGTCTAGGAGAGGCTTCTTTGCCTTCTGTCCTAGTACAAGCCGGGCTGAAAGCACAGATCTTACCCTTAGCAGACTTGACAGGAATGCCAGCAGACACAGCCAGCCTGTGTGATGCCCACGTGTTAGGAAGCGGGGGCCCTTCTCTGTTAGACTAGCCAGATTATGGCGGGAAGCCCACGTCACCATGTGGTTGGTACTCTTCAGACTGCTGAGAACAGGGCGCTTGCTGAGAGGAGATGGAGGAGGGAGGTGAGGAGCAGAGAAACTAGGGAATCCTAACACAGGCTGGGTAAAGGGGCGGCTTTCCTCCCCTGACAGCCTTGCAGAGAGGAAATAGGATGTGCTGATGTCGTCATGGGATGCAGCTTATGCTGTCAGAGCAACATCTTATTATTGCAGAATAGTTGCCCAATTTCCTCATGCCAACAACAGCCGCCATCTGTGAACCATTATTAGAAACCCAACACTGGGTTAAACTCTCTACATGCAGTCTTCCATTTAATCCTCAAAGAGTCCCATGAGGAAGACATTTGCTTTCCCCAATTTACAAATAAAGAAACTGAGGCATAGAGAAGTTAAGTATCTCTGTCTATAAACTGAGGCATAGAGAAGTTAAGTATCTCTGTCTGTAAGATTGAAATATTAGGGACATACTTATACTAAAAAATTACTCCTATTTCTGCAATTCAAATTGAACTGGCTATTCTGTACCCCTTTTCCTGCCCTATCTGCTACTCTCATTTGTGTGTCACTCCAAGACCAGTTAGGCATCTACTGCGTGGGGATCCCAGTCCCCGGCCACATGGTGGCTGGAGTTGGAGTGGGAATGTGGCCCAAGGTTGTCTGCTTTCAAAGCCACCCCATGCAAGCACAGAGCAAGACACAGAGGAGGCAATGGAGTCCCTGCCATCCAGGAGAAAAATGAGAATAGATAGCGAACATAGGATCTGACAAGAAAGGCCTACAAAGGCATGCAGTCACAGGCATGATCTATTTGACCCAAATATGTTTCCTTAAAAAATGGATTAACATATGCACACTACTATATGTTAAATGGGTAACAAGGACCTACTTCCTGCATAGCATAGGAAACTATACTCAACATTTTGTAATAATCTATGAGGGAAGAGAATCTGTAAAAGAATATATCTATATATATGACTAAATCAGTGTGCTGTACACCTGAAACTAACACAACATTGTAAGTCAACTCTACTTAAAAAAATAAACATAGAATGGAAGGCCTGCAAATGGGGCATGCCACCTCCAGCTCCCCTGAGACCCCAGCCCTTTCACTCACTCCCCTGGCACTGACTACCTCCCATGAGCATTCGAGTCCTCACCTCTGTTTTATTTGCTCTAGAGAATGACAGGGGTCAGGAAGTGGGGTAAAGTCCTGGGACAGTATAAAGGTGAGCAAAGTCACTTCCAGCCAGGGACTCAGAAGAGAGACTGCAAGGGGAAAGCATTTGGATGAATCTCCTTCTCATGTTACTTCCCTGAGTACTGCTAGCAAGATGCACTGTATAAATGAGATACATTCATTCATCCACCCCGTATTTATTGAACATCCAAGATGGTTGGATGGCATCACCAACTTAATGGACATGAGTCTGAGCAAACTCCAGGAGATAGTGAAGGATAGGGGAAGCCTGGCGTGCTGCAGTCTATGGGGTTACAGAGTCAGACACAACTGAGCAACTGAACAACGACAACCATCATAGGTGCTTGAAGGTGTAGTTAGGAATACAACAGACTGAATCCCTGTCTTCGATGATTTTATGTTCTAGGGAGGAAGGTAGGATAACTAAGTGGCTAGGTAGTAAAATGTACTTTGAAGAAAAATAAAGCAGGAAGAGGGGGTGGAGAATGGTGAGGGAAACATCTTTCTGTAGGTTAATTAGGAAAGGCTCCTCTGAAGTTGGGACATAAACAGAGAGAGCAAAGTGAAGGAACAAATCTTGTGAAAAGGGCTTTCCTGGCAGAAGGTACAGCTAGTGCAAAAGGCAGGAGTAGGGTTAGCCCATACAGGGAGCTGTAAGGAAGCCAGGTGGCAGAAATATGAGAGGTGGCAGAGAGTAGGGTGGACAGTGAGGCCATACAGCGTGAGGCCCTAGGGGTGCAGGTCATGGAGGGCCTTTTGGGTCATGCTAGGGACAGTGTTAGTGAGGGGGGCGGGGTGCAAGCATTAGACCTACGTCTCAGGGTTATTGTGAACACTGAGTAAATTCTCCATGGCAATTGTGAACATGGTTATATTGTTAATTCTATACATGTTGCGGCTACTCTTATTCAAGGTTCAGGGCATATTTTTATTGAATGAACCCAATTAATGTGTAAGCTATAGCTTTAACAGTCCATTGTCAGGGAAGCCATTTCTCTCAGCACAATAAATGGTTTTCTTTGGAAGCATGAACTCTGCCCTCAAAGACCTTGAGATGTGCACACTGTAGTCCTTGGCATGAGCCAGCTTCCGTAGTAGTCCCGTCCACTGACCTCCACTTTTCCCTGCCCCACCACCCCACCCCCATCCTGCAAAAAGAAAAAATGGACTTCTTTACGAGCTTACTCTCACTGTCATTATGTTTCCTCCACAGATAAAACTGTGAAGCTATGGAAAGTCAGCGAGCGTGATAAGAGGCCAGAAGGCTACAATCTGAAAGATGAGGAGGGCAGGCTGCGAGATCCTGCCACCATCACCACCTTGCGGGTGAGCACAACTGTCTTTCAGTTTCCTTGGCAACCAGGGTCAGGGGAGGTCTGGCCACACACTGGCTGCTATTGAAAGTTACAGCTCTCAGGTGTGAGGAAGGGAGATCAGGCAGAAACCCAGGCTACCTGAGTCTCTGGTGGCAGATGAAGGAGCAAGAAGGCACCAAACTGTGATGACTGTAAGTCCACACATTTCCTTTTGTCACCAAGGACTTGCCCACAGGACCACTACACAGTACTATGTTCCTAGCCTCAGCCTCTTTCCTTCCTCAAAAGTGTCTTGAGCACCTTCAAGGTACAGGGATGGGACTACTCATATGGGAAGTTGGAATCTTGTGATGCAGGACATGAACTTTTAAATCGAACAGGCACAGGCCTGGATTTGAATTCTGCCACTTACAGAGTCACGTTCCTTTTTCATTTTTTGTTTAATTTTTATTGGAGTATAATTGATTTACAGTGTTGTGTTAGCTTCAAGTGTACAGCAAAGTGAATCTGTTATACATATATCCATTCTTTTTTTAGATTCTTTGCTCATATAGTCCATTGCAGAGTATTAAGTAACATTTCCTGTCGCATTCTCTTTTTGAACTTCAGTCATGCAAGTTATTTTTAGTTTCTCTGTCTGTAAAACAGTGAACCTAGTACCTCACTGTGTGTGAACTTCTGAGGCTAAAATGCAGTATGGATGGAAAGCCCTTACGCCATGGCTGATACTCCAGAAATGATCTCTACTCTTAGTCTAGGTAGCTTCCTCCCTGCCATTGAGACGTGCACAGTCTGGTAAGAAAAGAGGATGTGTAGGACTAATATGTAATGTTTATAACACTACACAGAGGGAGATAAATGCAGTGAGAGTCAGAGCTGCAGTTTGATCAAAGGAGGAAGAAATTATGTTTGGTTCTGGGAGACCAGGATAGTTCTGGCAGGGAAATGGTGTTAGAAACGGATTTCTAAAAGCTGACTTTTAAAGGATGGCCCTTTAGATAGAGTAAAATGATTTAGGACAGGGTGATGACTTTAGTTTTGGAGTGCTCAGTGTGAATGGTAAAGCAGGCAGGTTTTGAGACCAGCCCTGGCTCCAGGCAACTTCCTGAATTGGGTAAAATACGTGCTTTCAGATGCCAGCAGCTGTACTAAAGACCAAAACCTAGGAAAAGAGATGTAGAAGTTGTTGTTTAGTAGCTAATTCATGTCCAACGCTTCTTGCAACTCCATGCACTGTAGACTGCCAGGCTCCTCTGTCCATGGAACTTTCCAGGGAAGAATACTGGAGTGGGTTGCCATTCCCTTCTCCAGGGGATCTTTGCAACCCAAGGGTCAAAGCCATGTCTCCTGCATTGGCAGACAGATTCTTTACCAATGAGCCACATAGGAAGCCCAGACACAGAAGTACTTGTGGGAAAAACAGGTTGTTTCCCTACATTTAGAGACAGATGTGGGAACTGAATGATCGCTGAGTTTCATGATTATCTGGCTTATTGGTTTGTTCATTCATTCATTCACTTGTTTGTCTGTTATTCAGCAGATGCTTTTTGAGCATAGACTCTTTGCTGGCTATAGACCTGGGCTGTTGCATGTGTATGCAGTAGTAATTGATACCTGCTCTTCTACTGAGCTTCTTCTGGGCCAACAAACATTGGTGGCTGTTTCCTCCTGTCTGTCTGTGCCTTCAACATGGAGAATGGCCATGGACATCCACCTTATCAGACTGGGTCAATGCTCTAACTGCTCAGAGGTTTTGGAGACCCAAAGGCAGAGTAGTGAAGAGTATGAACATTGAGTTGGTCTGTCCTGGGATAGAATTCTGGCTCCATTCCTCTCTGGCTGGGGCCTTGGACACATTACTTAAGTGCCTCGTGCCTGCCATATCATATCTGCACAACAGGGATGAGGGATGGTCACTACTTCCTGGGATTGTTGTGAGGATTCAGTATTGATAGTTTGGTATTACTCTCATCAGCAGCATTTTCATGGGCTCCAAAATCACTGCAGATGGTGACTGCAGCCATGAAATTAAAAGACACTTGCTCCTTGGAAGGAAGGTTATGACCAACCTAGACAGCATATTAAAAAGCAGAGACATTACTTTGCCAACAAAGGTCTGTCTAGTCAAGGCTATGGTTTCTCCAGTAGCCATGTATGGATGTGAGAGTTGGACTGTAAAGAAAGCTGAGTGCTAAAGAATTGATGCTTTTGAGCTGTGGCATTGGAGAAGACTCTTGAGAGTCCCTTGGACTGCAAGGAGATCCAACCAGTCCATTCTAAAGGAGATCAGTCCTGGGTGTTCATTGGAGGGACTGATGCTGAAGCTGAAACTCCAATACTTTGGCCACCTGATGTGGAGAGCTGACTCATTTGAAAAGACCCTGATGCTGGGAAAAATTGAGGGCAGGAGGAGAAGGGGACGACAGAGGATGAGATGGCTGGATGGCATCCCTGACTCAATGGACATGGGTTTGGGTGGACTCCAGGAGTTGGTGATGGACAGGGAGGCCTGGCGTGCTGCGGTTCATGGGGTTGCAAAGAATCAGACACGACTGAGCGAATGAACTGAACTGAACTGATCTGAACTGATTACCACCTAGTGATAGTAGGTCATCTACATGTTTGAGAAAATTCCTATTTTCCTTTTCATATAATTTTTATACTGTTGTCATCACTACTTGGCAAGCAGAGTGCTGGTGATACAGAAAGAGTGAGACAGTATTTCACCCCTCAGGACTTTGCAGCCCTATTCAGGAAATGAATCAGGGGGCCACTGGGGAGTTTATAATGTGAACTTCTGCCCAGATGTTACCTTTCCCTTGTTCACTATCTGGATGGAATTTCTCAGGTGCCACCTCCAGGCTCCACTATGAATTCCAGTTGTCCATGCATCCAGTGAGATTTCGTACATCTGTTTAGCCTCTAGGAGAATTCCATTCCCGTGATAAAGAGGGAAGAATGACTCTGTAAATTTCCCTAGCACAGAGATTGTCCCCAGAATGACACAGTGATGTTATAAAGTGGACTTATACATATCAAACATGGAAGGAGACCCTGGCAGGTGGCTGGGACTTAGAAAACCCCAGTTCTGGTTCTTGTGTCTTATTAGCTCTCTGTGGGCCAGTGAACTACCCTGGGCCAATGAATCACATTTCTTCTCTCCACACTTAGTTTCTAAGCTACTGAACAGAGGACTGCACAACAGCAGTGGTCCTGCAACTGTTATAAATGGAGCCAGTTATAAATGGGGCCAGTTATAAATGGAGATTCCCAGGACTCAGTCCCAGTGATCCTCTGCAGCAAGTTGAGGGGTCCAGAGGGATCAGTATTTTTATCATGAGCCCCTGGTGATTGAGACAAAGGGATCTGTTCTCCCTGGACTTTTAGCATCTCTAAGGCTCTTCAAGGCTCTAGTTTTTTATGAGCCTCTGTTACTTTTTGATCATCTCAACAGTTAATATACCAACTCATGAAATGCATTCGTTATCATATCGTAAAACTCTTGTCTACCTTCCTAGGCTTTCAAGTATCCTCATTTCAGTGTAAACATCCACACTCTGGCGTTCTTTCAGTGCAAACACTGAAAAGGCCAGCCTTCTTTCTCTCTGATTCCAGTGGTAGAAGAAAAAACACCAGGCAACCCTGAAAACCATCGTTTCAGAACAGTGACTCCAAACAGAGAATAAGCTGATGTGATATTAATCAGACCATAATTTACTAACATGCTCTGCTCTTGAAATTTGCATTGCCAGCAACTGTGGCATTTTTTCCCCTTCCCTGTCCTGTGATTACCTCTCGTTCACTTTCATAGTTTCCAGTTCTACGTGGATTTTGAGAGTGAGAATATTTAATAATACCCGATAGCTAATTAATCCTCACTGAGTAATGAACCTGCTATGTTTCAGTGCTGGGAGGCTCAGCTTTTCAAAATATGAGTGTGGTTATTTTTTTTTCCTTTTTTCATGCAAGATAACCTTTCAAATCCACTCACTCATTACCCACAGAGATTATGAGAAGCATTTCTATGAACCCTGTATTTCCTACTAAGTATTATAACATTCAAAGTAATAATCATGATGAGAGTTTAATAATAACACCTTATAAGCTGTAAAATACCATTTTTATCACAAATTGTTAACTTACCTAATTCCCTGATTCATCTTCAGACTGGTCAGTGAGGAAGGCAGGACTGGTATTTGGCAGGTGGAGATGCTGGGAGCTAGTATTTATTGTGCACTGACTGTATGCCATGTTGCATACTGTACCTGCATGGGCTACTTCATGAGGTACAGTTCACTGCTAAATTCTGTTGAACCTGTGAGCTTCACAGAATTTCAGTAAGATGTCTGAGACCAGGCAAGGCTAAGCATCAAATCCTGATCTACAGGGCCCTGAACCCTTCAACCTGATGCTGCCTCAGAAAGGGAAAATGACTTTACCCAGTGACTCACCTGGGTACTTCCAAGCTGGGTCTAAAGATCAGGAGCTATGACTCTTCAGCTTGGACACAGACACTGGCCTTGAAATGGTTTTCTTAATAATCAGTGCTGTTATTGTGTGTGTGTGTGTCTCTCCCTTTCTCCTCTCTCATCCACACAAGCACACACATTTCCAGACCTCTGACCTCACCTTGAGGTCCTACATAGTTCTACTTAGCAAGAGTCTCCATGCCCTTCTTTTCAACTTGCCAAAGCACACAGCTAGGAGGCCCTTTCTTGGCAACAGAAACTCAGTTGAAGTAATTTAATTAGCCCAGGAGGGGAGCTGGGTGGTGAGAAATCACACTTAGCGCATGTGTCCATGCAGAATGAACCTGGAGTTATTATTTCCCTCATTAGGCTCAGCTGCTGAGGAAACTCAGGCCAGGTGGAAATGTGCTTTTGAACCAGTTATGATACAAATATTGAGTCTGGAAGGTGTGGGCTCCCAACCTGTGACTTGCCATAACCAGTCTGCTGCAAAATGAAGGGGATGTAATGAACTCAGGCTTTCTAATGAATATTCCTTATAGCTAATAATATCCATGTTTATTGAGTGCTTACTACAGGCCAGATGCTGGATCATATATCCTTGTATCATCTTGTCCTGACAGTGACTCTCTCAGTAGGTTCTGTTATCCTTTCTGGATCATCCAAAGCCTCACTCCTTCATTTCTCTGCTCAAGTGCCACCTTCTCAGAGAAACTGTCCTAGAATTCTGTAGGGAAAACAGCACACTCACATCTTCCCATTCACTCTCGGTATCCTTACCCTGCCCCTTTTTTCTTTGTTTCTTCTTATAATCCTCTCTTATTGTGAATATTATAATATTATGTTAACTTCTGGAGGCTGGGTAGAGTTTGGATAAGCACAGTAGCACTGAAGTTCTTGTAGCCTGTGAGAAGGTTTCAGTGTTGAGCCCTAGGAGGCAGACAGAAGATCCATGGGTGTGGGAATACTACTTCAAAAAGTAAGGGGTAACACAACAAGGTCCTACTGTATAGCACAGGGAGCCGTACTCAATATCCTCTGAAAAACCATGATGGAAAAGAATACAAAAAAAATGTATACGTATGTATAACTGAATCACCTTGCTGCACAGCAGAAACCAACACATTGTAAATTAGCTGTGCATCAATAAAAATAAACAAGGGCCTTCAGAGAAGAAGCTTTTTAGAAAAGGAGTCCACAGTGCATATATCTTTTTGGATTACAGTTTTGTATGGATATATGCCCAGGACTGGGATTGCAGAGTCATATAGCATTTCTATTTTTAATTTTGTAAGGAACCTCCATTCTGTCTTCCATAGGTGGCTGTACCAATTTACATTCCCACCAAAACCACTGCCCTCTTTAGTCTTAGCTTTTTTCCTGGCCAGATGTATCATTATTCCACTGTTGGCCTCCCCTCCTACTTCCCTAAAATGTAGGCGCCATGAAAGCAAGAACCACGCGTCTTCTCTCCTGTAGCTCAGGCACATGCTAGGTACTCAGTAAATGTTTGCTCAAAAATCTCAAGGACAGAAAGTGGCGGCGCTGGGATTTGAACCTAGTCCATCTGACCCCAGATCTGTTGCTTTTCATTATGATTCCCTACAGCTGCATCCGAAGAAAACACTAATTCATGGTTTCAGAGCAGAGGGATTTCGTTATTTGGGACTCTTGAGATTCTTTGGCAAAGCTTTCTTAATGTATGAGCTACATTTTGGGGGAAGTGGAGGGCAAGGGTGATGGCTGCAAAGGCTTCTCTGCCAAAAGCTGAGCACACAATCGATGCACTATTTTTTAGAATAAAGGTTAATTATATCATGTTTTTACACACGTGCCTTCTGCTCATGACTAGTTCTATCAGTTCAGGATGCACACATTCTTTAATTTTTTTTGAATATAGCTGATTTACAATGTTGTATTAATTACTGCTGAACAACAAAGTGATTCACTTATATGTAAGTTCTTTTTTCTATATTCTTTCCCATTATGGTTTATCATAAGATACTGAGTATAGCTCTCTGTGCTATACAGTAGGACCTTGCTGTTTATCCATTCCATATATAAAAGCTTACATCTGCTAACCCACCTCCCACTGCAGCTGTCCCCCAAACCTCCACCCTTGGCAACCACCAATCTGTTTTGTACGTCATTTCTTTTTCATAGATAGGTTCATATGCGTCATATTTTAGATTCTGTATGTAAGTGATATCATGTGGTATCCGTCTTTCTCTTTCTGATTTACTTCACATAGTCTCTAGATACATCCATGTTGCTGCAAATGGCATTATTTTGTTCTTTTTTATGACTAATATTCCATTCTATCCATACCTCATACAAGTGGAGTCAAACAATATTCGTCTGCACTTTATGTATATTGAAATACATTTTTAAGGTTAACTTAATATTTGTCCTACAGGTTGTACCTTCTCTTTCCCCCCTGTGCTAAACAGTAGGTTCTCATTAGTTATCTGTTTTTCATATAGTAGTGTATGTATGTCGATCCCAATCTTCTAATTTATCTCTCTCCTTTCCCCACCAAATGTCCATATGTTTGTTCTCTGTGTCTGTGTCTCTATTTCTTTTGCCAATAGGTTTATCTGTACTGTTTTTTCTAGACTCCAATATGTGTTAACACACTATTTATTTTTCTCTTTCTGACTTATTTCACTCTATATAACATTCTCTAGGTCCCTCTATGGCTCTGCAAATGACCCAATTTATTCCTTTTTATGGCTGAGTAATATTCCATTGTATGTATATGTGTGTGTATACCATTGTGTGTATATGTTATATTCCATTGTGTATATGCTGCCGCTGCTGCTAAGTCGCTTCAGTCGTGTCCAACTCTATGCGACCCTATAGACGGCAACCCACCAGGCTCCTCTGTCCCTGGGATTCTCCAGACAAGAAAACTGGACTGGGCTGCCATTTCCTCCTCCAATGCATGCATGCATGCTAAGTCGCTTCAGTCATATCCAACTCTGTGCAACCCTATGGCCAGCAGCCCACCAGGCTCCTCCGTACACAGGATTCTCTGGGCAAGAATACTGGAGTGGGTTGCCATTTCCTTCTCTGCGCTGTGTATGCACATATACATATATATCTTCTTTATTCATTCCTCTGTTGATGGATATTTAGGTTGTTTCCATGCCCTGGCTATTATAAACAGTGCTTCAGTGAACACTGGGGTGCATGTGTCTTTTGAATTATGGTTTTCTCCACGTATATGCTCAGGCATGGGCTTTCTGGGTCATATGATAGTTCTATTTTTACTTTTTTACTGGACCTCCATACTGTTTTCCATAGTGTTATATCAATTTACATTCCTACCAACAGTGTAAGAGGGTTCTCTTTTCTCTACCCCCTCTTCAGCATTTATAGTTTGTAGATTTTTTAATGATGGCCATTCTGACCTATGTGGGATAGTACCTCATTATAGTTGTGATTTTCATTTCTCTAATAATTAGAGACATTGAGCATCTTTTTATGTGCCCATTGGCCATCTGTATTTCTTCTTGAGAGAAATGTCTATTTCAGTCTTCTGCCCATTTTTGGATTGGGTTGTTTGCTTTTCTGCTGTGGAGCTGTATGAGCTGTTTGTTCAGTTCAGTCTCTCAGTTGTGTCTAACCCTTTGCAACCGTATGAATTGTAGCATGCCAGGCCTCCCTGTCCATCACCAACTCCCAGAGTTCACCCAAACTCCTGTCCATCAAGTTGGTGATGCCATCCAGCCATCTCATCCTCTGTCGTCCCCTTCTCCTCCTGCCCCCAATCTCTCCCAGAATCAGGGTCTTTCCCAATGAGTCAACTCTTCACATGAGGTGGCCAAAGTACTGAAGTTTCAGCTTTAGCATCAGTCCTTCCAAAGAACACCCAGGACTGATCTCCTTTAGAATGGACTGGTTGGATCTCCTTGCAGTCCAAGGGACTCTCAAGAGTCTTCTCCAACACCACAGTTCAAAAACATCAATTCTTCAGTGCTCAGCTTTCTTCACAGTCCAACTTTCACATCCATACATGACCACAGGAAAAACTATAGCCTTGACTAGACAGACCTTTGTTGGCAAAGTAATGTCTCTGCTTTTGAATATGCTGTCTAGGTTGGTCATAACTTTTCTTCCAAGGAGTAAGCATCTTTTAATTTCATGGCTGCAGTCACCATCTACAGTGATTTTGGAGCCCAAAAAATCACCGTTTCCACTGTTTCCACATCTATTTCCCATGAAGTGATGCCATGATCTTCGTTTTCTAAATGTTGAGCTTTAAGCCAAATTTTTCACTCTCCTCTTTCACTCTCATCAAGAGGCTTTTTAGTTCCTCTTTGCTTTCTGCCATAAGGGTGGTGTCATCTGCATATCTGAGCTTATTGATATTTCTCCAAGCAATCTTGATTCCAGCTTGTGCTTCTTCCAGCCCAGTGTTTCTCATGATGTACTCTGCATAGAAGTTAAATAAGCAGGGTGACAATATACAGCCTTGACGTACTCCTTTTCCTATTTGGAACCAGTCTGTTGTTCCATGTCCATGTCTAACTGTTGCTTCCTGACCTGCATATAAATTTCTCAAGAGGCAGGTCAGGTGGTCTGGTATTCCCATCTCTTTCAGAATTTTCCACAGTATATTGTGATCCACACAGTCAAAGGCTTTGGCATAGTCAATAAAGCAGAAATAGATGTTTTTCTGGAACTCTCTTGCTTTTTCGATGATCCAGCGTATATTGGCAATTTGATCTCTGGTTCCTCTGCCTTTTCTAAAACCAGCTTGAACATCTGGAAGTTCACAGTATATTTTGGAAATTAAGCCCTGGTCAGTTCCATCATTTGCAAATATTTTGTCCCTTTCTATAAGTTTGTCTTTTTGTTTTGTTTATGGTTTCCTTTGCTATGTAAAAGCTTGTATGCTACTGCTGCTAAGTCGCTTCAGTCGTGTCCAACTCTGTGCAACCCCACAGATGGCAGCTCACCAGGTTCCCCCGTCCCTGGGATTCTCCAGGCAAGAACACTGGAGTTGGGTGCCATTGTTTTCTCTGAAAAGCTTGTATATATAAGCTTAATTTGGTCCCATTTATTTTTGTTTTTGTTGCCTTGAGAGACTGACCTCAGAAAACATTGGTATGATTTATGCCAAAGATGCCAAAGAATGTTTTGCCTGTGATCTCTTCTATGAGTTTTATGGTGTCATGTCTTTAAGCCATTTTGAGTTTATTTTTGTGTATGGCAAGAGGGTGTATTCTAACTTTATTGATTTACATGCAGCTGTCCAGCTTTCCCTATACCACTTGCTAAAGAAAGGACACACACATTTGTGTGACTTTACTGGATTAACATTTTCCACCTGAAATGACCTTGATGTTTGCACATCCCATTGGTAGCAATTTAGACACCCTCCTAGCCATAGTCTAAGGCACCATGGCAAATAGGCATGGGCATTCACCAGCTCTGAATTCTGAATCTTCAGGATTATTGCTAATAGGTCATGGGATTCGACAGGTTGGCTAAACACACTTTTTTCCCAAAAGTGATCATTTTGGTGAAGCAACTAGTTAAACTGCCTGGTCTGCTTTTTAGGGAAATGATTAAACAAACCACTGGTTTTAGTTTACTAATAAAAGTGGCTGCATTGATTCAGCCCTTCCTAGTGATAGACTCTGCATTGAGTAGTTTTATGTACACGTTACAGTTTGTTCATCATCACAGTCCTGTGGCTTATGCCTAATGCCCATTTTATAGATGTGTAAATAGGAGATCAGGGAGATAAGCATCGGCCTCATAGATGATAAGTGGCAAAGCTCAGAATAGAGCCCAGGTCTGTCTGATCCCATAGCTTCCTGCCCAATCACCATCATACAGAACTATTTATTGCATGGTTCTTGATCTAGACAACAGTGAGAATAATAACAGCGACAGGCAGAACTCTTCATTTTCTTACCCTACTTATGAGTGCCTACTATGCACCAGGCACTGTGTGAAGTACATACTACAAAGTGGGTCTTACAAAGATGAGTGGAGCACACTGTCGTCCAGGGGCAAGGAGGGGAGCATTACAAATGGCTACAACCTGAAATCAGTTCAAGCAGTGGATTTCAAAGCACAGTGCCCCTCAGTCACTTGTATATATATTTTAGAACACAGTCACTGGCCTCATCACTAGGAATTCTGGTTACAAAGGTCTGAGTCATACCCAATGTCGTTACTGACCAGCTCCCTCCTAGAAACCGCCCCCAAGGGATTCTGATACAGGTGATCCCTGGGTCAGACCTTGAGAGATACCAAATCAGGTAAGCATCCAGAGAAAAGCACAGAAGATCACCATGGTCGTTCAGAGGAAGAACAGAAAGAGAGAGGGGTAAGACTAGGAAAGAGTTTGCAGAACACGTATTTCATGCTGGGCGGTGGGCAGGGGGTGGGGGAAACGGTAATCATTTAATGCTCCAAGGATCTTGAGAGTCAAACGGGACATGCCCTGTTAGTCCCCTGTTTCTGACAACCTGGATGTGAATATCTCCACAAGAAAAGAGGAGGAACTGGGAGGCTCTGGGAGGCAGAACTGAGGATCAGATGCATTCTGTCTAGACACAACCTCTGTGCTCTCTTGCTGCCCCTGTGATAACTGTGGTGACGCTCACTCTGGGAGAATGGGTAATCCCAGGCTCATGGTAGGGCAAATTATTGGTTGAGGCAGGATCACCATCCGTCCCTAGGTTTTAATTTTGGGCTTACACTTCGACAACAGAGGCCCCTTAAGACACAGATACAGTCTTCCCCTACCCATTTTTAATTTTTCTAGACTTCACTGTGGTTTGTTGCTGCTCTGGGGGCTTCAGAGCCAACCCTTTTACAGTTTCAGCCTTCCTTTCCTTATATTTGTTGCCAGTAACAATGAAGTGTTTAGCTACTGCAGTGCACAATCAATCAAGGCTGTTCCATATTCACAGGCTCACAATGGCACCCGGACGGCCCTTGGATTAGATTAACTTTGTGAATGTGTCACTCTGGGGTGGGTAATTTCTCAACCTGCGCTCATCCCCCCTCCTGTCTCTGCGGGGGGATACTGCGATCCCCCATTGATTGACTGCCCTGCAAGTGGATGCTGGCATGTGATGTGTGTAACTCAGCGGGATGCACATACTCTGTGTTTATGAAAATAAATAATCATTTCTGTTATCGTTATTGATTGCCATCATTATCTGATTCTGTCGGTCTGTATCATGGGGTTTCAGTTATAGAATCAGAAGGCACTCCACAGGAATCTCAGGCACTACCTCCCCACCAAGCCTTGGTATTTTGACACATTCACCTTTTGGGGCTGATGGTTGTAGATGTCCCTGTCCTGTTCTTTGGCTAATATTCAGTGAGACAAAGGAACTACTTCCACTGAAATAACAATAAGAGCAGCAGGCACTTGTTAGCATTTGCTCTCTTCCAGAGAGGCTCCTTTGGCTACTTTAATCTTCAAGGTAAACCTGTAATGTAAGTACTAAAATGGGCTTCCCAGGTGGCTCACATCTGCCTGCAATGCAGGAGACACAGGTTCAATCCCTGGGTCAGGAAGTTACCCTGGAAAAGGAAATGGCAACCTACTCCGGTATTCTTGCCAGGAAAATCCCATAGACAGAAGACCTGGAGGGTTACAGTCCATGGGGTCGCAAAAGAGTTGGACACAACTGAGCATGAATACATGCGTGTAGGGACTAAAATAAACCTCATTTCAGAGATGTGGGACCCAAAGCCAGATTGGTTAAATATCCTGCCTCAGCTCAGACACTAGTAAGTAATAGTACTTGGACTTGAATTCATGTCTCTATGATTCTAAAATCCATTCTACTATTCTGCCTCTTGTGCCAAATATAATGCCTGATATATTCATCTGAATAGTTAATATAAACCAAAATATGAATAAACAGAGGCTAGAAAAAAGAAACAACGGTGAAGTAGATGGTAGAAGTTGCTGGAACCTTGGGCATAGGTGAGGTTTCTGTTTTGTTGGAGGGAGGGGAGGTTTGGAGCAGAAAGGATGCATGGGTTCAGACCATGGTTCATCCAATCTGGATGATCATCAGAGTCTAAGAATGTCTTAAATCATCCCCAGCTGGCCAATTCAGAATCTCCAAGCACAGGGCCAAGAGATTTACCCATAGTTCTCGGCTATATTCCAGGCAGTTCTGAATATCTGCTAGGCTTGAGTACCACTGGCATAATGACTGATGAGGAGAACTCCAAAGTTCTGTGATTTGATTTTGTAAGTTCTTTCCCCCTTCCTACCTCAAGGTTCTATACAGAATCATCTGAGGGCAACATTGTTATCCAGTGTGATTGGTTGCCTTTACAAGCAGTGAGTGATTTAGTGTGTGTTTCTTCTACAAGCCAGGCTCACTTCAGCCTCCTGCTAGGCACAGGCAAGCCCCATCTCATTGCAGCCCGATAGCAGTCCTACGGGCTCAAAACTGTTTTCATCTCCATTTTACAGACATGGACATTTGATTCAGAAAGCTGAAGGTACTTGCCTATGGGCTACCGCTACTAAGGGGCAGAGTCACATTTTTTCAGCCAGGTTCAGTATGACTCCAGAGTGTGTGATCTTTAACACCACGTTACAGAACCTCCAAGAAAGGGCTCAAGCTCTGACCACATCTCAGCCAACATCTGTGAAATAGAACTCATCTTGCATTCTCCTCACAGAGATCATGCTCTGAACTAGAGTAACGTGCTGATGGTACTGACAGGATGCCTTACCATCACCAGATGCTCAATGTATGTCATTACCTTTCTCCTTTCCTTTCCCATCTTGTCTTTCATTTGGATACCAGGAGTTTCCAGAAAGTCTGATGAATATTTTGGAAAAATTCAAAGCAGCATTATGTTTTGATAAGAGCAAATCCAGCCACCCATTCTGCTTTATTTTGAACGTCTGTTTGCACCGAGCCTCTGAAACTGCCTTAGATTTAGAGTATTTTCACTGGCAATAAAATATTTTCTTTCATCTCAAAGTGACCTTTGTTATGCTGCATTTACCACGTAGTAATTAGATCCAAGATAAACGTAAATATAAGCGGACTCCTATACCTGGCTTAAGATCAACTTTTCTTTGTCCCTTGCTCCCAACCCCTTTGGAAGGCATCTGTGGCTTCTCGAATGTGATAGAAACTATTAATAGTAAATGACAGTCCCCACAGATACACTCCATGACAGCGGGAAGCTGAAAAGTCCACTAGTATCGGAAGAAGAAAAAGATCATATTAGAGAAGGAAATCTCAATGTTTCTGTGGTCCCTGGTGGCTCAGAGCCACCAGGGAAGGTCTGAATTTTGGAGACACGGCTAGGACAGGGCAGGCTGCCAATCTTTTCCAGGCTTTGCAAGCCAGGATCTTATCATTATGTCAAACCTAATTCACACTGACCCAGATGGATTTTTCTCAAAAAAGAAGTCATTAGAATAATTTTCTTCATCTTTTCCTTTAAAGAGCTCTCTGCATACTTTTATTTTTTTTTTAATTTATTTATTTATTTTTAATTTTTACTTTACAATTCTGTATTGGTTTTGGCATAGATTGACATGAATCCACCACAGGTGTACATGCGTTCCCAAACATGAACCCCCCTCCCACCCCCCTCCCCACAACATCTCTCTGGGTCATCCCCGCGCGTCAGCCCCAAGCGTGTCATATCCTGCATCAGACAGACTGGCATTTCGATTCTTACATGATATTATACATGTTTCTCTGCATACTTTTAAAGTCAATGGAAAATCCAAGACACAGTTGGATGAATTGAGGATGACAAGTATCTACATTTTCTGCATCTTTCAGATGGAATTATCTGAGTTATCAGTGTCATGGGAACGACCTTGTCCGTAGATCAGGTCCTGGCTCTCCAATGTGAGCTCACTGTTGGCTGGAGTGACAGGTGTGAGGTCCAGCCCCTGAAACAACACATGTGTGTATGTGTGTGAGTGTAGGCGTGCATGCAGCACAAGTATGAAGGAGCTCATTGTTCAGGAAACCTTAGAATGTTAACATAGCCTAGAGCTAATGTGTAGTATTTTTCAATTAAACTTATTTAAATAGAGATCAAAATATGAGCCTAGGTTCCTTTTGCTCCCAAGTTATGCAAAGAACTCATTTGCAATCACAAGAAGAATTTTAGGGCCTCTGGTCATTACATGTAAGAGTGTTCTAGAAAATGATTAACACAAATGGATTTGGAATCAAATTCAGTAGAAAATGCAAACACTTTGATCTTAGGACATTGCAAACCAGACTTCAACTGATGCACTGATTTTAAATGCCTGTCCTTACCAGAGAAAAAGCTTTTAAGTATTTTTCTAGAGATGAGAGTATGGAGGAAGATACTTTCTTTTCTTTGGTGCATAAAAATAAGAAACTGCTGGAGAAAATATTTTTTAAGTGTGGCTTTATGTTAAAGGAGATTGTTATCAATGGAAAAAAAGATTTAATTCTCTGGTTTCCTTAGAATGATTGAGCCAGAAGGGAAGGAATGTCAACCAAAAAGATATTAGATTTGTGTGTATTTGAGTGGAAGAGAGTAGATCACACTCTTGTAATTTTTTGTTTCCATCAGATGATCAGTTGAGTTCATGTTCTTTACCAGAAATAATGTTAAAAGCAGTGGGAAAAGCAAACATACAAGCATCCATGCTCACAAATGTTTATTGCTGAAGAATATCTGGGAAATCCTAGCTTAAATACATTAAACAAATTTATTTACTTTGCAGTTTCTCAAGACCTTTAATATATGAATATATCAAAGTCTAAGAAAGAGATCGTGTGTGCATTATTTACCACCAAACCTGTTTGACCATGAAAAACCCTTTTCTCAATTCATGGGATTACCGTTCTTTTTAACAGTCTACTCAAAATGTGGTTGTTGGCCCAGTGCCGGTCCACAACAGGATAAAGAGCTCGTACCCACATACGAATCATTCGTGTCATTAATCCACTGTGTAGTTCAGCTGACACTTTTATTTCCCATAGCAAGACTTTCGCAATGGATGAAGCAGGGCACTGACTCTGGCTTGAGCTCCTTATCTCGTCATAGACTATTAGCAACCAGTTCAGGGATCTGTTATTTTGAGTAATACAGGGATAGACCTCACTTTGGGAGATGCTGGCTAAAAGAATTGGGTCAGGGAACAGTGATCAGCTTGGCAGCGTTTCTACTCTCATTTTCCTACCATCCAGTCTCAGAATCCCATGATGGAGAAAGAGCCTTAACAGAGTCTCCCTCTTGACATACAAGTTCATTCTCATTATTTTTTTTTTCAAACTTGAAACTTTTAATTTGGTCTTGGGGTATAGTTGAGGGCATCAGAGGATGAGACAGCTGGATGGCATCACTGATGCAATGAACATGAACTTGGGCAAACTCTGGGAGATGCTGAGGGATGGGGAAGACTGGCATGCTGCAGTCCACGGGGTCACAAACAGTGGAACACGACCGGGCTACTGGACAACAACATAGCCGATTACCTACCTTGTGGTGGTAGTTTCAGGTGAACAACAAAGTGAATCAGCCATATGTTTCCATGTATCCATTCTCCCCCAAAACCCCGCTCCCATCCAGGGTGGCACATAACAGTGAGTATATATGACCTTTCCAAAATGCCTAACTATCCCGTGCCCCCGGCAAGCGTAAGTTCATTTTCTAAGTCTGTGAATCTCTCTCTGTTCTGTAACAAGCTCATTAACTGAGCACTTTCTAGTGCCTAACACAGTTCCAGGCACTCTGCATACTTCCTCACTTAATCGTCCCCTTAGTCCTATCAGCTGAAAACTATGATGGCCAGTTCACAGGTGAGGAAACTGTACTCCATATAGAGGAAGTGACTTGTGCAAGGTTGTTTGCTAGCAAGTGGCAGAACCAGAGTTCATCCCTGACTATTTGACTGCAGACCCTCCACTCTGAACCACCATGTTATCTGGCCTCCCAGTAGCAATGGTTCTTAATGGTTGCAGTCAATGTGGACTTTAGCCTATCATCAGGACTTCTTGAAAGAGAAATGACTCTTTAGCCAATCTAAAAACCATCACTGTTCACAAATGTCTCCTTCTGTATAATCTATCATCTATCTAACATGCATTTGTTTTAAAAAGGCTCCATATACATAGTCATGTGTTGTCCCTGCCCTCCCATGAGTCTTATAATCCAGTGAGGAATTAGCTGGCTATAAGCTTCTGTTTGAAAATAGTAACAGCATCAATCTTGTGTACTCATGCCTGATGTCACAGTCTGTCCTGTGGTGTATTTAAACACTGCCTGAACCTCTTCTCACCATTTTCTCTTCTGCCCTGTGATCCCACTTCCTGATTATTTTCAGGAGTTGAGAATTATGCAACTTCGACTAAAATAAGGACATAGTTTAATGCCAAAACATCCAGACACGAGGTGAAAACTTTGTCCAGTTATCCTGCTTTTTCCATTCCAAGCATGCAGATGTTTAGAAACATCTGAAAGCTCAATTAAAAAAAAAATTCTTTGTTTTCCAAATGCAAAGAGCATCTGAGAAAAGCATCCTGGGGGGCGGGGGTGGGGCGGATAACATAAATATCTATCAGTACAGACAAGAGAGTAGGAGTTGTCAGCTTAGATGCTGAGGCAGAAGTGACAGAATGAAGCCACACTCAGTTACTCTGATTTGTTTCTGTAGTAAAGTCATTTCTGTATGTGAACTTGCAGATGGCTAATGAGATGGGCCTTTCCCTACTTGATCGTGAAATCAGTTAAGAACGTGAGCGCCACCTCAGTCTCTTGCTTATTCATTTTTTCACTAATTCCACAGGTATTTATTGAGTGTCATAGACCCTGGCATTACGGCAATGAACATGAATGGCAAGTCCCTACCCATGACCTCATGCCCTGTCAGTCTCCTTTGGTAGAAAGGGCATGAACTGGATGCCCTTAATATAAAACTGGGTAGGGGGCTGCAGAGGAGAGGTGCATGGGAGAGCAGAGGATGGCAGAACTGATCCATTCATGAGCACAGAGAATAATTTCCTGAGCAACTAACAACAGAGCTAAAGCAGGAGGTAGGTAAGGAGAGAAGTGGGAGGAGCCTTCCAGGCAGAGGCTGGAATGCCTCGGGCAAAGGCTTTGAGGTGGGAAGTTGCACCAGAGACCGGGGGATGGGATGAAGGCCAGAGTGGCTGGAAGGCTGAACACAGGAGATATGTGGTCCCTGCCAGATGCAGGTGATCAGGCAGCCAGATTGTGGCCAGACCATCATAGGCTTTGCTATATGCTCTTTCTCCCCAAAGCAATGCAAACCCTTTATTCTTGGCTCCAGTCATTTTTTTGAAATACCTCTTCTGTGCTCAAATGCCTAAATATTCAGCACCCAAGTCAGGATGTACACCAAAGTACAACAGTTGCCAGTACAGCCTCGAAGGTTCCTGGCGGGTATGATGAGTTTAAATTCCAGAAGCCAGTGGCGTTCTGTCCGTGTCATCCTGTTGCCCGCTAGCCCTCGGCTGTCACTGTTTTGATCTGTGTCAGTGCATGACCTCCGTGGAGCTCCAGTGTCAGAGCGTCCTCTCTCTAAGATGAGCCCTCCCCTGAATGACTGAATTGTTTGGCGGGTCACAGAAGCTGACAGCTCCCTATTACACAAAGGAAGAGATAAGCTTCCGATTAGTCCTGGGGCTGGAGGAAGCCAAGATCGAGTGCACCTGTCAGAACTACTTACAACATATAAATCATTACCTCAATTTTCCATGCAAGAATTGGACCAGAGAGAAAGAAGGCAGGGACTGAGGTTGGGAAGCAGTGCAGAACCACATCAAAGAGCTCTCGCTTGTCTCCAAAGCAGGATTCGCTCTGCTGTTCATGCGGAGAGAACGGGGCCCCAGGCCCAGAGGGACCACAGAGATAAATGCCCACTGGCTCCAAGAAGGGACAGGTTGTTTCTCTGCCTTTTCTGAATGGCACTAATCTAGCTTTTCTGTCACTAATCTAGCAATGCAGCCACCAAAGCTCCCATGGGCTCCAAAGGGGAGTGTGTTCAGTACTGCACTTGCTCTCTGCATGATCCTAGATTTTCCTATTGTGTGATCACTGTAGTCATCATTGCTATTGTTGCCATTTTTCTTTCTCTCATTCACTACACAGAAATCTCTGAGAGCAAAGGGCCAACAGTGGCTAACCTGCTTTTCCATCAACCAGGATATTGGGGTATTTCTAGGGACAAAAAAACCACAAAACTGAGAAAATATTAAATGAAGGAGAGGAAATCAGAAGATGTTCAATAAAGATTTTCATGTTGAAACTGACGAGTCAGTGCCCAAATCTTCACTGCTTTTCTCATCCATAAAATACCGAGTAGCTAGCAAAGCATGACGGAGAAGGCAATGGCACCCCACTCCAGTACTCTTGCCTGGAAAATCCCATGGATAGAGGAGTCTGGTAGGCTGCAGTCCATGGGATCGCTGGGAGTTGGACACGACTGAGCAACTTCACTTTCACTTTTCACTTTCATGCATTGGAGAAGGAAATGGCAACCCACTCCAGTGTTCTTGCCTGGAGAATCCCAGGGACGGGGTAGCCTGGTGAGCTGCCATCTATGGGGTCGCACAGAGTCGGACACGACTGAAGCAACTTTGCAGCAGCAGCAGCAAAGCATGAGAGCCTGCAAGATTCCAGTTGGAGAAACCCCAGCAGGCAGTAAATTCAGGCTACTAACTCAAGATTGCCGGGAGAAATATCAGTAACCTCAGATATGCAGATGACACCACCCTTATGGCAGAAAGTGAAGAGGAACTAAAAACCCTCTTGATGAAAGTGAAAGTGGAGAGTGAAAAAATTGGCTTAAAGCTCAACATTCAGAAAACGAAGATCATGGCATCCGGTCCCATCACTTCATGGGAAATAGATGGGGAAACAGTGGAAACAGTGTCAGACTTTATTTTGGGGGGCTCCAAAATCACTGCAGATGGTTATTGCAGCCATGAAATTAAAAGACACTTGCTCCTTGGAAGAAAAGTTATGAGCAACCTAGATAGCATATTCAAAAGCAGAGACATTACTTTGCCGACTAAGGTCCATCTAGTCAAGGCTATGGTTTTTCCTGTGGTCATGTATGGATGTGAGAGTTGGACTGTGAAGAAGGCTGAGTGCTGAAGAATTGAAGCTTTTGAACTGTGGTGTTGGAGGAGAGTCTTGAGAGTCCCTTGGACTTCAAGGAGATCCAACCAGTCCATTCTGAAGGAGATCAGCCCTGGGTGTTCTTTGGAAGGAATGATGCTAAAGCTGAAACTCCAGTACTTTGGCCACCTCATGTGAAGAGTTGCCTCATTGGAAAAGACTCTGATGCTGGGAGGGATTGGGGGCAGGAGGAGAAGGGGACGACAGAGGGTGTGATGGCTGGATGGCATCCCTGACTCGATGGACGTGAGTCTGAGTGAACTCCGGGAGATGGTGATGGACAGGGAGGCCTGGCGTGCTGCGATTCATGGGGTCGCAAAGAGTCGGACATGGCTGAGCAACTGAACTGAACTGAACTGAACTTAGCCACAGACCTCAAGAAACACTCTTGTGTTTCATCTGGTCTACTCTCGTCAGAGTGAACAGAACTCTGGGGAACCACTTCATTCATTCTTCAGGATAGACAGAGTTAAGTCCGATTCCCAGAGCTTTGGAAAGGAACTTCGGGCAGTGGCACTTGAATGCAAAGGGGATCAGATGTTTGTCCAGCCTAGATATTCCTGCTGCCAATGATGGAGGAGTCTGCCTTCTTTTCCACCCTTCCTATAGTTTAAAGAGAAGCATATCTTCAGAACTACAACATAGCCTGAAATGGGTTTGCAACCAGTTAAAATTCCCTAGGACCTGGGAGAGAAATGCAGTATATTTTATGTTAACAAACCCAAAATATGAGTCAAGACATGGGGGCTGAAGAAACAAGTCACATGGGTACTTTAAAATAAAACAAAATCATCACCTGTTTGCTCAGAAGGTGTGAGCAAAATGTCCTCATTGCTGGGAGAAATGTAAGGCTGACTTATTTCTGTTTATCCTCTGGTAGGAGAGGGAAACCCACAGTGGGAACCATTCTGGGAAAGTCTTATGTAGGGATTAACAGACTTCAGAAGAACAGCTCTGGATTCAAATCCCACCTCTTTGTTTTTGTGACTTTGGGCTTTGAAGTTAGGCTTTCAAAATATCAATTTTATCATCATTCAAGTACTTGCATCATAAGACATGTTATCAGAAACAAAAAAATTACTACCATAGTATCCAGCTTTTCATACCGACCATTCCATAATGGGTAACTAGCTCCAGGGTTGGGATCAGGAATGCTCAGAACAGAGAGACAACTGGTAGACCCCAGCTGCTGCTTGTGGATAGAAGTTCTGAGATAGGTGAGAGGGAAGAGACTTCTAGCTTGATCCTACAGCCAGAGTCAATTTGACTAAGACATAGCAACCCTAATGTTTAAGACTCTTTAGTGAATGACACATCCCTAGCCAAAAGGAAATTCCCATTAAAGATTCTTAATGAAACTCTGTAAGCAAAGATTAGGAGATAATGGAAAATAAATCATCAATTTGAATCTCTCTGGATAAATTGAAGTTAAGTGTGTTCCCACCCTGCCATACCTATTTTCTAAGGATCAGTGAGCTTTCAGGTTGTTAGTGGGCTAAGGAGTGTTACATGCCTTAGTAGTAACTCTTGGTAGGGAAGAAGCTGCCGCCATGTCTCAGGTGTGTGGCCTCAGGGATAGTGGCATCATGAGCTGACGGAAAAGTTGTTAAGAGTTGACCCAGGACTCTGGTTGTGAAACTTCCTTTAGATTCTCTGCCTCAGCCTCCAACCATCAGTCAATCAAAAATGAAGAATTTTCTGCCTAAGGTCAAAGGATCCATTATCAGATGTTAGACCTTCTGTCTTTATTTTCTGTTAAGCAATAAAGAGAAACATTCCAAGTAGATCTCTTTTCCTTAAATAAAAACAACCCAAAAAAGTTCTCTTGATATTTTCTCCTTTGTCTTGATCACTTGAAAAAGAAAAAAGAAAAATTATATTTTCCTCTTCCAGCACAAGCTCATTACCAACCTGTTTAACATTTGCACATTCAAATACAACATTGAACACCAAAATTGACTTTCCAGAAATTTCTCCCTTAATTGGTCTGTTCTTTTATAGAAAGCATTCTGCCAGCATCTGTGGTGAGATAAATTCTGGAAAAAACAATGTGCCAGGCCAAATTATCAGGTAGAATTAGATTGCTCTCTATTTCTGTTTGATAATAGCACTGTGCCTTTGCATAATTTTTTCTGATTATCAAAAGGGAAAAAGCCATAACTCAGGCAGATGAGCTTTATTGGCATCAGTCCCTTCTGGGGAAGAAAAAAGAATGTATGAGGAGAAGCATTTGCAAGTGTCGTGTATGTTGAGAGATTGAAATTCCAAATAGTCTGTAAACTTAGCTTGCCGAAATCTGCAACCTTAAAAAATGAAAATGCCTCCCTATATTTGGTGTTATTGCTCAAGAGCTGGGTTTGTCTCACTTTCTATAATTCAAGACAAAAGAAATTGCATGCCTAGAAATATATCTGGAGTAAAGTATCATTTTAAATGAAAGAGTTCTCATAGAGGAAAATAAATAGTTGGGGAAAATCTTGAGTCAGACTCCTACAAAGACGTGGAAATTAACAAGTTAAATGAACTCCACAAACTGAACAGCTGCATACACTGCTTACACAGGAAGGGAGCTTTGTCCTCCACCTTTATTTGTTTACATGCTGAACCACAGTATATTCTATTTTCTCTAGCTGCCCTTTATCCTCTCAGATTCTACCAGTGGTTTCCGCTGTCAAGAGAGATGATGTAACTTTCATCTGTAATGTTTGCATGGAATCTGCTTACTTTCTGTGTCTTTCAAGGCATCACCCACTCCAGCGGTGTCCTGGTTGAGAAGCTATTCCCTTGTGTTCGAGTTTAGACTCTTCTCCTCTTTCTGGGAGAGTCTACAGAAGTCCATTGAGCCCATTCCCTGAGCAAATCCAGGTCTTCTCTGACTCTATCTTTATTAGATTTAGAAATATTCAGTCCTAAGTTTCCTGTACTCCAAACAGCTTCAGATATCTGTCAGTATCAAGGGCCACTGGTATCATCTGATCCTTGTTCAGCGTCAAACCCAGTGCTTCAAAACAAACAAACAAACAAAAATCAATGCTTTGCCTTTTGAGGACTTGAAGACAAGAATCATACTCCATAATCTTCTTCCCCTGGGAAATTTACATCTCTTGCCTCTTTGGACGTCTCCCATTGTGTAAACTGCAGCAAATAATTTTCCTCCTTTATGTCTGTCTTTCTGGCACATTCTTACTTGTCAATCAATGAATTACCCCCTGCCAAGCTCCAGCAGCCTGGCTTCCTTCTTTACCACTTACATTCTTCTTTTGTGTTTAGAAAAGAGCTCATTATTTTTCTCTTGACCTCCAGTGAGATCTTGTCTTTATTCTCTCCCTTTGTTTTGCTTATCATTTAACTTAATTCTCAGTCCAGCAGTGCCCATCTGCACCTGCCTCAGTTCTCTTCATTTTCCCCTTTAATAACCAGAAGTTAATGAGACTACTATTAGAGTCACGTGCTCCTTTTCTGATCACCCCAGGATAAGGAAATGGGATTTAAATAGCAGTAGCAGGTCATGCTATAAAGGAAAGGCCACAGTAAGGATCTCAGCTCGTCAGAGAGGTAG
Source organism: Oryx dammah (assembly GCF_014754425.2). Taxonomy (NCBI): domain Eukaryota; kingdom Metazoa; phylum Chordata; class Mammalia; order Artiodactyla; family Bovidae; genus Oryx; species Oryx dammah. The sequence continues at coordinate 52,189,815 of NW_024070189.1, forward strand.
TTTTCTGCTCTCTGGGATGGATGGGGCTTCTGGTCTGAGCTGTGCCTCCATTTTCTCATCTGAGAAATGAAGTTAACCATCACTTACCATCCCTGCCTCGTATGGTGGCTGTGAGGATCAGAGAAGGTGACTCATGCCATGTGCTTGATGCGGCAGCATATGGCAAGCACTCTAGAAGCATCACATACTATGATGATTATAGGAAGCCGGCGTAAAAGACACAGTCCCACACTTTTTTAGGTTGGGAAGCTGCAGCCATACATAGGTAAGAGAGATGGAGTCAGTGACCAATCAAGGGTCCCAGCTGTCTACAGTGGGTCCTCCTGATTTGCAGGGGATACATTCCAAGAACTCCTGGTGGATGGCTGAATCCGCAGATAGTACAGAGCCCTAAATATACCTTGTGTTTTCCTATACTGTGTCTTTTACTATGCATACACACCTACAATAAAGTTTAACTTATAAATTAGGCACAGTAAGAGGATATCTGAACTGCCGGCATTACTACTCTTGTGCGTTGGGGCTATTACTAAGAAAAGTAAGGCTTACTTGAATATAAGCACTGCAATACCCTGACAGTCAAAGTGATAACCAAGAGGACTGCTAAGTGACTCACGAGCAGGGTGTGGACACGGAGGTGATCCACGTCTGCTAGATTTCATCATGCTACTCAGAATAATGGGCAATTTAAAACTTATAAACTGTTTATTTCTGGAATTTTCCATTTAATATTTTTGGATTGCAGTTGACTGTAAGTCATGGAAACCACAGAAAGCAAAACCATGGATAAGGGGGGCACTACTCTATTTGTTTATGCAAATAACTGTGAAAAGGCACATGGAATAGCATTGAACAACCCAAGAACAGAGACTCTTATCTGTTATCCTATTCCCAATACCCAGAACTGTGTTTTACACAAAGTAGTGAAGGTGTTATTCATGTCCTACTCTTTGTGACCCCATGGACTGCATGCTCCTCTGTCCATGGAATTCTCCAGGCAAGAATACTGGAGTGGATAGCCTTTCCCTTCTCGAGGGGATCTTCCCAACCTAGGAATCGAACCTGGGTCTCCAGCATTGCAGGTGGATTCTTTACTGTTTGAGCCTTCAGGGAAGCCCAAATGTTTGTTATCCTATTCCCAAGACTCAGAATTGTGCTTTACACAAAGTAGGTTATCTATAAATACTTGAAGTCAGCATATATTAATCACCTAACATGTCCCAGGTACTATGATGGCCCCCTTCATAGATTACTGTGTTCCCTAAAGTCTGGGCTATTTGCTCTTGGTACAAGACCCAGCTTTAAGTAATATTAAATCACATAACTGAAGTTTTTCTCTTTTCATTTCTTTTTAAAATTGCTCTGATTACATGAAGCCCAAAGTCTTACTTTGAGTTAATATTGTTTTAACCTGTCTAGTAACACTTACTTTTTAAAAGATTTTTTGATATGGAACATTTTTATAGTCTTTATTAAATTCATTACAATATGGCTTCTGTTTCTTGTTTTGGTTTTTTGGCCATGAGGCATGTGGGATCTTAGCTGCCAGAGCAGGGATCAAACCCACACCCCCTGCATTGGAAGACAAAAAGTCTCAACCATTGGCTCGCCAGGGAAGTCCCTAGTAACACTTATAAATCTAAATTTTTTAAAACCAATAATTGGCCTTGAGCTCTAGGTCTTTCGAGGTGACCATATCTGGTTAGAATTTAAGAACATCTTTTTTCTCTTGTATTGATTTTTATAACATTGTTTTGGGCTTTTTTGGCAGTTCTTAGAAAACTAGTTTTTTGTGTATTGCTGTGATGTGAAGTTCCCTATCAAAATTAATAGAGTTTGCTAAAAAGCAGATTCATTTAAAGAAAACATTAAGTTACTTACTTTTGTTATTTATAGTCTGGGTAAATAGGTAACGTAAAAAAAATTTTTTTTTGAAGAGGATGCTAAAGAAGAACTGAGGTTTGACAAGCCCTGGTCTGCAAGTATTTGGGAACTTTTTTAAAATCAAGATATTCAAACCCAACTGAGTTCAAATCTCCAAGTGTAGATCTGGGAAATCTGTATTTTCTTTTTCTCTTTAATAGCTCTCAGGTGGTTCTGATGAAAAAGCAGTTTAGGAATCTCTGAATGAGAAAGTATCTAATTTTCTTTATGTAAAGAAGCTTTTTAATTCAGTCAACAAACGTTTGACTGCTGTGTATCATGAAGTATCTGCTGTGTGTCTGCTGTGTATCATGACCTTTGCATTGGGTGCTGTCAGTAAAGTGGGAAACAACATGGAGGAAGGAGGTCTTGCCACTGTGAAGCTTACGTTCTAGTGGAAACTCATAAATAGTGCTCCCTGAGTTTCTGCCTGCTTAAGAATGTTGCTTCTGTGCTAAATCACAACCCGAAAGGATATAAACTCGTTATAACTTTGTGGACACTGTTTGGTTCTGTTTGTGACGTGGAGTTTACTGCAGAGAGAAGTCTGAAACCAGCCTTATTTTTACCTCTTATAAATATGACTCATTTTTAAAGCTCTGCATAACCCATACATCTTTATACCTGAAGTTAGATAACTTCATCAGAATATGCCTTGATATTAGCTTTCTATCATTTTCTGTTGGTATACTGTACCCTTTCAATCTTTTCTGTCTTGGATTTAAGTTTTTGTCTCAGGCATTTTTTTAAAACATGTTTTAAGTCTTTTTTCCTACTCGCTACTTTTGATCTCTTCAATAATACATACATTGGATTCTCTTCTTTTCTGTATGTATCATCTGCTTTTACAACTGATTTTTACCTCAGCGCTTTTTCACTTTGTTTTGTGTCATTTCTTCATGCTTATATACCATGTTGATAACTATGTTTATCAGATTTTTCTGTTTTGTTGTCCTTCAAAGCAGCTGCTGCTGCTGCTGCTAAGTCACGTCAGTCGTGTCCGACTCTGTGACCCCATAGACGGTAGCTGACATCTCTGTAATTGTTTTATTCTCTCTGTCATTTCCCTCCTAAGTTTGGCTAGATTGTTTCTTACCTATATTCAGCATACCATGTAAAAAAGCATTTCAGTTTTTTCTCCTACCTTCACTCACTCTCTTCCCCCGCACACTTCGCAGTCTGAAAACCACATTGCACTTAGTATGATACTTTTCAATTGTAGATTAGATCATTCGTTACTGTTAAGAGCCTAAGATATTTTCCCTTATCACCTAGAATGCACACCAAAGTCCTTCTCGTTACTCACAAGTCCCTGTAATTGATCCCTGCCTACAAATTATTTGAGTTTCTTGCATTATTTGGCCCTTTGTTTGTCTTCTCAATTTGTGATATGCTTTTGGAAAAAGATGATTCCATAGGCATAGATGATTCCATAGGCGTAGGCTACCAATAGTGCCTTGCATCTAGTAAGTGCTCAACAAATATTGCTTCAAAATAGTCACATTAATTCTTTCAAGTGTCAAAATATCTTACTATAAAGTTAGACCTTGACAAAGGAAAATAGAAGATCCTCAGGATAATCCAAGGAAGAGTCTGAAAAGTATCAATATTTTTAGATTCCCTGATGGGGTAGAAAAAGTATGGGCTCTGAATTCAGATTGTGTTTCAATCCTGCCTCTGCTGATCCTGAGTGACCTCGTGACTTGCTATGTCATTTAACTTCACTGAGCCTCCGTTCTTTAACTGTTTGTAAAATATTGAGCAGATGATGAGGAATTTTTTGTGAAGTTTACTGGAGATAATTGTACACAGGAAATAGTAGAGATTTGAAAAAGGATCAGTCAGTAAAGATGACAGTTTTGCACAGGCTAGATTCCAAAGTCATCCCATAAAAATATCTTTTAAAAATCCCTTAAATTACCCATATGATATAGTGTACATAGTTTTTTATAAACTCTGTAAAAACTAATATGTATGCATATATATGCATAATATAAAGAATAATGCACAATCTAAAGTGAAAAGTGAAAGTGTTAGTCACTCAGGCATGTCCAACTCTTAGCGATCCCATGGACTATAGCCTACCAGGCTCCTCTGTCCATGGAATTTCCCAGGCAGGAACGCTAGAGTGGGTAGCCATTCCCTTCTCCAGGGGAATCTTCCTGACCCAGGGATCAAACCCGGATCTCCCGCATTGCAGACAGATTCTTTACCATCTGAGCCACCAGGGAAGTACAGGCTAAAGCTATAACTAAAATGTGGAAGGCCATTTATGAAAATAGACTTCTTTAGACCTTAATAACTCATTCCACACATCAAGGCGCTGGAAGATGAGATCCACAAAGACAATCTGAGCAGACCTACTGCCCACATCTCATACCCACTCGGGTGCCATTGAACAGAATGCAGTTGCAGTAGTGAACATTATTTAAATGTGTTTCTGTCTTTCTTTTTTCTGACTTATGCTAAGCATATATGTTTGAATCTACCTATTAATGCATATGTGGTATCATTCAGGATACAATTATTTCTAGATGAAGGGCAAAATAAGTTCTTGGCAGAATGTGAGATAGGTGGAAGTCAGGGAGAGTAATTTGATGTTCAACCACAGCGACTTTTCAATGAAATGCATATTTGTCCTCTTTTCCCTCTGTATGATTAGTTTCCTCTTCCTTTTCACTGCAAGCCTCAGAGCTTTATGGCTTTTAAAGAGGTCCTCTGCTTTGCCTATTTGAGAAAATAATTCATATTTCTCCCTTCAGGAAGGGAAAAAAAATTAATGGAGCTTATAATCCTATGAGTCAGCCTCACATGCTGTAAGCTCCACCCCGTCACCCTTCCTCCTCCACCCCATCATTATATCGGCTCACATTTCACAAAACCAGGGGGCAAAGGAGAGATCAAGAATGAGTATGGGAATGGAGGACACCCTTGAAAACTTGAGGGGAGCAGAAAGGATGTAGAGTTCTAAAAGGACAAAGCATGGTGCTGGCACACGTGGAGAGAAAATTCAAGCATTTGTGTGCAGGATGTGGAAAGACAAAGTGAATGTGTGAAAAAGATCCCTGGATCTTAGTGAATAATAACAGAAAAGCGTCAGTTAAAACTAGACCAGACATACGTCATCCAAAATAGTACATTGTTCCAGAAGAAGTAAAATTCAGTTCAGGATATACTCTTATTCTAATACAGTTTAATGATCTAATCTAAAAAGCTAATCATGTGATTGCTGTGTAAGATTGACAGACACATGGGGGGAAATTATAAGAGAGAGTTGAAGCAATGTATTTATTGCTTGAAGCAGACTGAAAGGCAATCGTAGCAGCATTCCAAACAAAATAAAATTTCTGTCCAGGGAATAGTGACCAGTTGCACTTTATTCTCTTTGAACAAGAGATTGTTAGAAGTCAGTCTGGATTATTAGCACTAAGAACTCAAATTAGGAAATGATTCCAAGAAGCCTGTTAAAATTGTGCCAATTGAAAGAAGGAAGCTAGAATGTTGAACTCTTAAAAATATCAGAATTATTCTCCACTGGATTGTGTGCATATATAGCAGGGGGAATGAGGAGAGTTCTGGAGCCATCTGGATTGAGGAAGACTTAGGTAAGGGGGAGTAGGTGGAAGTGGGGTGAGTAAGGGGAGCGGAGCATTGCAGGAAAAAGGTGATTCTGAATGCAGGATGTTCAAAGGCAGGGGTGAAACCTCTTGGAAGGTTCTGACTATGTTTCATTCTTCCTACTGTATTTTCTGCCCTGTTGGTTCCCCGCTCTCTTTTTTTCAGAAGTCATTGGCAACACTTATTTCCTCTTTTTTAATTGGAATATAGTTTCTTTACAATGTTATGTTAGCTTCTGCTGTGCAATGAGGTGAATCAGCCATAAGCGTACTTACATTCCCTCCATCATCAGACCCCTCTAGGTCATCACAGAGCGGGGAACTGAGCTTCCAGTGCTTCCAGCAGCTACCCACTAGCTAGCTATTTTACACATGGTAGTGCACTGTAGTGCACTGTATGTTTACAGTGTGGCGTAAGTCAGGGCTAGAGTGAAAGTGTGGTGGAGTCAGGGCTAGAGTGACTCACTGAAGGCCATGTTCAGACTGGCAAACAGACAGAGTTAGCTTTTATTGGCAGACAGAGAGAGGCAGGGCTGACACAGAGAGAAGCAGTTTAAGAAACCAGGACACCCCTACGAGAGACAGACACAGAGACAAAAAGACAAGGTCAGGTTCCCCAGACCCCTAACAGCAGGCTAAGCCCCTGTTCCGTTTCACACACTCCGTTTTCAGTCCTGATCAACTGCAAGACTTTTCTCTCCCACAATACTCCTTTTTTGTTTTTTAGGTTTTTTTTTTTTAAGTAAATTTGAGAAGGTTTCTGTTTCTTGGCATCCAAACAGGCCAGACTAGAGTAGAACTCCTCGCACCCCCCTCCATGCTTTCTTCTCTCTTTCCTCATTCCCATCTCTGGAGGCTCGCCATCCTTTTTTCTTTATAGTCCTGTGTGCAGCTGCTTTTCTCAGATACTCTTTTCTCATCCTTGTCCCATCTCCTCTGTTCTTGCCCATTCCTACTCCGTCTCCTTGGAACTAGCAAACCTCCTTCTGAGTTCTCTCTTCCCCCACCCATTTCCTGGAACAGTTTTATTTGCCAGAATCATTACCTTTCAAATTCAGCCCCACCTCTCTGAAACTGAGGATTTAAGGCACCTCCCACCCTCCCGCCAGACTTCAGGACACTGGCATTGTCCTCTCCATATACCTAGTGTGTTCACCCGCCTTCTAACCCGTCATCTTCATGGTGCAGAAAAATCCCATTTTCCAGAATCCACAGTTCATTGGACTCCTCCCACCATCGCCCACATTCACAGAGGTACTCTTTCATATCCCTGTATTTCCCTTTTAAGAAAAAGAGATAAATCCTAGGGATAGAATTGAGGTAATCACGTTCAAAATACTAGAGAACATTTGACTTGACATTAGCTTATTTGAAAGAAGACCTAGGAATTTTAGTTGACACTGCAATATGGCCTGTTACCGAGATAAATCAATGTTAAGTTGTTGAGGTAGAAAGCGCATGTCTTGTCTAGAAGAATGTAGGTCCCTCTGTGCTCTGAACTCTTGTAGACTGTGTTCAGCATGGCAAAGCATCAGTAGGGGTGACCCAGGCATGACCACTGGTGGGGTAATAAAGATTGGAAGCTAAGTCTTGGTGTGATTGAATGGACAGTGGGATGGACTGAAAACTGTGCTCAAGTATCTGGAGAGCTTTTGCGTAGAGGAAGAGGTATACTAGCTGTCTGTCAACCCAGGGAACTAACAGGTGGACAGTTAAGGAAAGTGGATCTAAATTCAAAGCCATGCTCATTGGGAGCTGCTTACACTTTTTCAGAAGGAGTCCAGTGCAGGCTGAAGAATCCTGAGAATCCTCCCTAGCTGGACATTGGAGGCAAAGATCTCTCTTCTTTTTCTTTTATATTACAAAACTAATGCAGGATTATAGCATCAAATCAAACAATCCTGTACCATGGGCCCACATGTTAAGGTAATTCACGTTACTAGTTTGGCGTGTATCCAGCCACACCATTTTCTGTATGTCCACACAAACATATATTATCAACCTTAATAGATGGATATGATTTTGTTTATTTTTACAAATTCGAGATGATACTTACACACTCTGCTCAGAAATATAAACATCCCTCCTGGTCATTCATCTTCTGTGAAGTAGCTGTCAATATTCTAAAGCATGGGTATACTATAACTTATTAAACCAGTCCCCTATTCACTGACAGTCACCTGTTTCCAGATTTTGTTACAATGTAATTATAACTAACAGTGCTGCAGTGAATGTTCTCAAGCATTTATCATCATAAACCAATGTCCAGTTTTTATAGGATAGTTTCCATTAAAGCAGGTTTTGCTAAGTTGAAAGATATGTGCATTATTGTATTTTAATAGCTACTTTTTCCTGTTGCATTCATACTCCCACCAGGAAATGTCCATTTCCTCTTACTATGTCCAGATAGATGTTATCAGTCATTTTGCATATCCTCAGTAGAGACTCTACTGAGAAGGGAGTGTAGGATAATGGCTAGGGATAAGGATGCTCTTGGTCAGAATACCCAAGTACCCATCTGAGCTCCAGCAAGCACTAGTGTGCGACTTTAAGGTAGGACACATTCCTTTGTGTCTTAGTCACCCTTACTTGCAGAAAGAGGTATAATATGAATTCCCACCTCATAAAAGTATCTTGAATATTAAATGAATTAATGGTTAGAAAAAATTTAGAAGAGTAGCTGGCATAGAATAACATTTTATAAGATTAAATGATTAATAAGATTGATCTTTCTATAAGATTAAAGATTTAAAAATCTTAACTTGCCTCTTCTTGACTACTAATAAGGTTGGACATATTTTATATATTTCTTGGTCATTTGCTTCTAGCTTTTCTAAATTTTCTGTCCATATCCTTTGCCCATAATTTTTTACTGAGTTGTCTTTTTATCAATTGCAGGAACGTTTTCTATATATTATGGATAGTAACTCTTTTCTATCCTTTTTCCCTTCCATAAACTATTTTTAACCATTTATCAAAATCAGGATGTTTTAAGTTAATATTAAAAACCTCATATGGAACTATAAAAATAGTTCTAAACTCATATAACCTCATACTCCAAGCATTGTTAAGAGTTCTTTGTATGGACTCTTCCATTTACCCCTCAATTCACTGGCTTTTACCCTTGGGCTCTACATATTGATCCCTTCTTGGTGTTTAGCTCAGTCACGTCCAGCTCTTTGCAACCCCATGGACTGCAGCATGACAGGATTCCCTGTCCTTCACCATCTCCTGGAGCTTGCCCAAACTCATGTCCATTGAGTCAGTGATGCCATCCAGCCATCTCATCCTCTGTCGTCCCCTTCACCTCCCACCTTCAATCTTTCCCAGCATCAGGGTCTTTTCCAATGGGTCAGTTCTTCACATCAGGTGGCCAAAGTATTGGAGCTTCAGCCTCAGCATCAGTCCCTCCAATGAATATTCAGGATTGATTTCCTTTAGGATGGACTGGTTGGATCTCCTTGCAGTCCAAGGGACCCTCAAGAGTCTTCTCTAACACCACAGTTCAGAAGCATCAATTGTTCGGCACTCAGCTTTCTTTAATGGTCCAACACTCACATCCAAACACAACTACTGGAAAAAACCATAGCTTTGACTATCTGGACCTTTGTTAGCAAAGTAATGTCTCTGCTTTTTAATATGCTGCCTAGGTTGGTCACAGCTTTTCTTCTAAGGAGCAAATGTCTTTTAATTTCATGTCTGCAGTCACCATCTGATTTTGGAGCCCAAGAAAATAGTCTGTCACTGTTTCCTTTGTTTCTCCATCTATTTGCCTTGACCTGATGGGACCAGAATTGATGCTTTTGAAGTGTGGTATTACAGAAGACTCTTGAGAGTCCCTTGGACTGCAAGGAGATCAAACCAGTCAATCCTAAAGGAAATAAATCCTGAATATTCATGGGAGGGACTGATGCTGAGATGGAAGCTCCAATACTTTGGCCACCTGATGTGAAGAACTGACTCATTGGAAAAGACCCTGATCCTGGGAAAAGTGGAAGGCAGGAGAAGGGGATGACAGAGGATGAGATGGCCAGATGGCATCACTGACTTGATGGACATGAGTTTGAGCAAGGTCCAGGAGTTGGTGATGGACAAGGAAGCCTGGCATGCTGCTGTCTGTGAGGTAGTAAAGAGCTGGACACAACTGAGCAACTGAACTGAACTGATGGGACCAGAGGCCATGATCATCGTTTTTTGAATGTTGAGTTTTAAGCCAACTTTTTCACTCTCCTCTTTCACCTTCAAGAGGCTCTTTAGTTCACCTTTGCTTTCTGCCATAAGGGTGGTATCATCTGCATATCTGAGGTTATTGATATTTCTCCCAGCAATCTTGATTCCAGCCTGTACTTCATCCAGGCAAGAATTTGACATGATGTACTCTACATATAAGTTAAATAAGCAGAGTGGCAATATACAACCTTGACATACTCCTTTCCCAATTTTGAACCAGTCCATAGTTGTGTGTCCAGTTCTAACTGTTGCTTCTTGTTTCTCAGGAGGCATGTAAGGTGGTCTGGTATTCCCATCTCTTTAATGAATTTTCCACATGTTGTTGTGATCCACACAGTCAAAGGCTTTAGAGTAGTCAATGAACCAGAAGTAGATGTTTTTCTGGAATTCTCTTGCTTTTTTTATGATTCAACGGATGTTGGCAATTTGATCTCTGGTTCCTGTGCCTTTCCTAAATCCAGCTTGAACATCTGGAAGTTCTCGGTTCATGTACTGTTGAAGCCTAACTTGAAGAATTTTGAGCATTACTTTGCTGGTATGTGAAATGAGTGCCATTGTGTGGTAATTTGAACATTCTTTGGCATTGCCCTTCTTTAGGATTAGAATGAAAACTGACCTTTTCCAATCCTGTGGCCACTGCTGAGTTTTCTAAATTTGCTGGCATATTGAGTGCAGCACTTTCACAGCATCATCTTTTAGGAGTTGAAATAGCTCAGCTGGAATTCTATCACCTCCACTATCTTTGTTTGTAGTGATACTTACTAAGGACCACTTGACTTCACACTCCAAGACATCTGGCTCGAGGTGAGTGATCGATCACAGGGGCTTTCAAAATGCTAGTACTTGGATTCCACCCTTCAGGCATTCTGACTTAACAACACTCTTCCCACCACCACCACCCTGTGGAGGGCCCCAGGCATCATTTTTTAGTTAGAAGTCTCATTTGATTCTAATGTACACCTGGGAATGGGAACCAGACAATGCAATCCTGAAAAGTCACTTTGTTTCTGATTCAGAATATCACTGGTAACCACTACTGCCATCTGTTGGTGGGAGGCAGAACTGACAGTTTAGTTGCATGCATCTAATAGCTTTGTTTATACTTATGAAAGGCTGTATTTCAGAGCTCTTAAGAGATTCATCTTTGTATACACACACACCTTTTTCGTGTAATGACTTCTCAGGTAACTTCCAGCTCTAAGATTCTTAAAGTTTATATCAAATTTATACTTACCGTCTTCGTTCTGTGGAAGCCACAGTAATAAATGACAGAATACAGTGTGACCCTCCTGAGGTCTTGTTGATCCTTGATTATCAAAGGTTCAGTGATACTTATCCCAGTTGTTAACAGGAGAAAGTATATGGGAAGAGTTCAGAAATGCTTCCATCAACAGCAGTTAAAAAAAAAACAAAAACAAAAACAATTGTTGTGATTAATCCTAACCAAACTAACCAAAAATTAAACCACTGCCTCTTCCCATCCCATCCCCTTCCCCACCTATAAATGTTAACTGAAATTTTCCTCTAGTGTGATATTTTAAGATGTCTCCTTTTTTCCTGTGGAATTGCACAATGTGAAACATCAAGGGAAATAACAGGAAAGGCAATGTACAGGGAAGCACACTTTGAGAAATAGCAATGTTGGCAGAAAATGGAAGTGTCTGGGAGAAAAAAAAAAAGATATACTGGCAGAATTACAGGCTGCTGCATGGGCTGGTAATTAGATACTGAGTTTATCTTCCGAACGAAAGATATTTTCCCTCTCTTTTTTTGTAGAGAGGCCAAAAGAAGTCAAAAACACTGAGAGCATGAAATTGTTAGTCTGCTATAAAAATCATATTTGATGCATTGAGTTTAAAAAATATGTATTAATTCCCCAGGCATGTTTTATGGGTTGTGTGTTATTCTTGTAGTTGGCAATAAGGGATGAGCCTTTGAGAGATAGATCCTTCATATGTGTGTGTGTGTGCATATATATATATATATATATATATAAGGACTTTTTAAACCAGAACATATTTATGAACTGAAACTTTTTTCTGCTGATTGTGGAAGTTAATATTGAGTTTCTTTTATCCACCCTTGATTTAGAGTCTTTCCAGAAATATTTTCTTAAGAACTGGTTTTCTCAGTCTCAGAACTGTTAACATTTTGATCCAGGTAATTCTTTGCTGCTAGAGGCTGACCTGTACATTATAGGACTTTTGGCATCATCCTTGGCCTCTGCCCAATAGCATACACCCCAGTCTGACAATCAAAACTATCTCCAGACAGTGTTAGATGGCAATTTGGCCTCCAGTGAAGAACCATTTATATAGAGAATGCTTATGGCTCCGTTTTTGGGGGGTGAGCTGTCACTTCTTCAAAAAACTGTTCATCTGATTCCCCAATCTAAATTAGAGCCCCTATTTCTCTTTATGAAAGAATATTTTTGCCTGTCTTGAAGCAATACACATCTTTCTATAGCATCCTAGGCAGTTTGTAACAATGTGTCTACCTTGAGACACTAACTTCTTTCTTCCCTATTAGACTTTAAGTGCCACAACCAACCTGCTTTTGTTCACCCGATACACGAACCACACAAAGCAGTGATTGGCACTTAATAAATGTTTGTCAAATGAAAGCATATAATTCTCAGATATTTAAGACCCTGAAGCACAAAGCCTGATTTGCTCCAAAGGGGTTTTTCCTCTCAGGCTTATTTCAATCCATATGACAAAGCCAGTAAAAGAAGAACTCAGGGACATATTGAGGCTGTTGAAGGGTGTGATCTGGGAAATCTAAAAATTATATTATTTGGATAAGATTCCCTGGGGGGTTGGCGGGGTGGTGTTGAGTGGCAGTTTCATTCTGGAAACAACAGCTCTAATATGTCGTTATAAACCAGAGCCAACCTCTCACTCCTGCTTTCTGAACTCCATCCACCACTGATCCATGGAGGAAACAAGGTTTTTTTTATTATTATTTTTAACCAGGGTGAGGCTTAATGCTCCATTAATTCTCTGAGAGAAAATGTCACAGGACCCAGAGAGATGTTCCTAGGGAGGGTGGACCTTGCTACATACAGACTGCACAAGAGGCCTTTAAATGCTTCTTTTCATGTTCTTTAAAAAATGGAATTAAGATGCATATTTTTTAAGATGAAAAATGACTGGCATTCTTCCCACTGAAAATGGGAAGTAATTTAATTTGTGAGTGGTTTATTTTATTTGACAGTCTTTGTACGTACTCGATTTGGTTTGTTACACCAAATTACCCTTTGATAATGGGTACACAGAATGCCAGACTCTGCCCCCCAGGTTGGTTTGATAATTGGATGAACAACCATATTGTTCAAGGTTTTCATGACAATGTGGACAGAAGCTATTAGGAAAACTCCTAACCAGAAAAGCCTTCCGCTTTTTTTTTTCCACCAACAAAGTTAATTGCTACCCAGTGACCAGTTATCCCACTAGCCACTTCTCCTGAGCAACGCTGAGTTCTGTAATCATTACTGAATTCCCTGGGTAGATAAAAGGGATGTCTATACTCTGAAGCCAATAGAAGTCAGAAAATCTTCCTTAGGCAATCTCTCAGGATGGACTATTTTTTTTCTACAACTGGAAGTTCATGGGAAGGATTCTAGTAATAACGATCATAGGGGCTGTAGCCAGACTGCCAACAAGGGTAACGCCATCTCCTAGTATTTGTATGACCTTGAGCAAGTTTCACCACTTCCTTTGCTTCAAGATCCATACCTGTAAAGTGGGAAGAATATTAGTACCTACCTCTTAAGATCACAGTAAGTATTCAATAACATAGTGAGCATAAAGTGTTTAGCACAGTTTGGCAAAAAGTAAGCTCTCTAGAAATGTCTCTTTGGTAGATGGTATGTATCAGGCCCTGGGCTAAGTTTTCTTGGCAAAGCTATAGAGGAATGCTATCTGCAACATTATGGAAGAGAGTCTTGACATGGAGAAAGATGAAGTAAGACACCCAGGGTCACGTGGCTGGTAAATAGCCCAACCAGGATTCAAGGCCAGGTCTACCTGACTCTGAAAACTCTCTAACACCACATAACTTCAAATTTTGTGCTTGTGTACCACCTAGAAGAAGTTTGAATAACCACGTACCTTCCTAAGCATCTTTCAGTAGGCAGCTAAGCGCTTCCATCATAACGCTAAATACGTAACAGAGGATGTGGCTTCAGAAGTATTTTGAACATAGGCAGTTTAAAATAAAACTGTTTTATCACCTTTTTAATGTGTGAAATTTAAACACCATTTTAACTGGATACCCATCAATATCCATTAAAAGAATAAGGAATAAAGTTCTTTAAAAGTCATAACTTTACATTGTTCCTCTTTCTTCTTTAATTTTGTGTTTTCACTGCAACTTCCTCCAAATAAATGTTGAAAACTCTTTTTGATCATTTCTGTAACAAAAATAGGTTTTTCTCTCCCCATGAATGTATAACTATAAGGCTTTAAAATTCTCTTCTGGATTTAATTATCTCTCAAATTATTAATGGGACACAATTGACCAAAACAGCATAAAACACAATTCTGATTTTATTAGAATTTCATGTTATAATTTTTGAGATTTTAATTTTATTAGAATTATTTTTTTAGACATCTTGTTAGAAATTCATATGATAATGAGCTGGGTGATGGGGCCATTTGTGGGGCTTTGATTAAAGATGTCATCTGTCCCTCCCTGAAGTGTTTTATACCATGGATAACACACCTCAGTAAGATTCAGGATGGGGGAGGTTTATCTTTCTTTTCCAAAGATGAGAATGAGAACCTCGACTGTGGGTATATCCTGACATAATTTGATTTTAGAAAGGAAAGTATATTGTTTGTTGTCGTTCACTTGCTAAGTTGTACCTGATTCTTTGTGACCCCATGGCCTGTAGCCCACCAGGTTCCTGTCCATGGGGATTTCCAGGCAAGAATACTGGAGTGGGTTGCCATTTCCTTCTGCAGGGGATCTTCCCGACCCAGGGATCAAACCCAGGTCTCCTGCATTGGTAGGCGGATTCTTCACCACTAAGTCATAGTTTCCTTTAAAACTATTTTATAAAGTTCTTAGGAAGTCATCACATTCTCCCGTTTGAAGACAGCTCCCCTGTACTGCTTAGCTGGGTAGCTTTGAAACAGGGATATTTATAGCAGGACCCAATGGCTCTCCCATCTTCAAGATGACTCACTCCCTCTTCCTTGACTATAAAGTCTGAGTGCTTTTTAACTGTTGGCTTTATCCCAAACTTACAGTAATTGTCTTTGGAGAATCACAGAAGATATTTCTTGAAGGAAGTCAAGGAAAGGCATGATGGCAAACATGAAGTGAGGCTGAAATCTGGAACTTTCTACCCTTTCCTCCAGCTTTACCATTTAGTGCTTCTAGATGGAATGGTGTAGTCAGCTCAGACCCCACGAGTCCTTAAACCTGTGGTCTTAGAGCACCGGCATCGAGTTCCCTGCACCAAGGAAAAGGTGGACAGCTCCCATCTCTTGCTTGTCTAGATCAAACAAACATAGTTTTAGCTTCCCAAAAGAGCTGATTATGAACAAGAAGGAGTGGGTAGGGGGTTGTGTATTCTCTGCCCCCACTAAGCTTCATAAGAATACTCTGTGATGCCTGTCCAGCATATAGTAAATGGTTAATTAATGTTTTGGGAAGGTTTTATCTGGGGCCAGCATGTGGTCATGACATTGCTATGTGAACTTCCTAATTGATGACACAGAACCCCCCAGCCCCCTGGCCTGAATATATCCTATCATTCTCAGTATAGAGTAATCTCAGTTATTGGGGAGGGTGGGAAGCATCTGTTGAATATTGACAAGGAAATACAAGCAAACATGGATGTAAGTTGGTAGCAGTTTTTTCAAAAGGCCCAGTCATGTCAATTATGTTGATTGTACTTAGTATCCAGGGGTATTCACATTTGTCTGCTGAACTCGGTCAGGTTGAACCCAAAGTTACTGAACAGCTGGAATCCGTGCACATCCTTGTACCAGTGGACTCCTCTCGCTCCCTTCTCCATGGTTCCAGCTTTTCCTCTGTTCTTGAGCTCCTCTCCAGCCATCTCTTCTCTCTCAGGCTCTTGCCTTGAATCTGTCAGCTTATGGAGGCTCTGGAGGTTGCCATGGTGAGTGCAGCTGTGGTTATTTCTCTGTGAGGAGCCCTCACCTCCAGCCCCTCCCCGGCTGTGCATTTTCACAGATGTCATGTAAAGTGGGGGCCCTGGGGGGCTTCCAGGACTGTGTCCCCCTTTCTCCATGTGTCTCCAAAGGGGCCTCTGTGACCTGCTGACACCCACTTAGGTGCCACAGAAGACTGTGTTGCATCACCACCAAGGTCACCAAGTAAACCAAATGACAGTGATGTTCGTTTCGTTAGTAAATGGATTCTGAGAGGTGAGAGATGGTCTTGTGTTTCCCAAGAGCAGAGGCAGGAAAGATAATGAGAAAGGTTCAGGGAGGAAGACTGAAAGATGGGTAGAGAGAAACGGAAGGTGGGGAGAAAGACGGGAGAGAGAGCAACGAGGAAGGGCCTTCTTAACAGGGAGGGGTCAGTATTGGGCAGCCAGTGATCTTCCTTTCCCCACAATCACACCTGTGACCCAGCCCTGACTTCTGATCTTCCATCTCCTGCCACTGTCCTTCCCTGCTCACTCCTCTCCAGCCACAGAGGCCCTTCCCTGTTCCTTCTATCCTCTGAGCGCTTTCCAACCTCAGGGCCTCTGCACTTGCTGTTTCCTCTGCCTGGAGTGCTCTTCTCCAGAGCGCCACGTGGCTGCTGACCTCCCTACATTCGGCTCTTAGCTCACATATCCTGCCCCCAAGGGAGGCCTCCCATCCCCGCTCCACTCTCATCAGTTCTCCATCCCCTCACCAAGCTCAGGTTTTTCTTCATGTCTGATGTGGAGGAAGACTTTATTTTGCATTTTGAGTGAAGACAAAATCACTGCCCGCCCCCTCCATGCCCAGAAGCCCATGGGGTCACACCCTTCGCCTTGCGCTTTCCCCCCCGCCATCTGAGCTCTAACACGCTGGCCTCCCCAGCTGAAACACTGCTCCCTCTCCTCCCCGTCCCCCACTTTCACCTGGTAGATTCCCACAAACCCAGCACCTCCGGCTCGCTCAGCAGTCCTCTCCTTTCTGAGGTCTCCCTTGAGCTCCCCAAGCAGATACAAGCCCATTTAGCTGACACTGCCCTGGGCAGTGCCTGCTGACGTCCATTACAGCCAGACGCCCTACACTGAAACGCCTGTGTACTCACTTGTCTCTCCCACACACCCGAGCGTGCCCCTCCAGGCCCAGAGGACAGAGTGGCCAAGGACTTAGACTCCAGAGTCAAGGAGTGCCAGGCCTGAGCATGAGCTGTGTGGCTTGATACAAATTACTTAACCTCTCTGGACATTTCCTCATCTGTGCAGCGGAGAGCATATTCACTGAGCTAAATCGTAGGCTACTGATGAGGATTCGCTGATGAACTGCTTCAGAGTTGCTTAACTTTGTAAGCAGTAAGCTGGGTCAGAGGATGGTGAGTGGAGGGTGTGCCATGTGAGGTGAGGTAGGGGTAGGGGCACAGAAGACCTCTCTCAAGGGGTGATCATTGAACAGAGCCCTGAATGATGTGGGGAAGGAGCCCCAGGGCACTCTGGGGTTCTCCACATCCCACTAATATCCAGCTGACATAGATGTCTATAAGCCTCGTGGCAGGATAGACTCTGAGGCTGCTCTCTTGGTCTGTGAAACTTTATTTGGTGGATACTCTAACACAGTACCGGTTGTCTTGACAACCAGGCTGGGTTGCTTATGCTTTGCAATCATGCTCAGGGCTATGAGCTGAAACTGAATCAGGGTTGGGGAGGAGTATGGGGTGCCTAGGGAGGGGCAAGGATTCCAGCAACACAGTCCTTGGCCACCTGTGGCCTCCAAGGGCCAAGGCTGGCCCCGTTCTCATTCGCAAGCCTACTGAAGCACCAGCCTTGTCTCAGGGGGGTCTCGCCCCACAGCCACTGCCGAGATAGTGCAAAAAAGAGGGTGTGTACCACCAGTTGAAGGTCCTGGCTTGATCCTGCAGTTTGTCGGGTCCTGTGGAGAACAGCTCAGGCACTGGTATCAGGACAGAGGATGAGTGGCAGAAAGTCGGGTTGTGCTGGCAACCCCCACCAGGTGACCATGGGCATGGCACATCACCTCTGGGGTTCCTGACTTCCTCATCTGCAGAATTCAGGAACTGTCTGTGGTGGTTGGTCTCAAACTTTCCTTATCCATAGTTACTTAAGCAAGATGTGAGAATGCAAACATATTACCAAGAATGGTGAAGGTCGCTAAGGCCTAGACACCACGGCCTCCCACTGTGCTCCCCCCCAACACACACATATACATGTGACAGCCTCGAAAGAGACTCCAGGGGTCCTTCCACGACTCAGTGTTTCATGAGTCAATGTCACATCCATATGGCACAGAGTCCTTCCAAAGTGTTAGCTGGAACCACATGAAATTACTGAGATGTGACAATTTTTGACTTGCAGAAGTGGCATTTTCATATTTCATCCTAAGCATTTCTTTTGCAGCAGCAGTTCTCTGGGCTCACTCAGGAACTACATTGTCCCAGTTCAGCTCCACTCCTTCCTCTCTGTGTGACGTCAGACAGGATATTTCACCTCCCCCATAAAATGGCAAACAAGGAATCTTCCTCATGAGGTCGGCTACTGAGAGGGCTGAAGGGCAGGGGTGCGCTAACTCAGGACTGCTAGTACAGGAAGCCTTCCCTGACCTTACAGGAAAGACCCAAATGATTGCCCATGGGCTGAACTCAGGGAACCGTATCCCACTCTTCTCCCCGCCTGGCCCCAGAAAGAGCATGTATCCAGAGCAGATAGGAAACACAGACCCAGCGAGGTTTCCTAACTGGTCATCCTGTCCAGCTGATAAGCTTGAGCCACCTTACCTCCTTCTTCCTCCTTTGACACGGTGTCCCTGGACTGTGGACAGCCTTGACCTGGGCGTGGGGAGGGTGTTGGAATATCACGAATGATGTTTGTCGCCTGGCTTATCTGGGCAGAGCATTAGCGCTCCCTCCCCAGATACCTGCCCAGAGCTTCCCCATTAAGTGCTACATCACAGAGTGTGTCAGCCTGAATTAGCAGGCAGGCCTGTCACATGGAGCTGAAGCCCTGAGCTGGCAGCTCCCACTTGGTAATGCCTCTTGATCCTAGCTGTCATGTTCCCTCCCCGCGTCGCCACAGCCACAGGAAGCCTGTGCAGACAGTGAGGGTAATGAAGGAGGCCCAGGGAAGAGTTTAGGCAAAGCCTCAGGAAGTCCTCACAGGTTCCAGTGCTTCCCTAGCCCTGGGGAACCTGCTTTCAGTGCCACTACCTCGGGGAGGTGAGCGGAAGTAGGGGAGTACAGGGCTCAAAAGCTCCAGGTAAGGAATTCCTTTGTGACAAACCTCAAAGCAGGGCATGCATCTATGAAAGCGCATGGAATAGACACCCTAGTCAAATGCCATGAACATCTCCAACCCCAAATTAAGATTTCTAGAAGCAGCTTAACCGCAGAATTCTACAACTACCACTCCCTTTATTACTACCCATAATTCTATCAACTCCAAAATTCTATGGGCCCTGTACTCATGTCCCTTACAGAGCATTTATCACTTCCTATCATGTATAGTATCTGAGTGTGCTGTGATACAGTGGGAAAAGCACTAGCTTTGCAGTCAGTCAGACTCTGCAATCATATTCAGACTATGCTTCCTATAGCTGGGCAGTTCTGGGCCACTGACTTAGCTTCTCTGAGCCTGAGTTTTCTCTTTATCATAGTACTTTGTACTACTACTACCTGTTTCACAGAGTTGTCAAAAGAATTTCCTGAGGTGGGGCATGAAGTATGATTGACACAGTCAGTGCCCAATAAATGTGTGTGAGAGAGTTTCTAAGGCACTTTTCTTACCCATTACAAAGCCTTAACTCAGAATAGTATCAGTATATCACCCTCCTTTTCAAAGTTCTGCTTCATTCATCCTCTATAATTTGTTCTCCCCCACTACATCAGGAATAATCTCACTGAAATTTTGATCCTTATCATATCAAAATCATTGAAAAATCTTTTGATTTCTTCCCATATCTCTTGGGCTGGTGGGCTACAGTCCATGAGGTCACAACGAGTTGGACACGACTGACTAACACTTTTCACTTTTATTTATCTTAGGGTGGTGGCAAAAATCTCTTTTGGGGCCTGCCTCTTACCTACCCTGTCACTTCATCTCCCACCATGGTTCTCATCACTCTCTGTCTCAACTACACTGACCCATTGATACTTCATTCTTGCGTTACCCTTACCATAGGACCTTATGCTCTTTCCACTGACTGGAGTATTCTTCCTTCCCCTCCTGACCTAGTAAATCCCTTCTCATCCTTTAAGTCATCCAATTCATACTTCCTCAGCAAAACCTCTCCAGACCTCCATGACCAGGTTAAATCCTTCTTTGTGCTATTTCCTCTCCTTTTGGGTGCTTACTACATTTTTTTATGAGATGATTTCATACCTGCCTCCACCATCTGGGCCAGCCAGATGAAGGCAGGTGTCTGGTTTGGCTCCCCAGTTGAATGTCCCTCCTGCCCCCCTACACTAGGACCTTGTACAGAGCTCAATAAAATGTTGTTGAAAGGGTGAATAGGAGGTTGAACTGAAGGGCAAATCATCTCAACAGATCCCAACCACCCTTCATGATAAGTAGGGCACAGTGGATATTTCAGATAGCATAACCAGAGCCCAGAAGGGGCAAGATAATTGCTCAAGCTCACACAGCCTGTCAGTGAGGGGTGAATCTGTGGTCAGAGCCAGCTCTCTTAGTTTTTGCCTTCCCTGGGCCTCTGCTATAGAACCATTATCCACAGCAAGGTAGAGGGCTTGTGAAGACTTTCCCTTCCATCCCACTCCTGGTTTTTAGAGGATCCCTGGTTCTTCCTACATCCACATCTCAAGCTTCTCTAATTTCCAGGATATCCAGTGCCACATTTGTGTAGGAGTCTGTGTTTCTTCTGAATTCTTCATTCAACTTTTTTTTTAAAGATTTTTGTAATGTGGACCACTTTTAAAGTCTTTTTTTAAATTTGTTACAATATTGCCTCTGTTTTATGTTTTGGTTTTTTTGGGTCACAAGGCATGTGAAATATTAGCCCCCCAACCAGGGATCAAACCTGTACCGCCTGCATTAGAAGGTGAAGTCTTAATCACTGGACCACCAGGAAAGTCCCTTGTGTGCAAAACTATTTAACTGTCTGATTCTTTGACCCATAAGAAGATAACAATTGTTCACATATTCTCACTCATTCATTCAACAAATACTACGTATCCTTCATATACCAGTAAGATGACCATATAATTTATTGTCCAAATGAGGACAGTTTTGACATGACACTATACACTGCCTTGTTGATATACAGGTTAAACCAAGATCTTCCCAGATAAAACAATGGGTTCCCTATATTTTCATGACTGATTTTGGGCTACTAGAATCGGGTGATTATATGCTTTCCCAAAATTCTTTTAAAAAGATTAAAGATAGAACCAGGATGGGGCCTAGGCTCCCAAAGCCACGAAGACTAAATTTTAATCTCAGTTGAGCTAGACATTTCTAAAAATTTCTACAACTTCCTTTTGAAAATAGATTTCATGTTTTAAAAAACAAACAATCTGGAACGACATCTCTGGCAGCTGTTCCCCTGAGAGGAGGCCACTTGAAAAAAATCTTAGAGTCTATAAAGGATGAAATTGCCCATCAGGGCTAAGGGATGGTGACATTTTTAAAAAAGAATGAAACTAAAAGGCACCAAAGGGAATAGGAACGGCATGTAATTTATCAGTCTCTTTCTCTAGCTTAAATCTCCTTTGATGTGATGTGGTCGTGATTTTGTGTGTGATAATGAAGGACATAAACACGCACACTCTTTCCTAATGAAGAGCTTTGGTTCTGAAGCAATTTCTTTCTCTTGATCCCAGGTGCCTGTCCTGAGACCCATGGACCTGATGGTGGAGGCCACCCCACGAAGAGTATTTGCCAACGCGCACACATATCATATCAACTCTATATCAGTCAACAGCGACTATGAAACCTACATGTCAGCTGATGACCTGAGAATTAACCTATGGAACTTTGAAATAACCAATCAGAGTTTTAGTATCCTTTCTCTGGGGCCAATAACCAGTTGGCTTGAATCAAGACTATTCGGGTATGAGTAAGCTTGGGGGGAAATGGAATAGAAAGGGGCAATGACTATCGAAGACTTAGCAATTGTGGAGAACTGTTCCCTTTTAAATTATATTGGCATCTGTGATACTCTTTCGTCCAAAGTTAGGGAGGTATTGAATTGCAAGTAGTGAACCAGGACTACCTTTAGGTTAGAACACTGAATCACTTCCTTTATGCAGAAGTATTTGTGTGTCATGAATTAGAACTTTATCAGCTATAAGGCCAGACCCTAGCATTCAGTGTAAGGTTCCTTCCTCTTGTTGATGGATTCACAAATGCCTGTATCTACATTATGGACCACAGTTGCACAGGAGATGGTTTTCATTGTATCATAATAATGAAAGTAATAGTGGATTTGTTGAATTCCAGGCACTGCACTGGGAGCTTAACATATAGAATCTCATTTTGAAAAGTGCACATATCATAACTGTCCAGCCTGATGAATTTTCACAGGCAGAGGATTCCTGTATAAGTAACAGCTAAATCAGAAAATCAAACTTGATAGCAATGCTCATGTCCCCATCATACTTCTTCAGTCTCTTCCTGCCAAGACTATATTGGATGTAACAACCCCATATTGAAATTATTATTATCTTCTGTTTAGCTCATATTTAGAGAAATCAAGACAACTGCTGAATGAGTAGATGACCCAGCATTCTTGTCCTACTATGTTGACCCTATATTTAATATTAAAATCAGTTATTTATTCAGCACCTATCACGTGGTCCATCCCACCACAGACCTGACTTTTCACTTGAATTCCCAGTCTTAATGATTTCACCACCCAGGCAGCTGAGTAACTGACGTAAGAGTCAATATTGATCCTTTCTCCCAGTTACCAGCCTGTCCACCCCCCAACCCAGTTTGTCCACGGGCCCTGGCTTTGCTTCCTCTAAAATGTACCTCAAATCCACTCATCTCTCTCCATCTCCACTCCTGCCAACCCACACTAGGACCAGCCATGGTTCTTTCACCTTTGTGACTGCAGTAATCTACTCTCTGGCTTCTGTTCTTTCTCGCTGTCCTACACGATACATGTCCCACATAATAGAGTGGGCCTTTGCACATGTAATTCATATATCATTCCTCCCAGGACTAAACCACACTGGTAGTTTCCTTTTGAGCTTAGAATAAGGTCCAAGTTCTTAATCTTGGACTGTAAGATTTCACATGATCATGTCCCTGCCTCCCTCTTTGCTATCTTGTCATACCACTCTCCCCTAGGTCACTCTTCTTCAGCCACCTAACCTCTTTTCTGTTCCCTGGTAATGTTTGTTCTTCCTTCCATTCTCTGCGCATGTTGTTCCCTCTTCCTGGAATACTTTGCCCCCAGAGTCCCCAGGGCTGACTTTTTACATGTCATCATATAGACTCCAATCTCCTGTCACCTCCTCAGAGGCACTCCCTCCCCCTAACTCCCAAGTAACCCCCAATAACCTTCTATCCCCATTAACTTCATAACACGTGTCACTATTTGCAACTGTTTCTTTTTAATTTGTGTATTTGGGGTTTCCCTGTCTTTGAATGTGAATTTTATGAGAGAAGGAACTTTGTATGATCCATTCCTGTATCCCAGTACCTAGAATATTCTGACACACAGAAAGTACCATTTGATTGGACATGTCAAGTTTGAACTACTAGTAGGTCACTAAAGTGGGGATAATCCATTAGATAATCGATAATGAAATAGAATCTGGCAGTTTCACCATAAGAGTATATTAGTTATAGTGAAGCTCTGAATGTTCTGTTATGAAACAGAGTCCATAATGGCTCAAGCATATGAAAGATTATTTCTCTTGCAAAGTCCAATATTGCTGATCTCCATCAGCAAGCAGCCTCCTCCAATCAGTGATTCACAGATTCAGGTTCTTCCCATCTTGTGGTTCCCAGTGTCACCAAGCCTTATCTGCATCTGTACAGCAGAAGAGGAAGATGGTGTAGGACCACACAAGGAGACTCCTATGAGCCAGGTTCTAAATTGCATGCATTCCATTAGCTAGAACTCAATCGCATGAGCACCTCTAACTGTGAGGCTGGCTGGGAAATGTGGTATAGCTGTTGCACGTAAAGAAAAAGAGCTGGTTTAGATGCTCAGTCACCAGGTCTCCACCACAGAAGGGTCTCCCAAGGCTTTTCAGGGAAGGCAGCTCTAAGCCAGTGGTGGGGATTATGGAGACTGAGAGCTGACCACTAAGACCATGAATGACATCTTTTGTTGATCACAGAGCAGATGGGACATATTGTCTGAGCCTAGGAGAATCTGCCCACAGATTTTGCCTGGAAGTGCAGCTGCTAACAGAACGAGTGTGGGTGGTGGTTCCCTGTCTGCCTTGACATCTATTCTAAGAGCCAGAAATCTGTTCAGGCTCAGCTGCTGTCACTCTGAGCTTCCGCTGCCCCAGTCTAGGTGACATGTTTTCTGAATTTTGCCTCTAGGGCTTCAAGAGGGAGCAAAGTTTCTTTAGGCACTTTAGGAGACAGATGCCTTGGGGAGAACGCAAAGGGGAAGTATTAATAGCACAGTTGAGGTTATATTCTGCAGATGTGTGACAGCCTGCCAGATGCTGGCATACAAATGAGCCCATGCCATTCACCCTTAAAACAACCATATGTAAAATAATCATTGTCATCATGAGAATGATGATAACTGATATCTATATAGTTATTTTCATCCAAACCGCCCTGAGCACTGAGCAGACTGTACAAACTGGGACCCTTTAGCTTGCTGTCTCTGAAGTGCAGCCGCCTCTGGGGTAGGAAGCAGCCATCTTTCAAAGCAGCGTTGGAAAAGCACCAACCACCAGACAGGTCTTCTTAAATCAGATGTTGTTTAGTGTCATTTCCATGGTGCTTCTTCTCCACTGAAAGAAGCAGAAGAAACATGGTTCTGGATAGAAAAGTGTGGGATTCCCAAAGTATGGTACGAGTAACCCTGACATGGGAGGCAAGCTGCTTCTAAATACTATGTGGATGTTGTTTGTCTTCATAATTACATATTTATAACAATGAATATTACAAAATACAACTGTCATATCCTATGCTATCACAGATACTGAAAAATCCATTTAAATTATATAGTGCGTGTATGTAAAGAAAAGTACTAGGAGCCATTAAGGCAAGTAGTGTTGCAATATGGTTTTTTAAAGTCATAGCTTCCAGGGACTAGCATTTGGTGTGACATTGGCATTATGCTTGAGAACACAGTCTTTGGAGTCCAATAAGCCTAAAGTTCTCACCCAGCTCTACAACTTGCTGGCTGTGTAAGCTTTAACATGGCTCTTAACTTAGCCAAGTCCCTACATCACGATCTGTAGAGAAGAGCTCTGTCAAAGAGGATTGTTTGAATTTTGTAAAGGGTGTTTATAAACATGCACATATACTCATACATATGCATATATGTGTTCATATACGCTTAGGGCAGTACCTTGCTAAGTAAATGATCAGTTAACAGGGACCACCACAATCATAATTATCTTAATGATTATTTAGTTATATTTACCTTTTACTGCACTGGGTCTTTGTTGCTGAGCTCGGGTTTTCTCTGGTTGTGGCGAGTGGGGACTCTTCAGTTGTGCTGCACAGGCTTCCTGTTGCAGTGGCTTCTCCTGTTGCACAGCATGGAATCTAGGCACATGGGCTGCAGTAGCTGTGGCTCATGGACTTTTGAGCACTGACTCAGGAGTTATGGGGCAGGGGCTTAGTTGCCTTATGGCATGTGGAATCTTCCCAGACCAAGGATCGAACCCGTGTCCCCTGTTTTGGCAGGTGGAGTTCTTAACCACAGGACCCCCAGGGAAGTCTACAGTCATAATTATTGTTGAAAGTAAAAGGAAACTAGAAAAGTTGAGTGTTAGAAGGGTAAATTCTATTCTGTTGAATTTATTATCTGGGTCTTCTCAGTTCTAGACACCCCCTTCAGTTCTGCTGTTTGGTGTTCTTCGCAAGATGTTGCTCATTATGTCCTAGTTACCAGATATCTGCAAGGTCTCTGAGGTCCAGGCCTTGTGTTTAGCACCATATCAGAGGGAGAGATTCCTAGCTTTATGGCACCTGGTCTTGTATCCTCTTCCTTCCAGCCATAGTCAGCCTGTCCCTGTTTTGTGTAACAGGTTCTAGCATAACATGGCCAGAATTTGGCCTTAATGGGTTAACTACATCAGGACAATAACAACTCATTTCTAGATTAGTGGTTTTCTAGGTCAAAAGGCAGCCTTGACTTTTCAATAAAGGAAGGATGTTTCTTAATTATGAAAAGTATGATATACCTAGGATCCTTTGAACTCTGTTCTCAGTTCTAAGAAGGAGTTGACTTTGGGCTTCTACCTAGTCCATTTTGGAACCTATTAAATAAATCCATATCAAGTAAAAGTAATGATACAACCCTCCACAACTATATACTGAGACCTAGTTTGTGCTAGGCACTGCATTAAGCCACGGGGATACAAGAATAAAAAGAAACAAATTTTCTGCCTTTAGAGTGACATTAATCAAATAATCACACCAATGAATATATAATTACAAACTGAAGTAAACCCTGCAAAGAAAGGAAATATGGTTTGGTGAATGCATTTTTTAAAACCTGATGTAGACTAGGGAATAAAAGAAGGCTTTGCTGAGGAACTGATTGTTGAGTTGAGATTTGTAAGAAGATGAGCATGAGCTAACTTGGTAAAGATCAGTCCCTCATGTACAAAGGTCCTGTGGTAGGAGGGAGCACGATGTGTTGGTGGAACTCAAGGAGGTCCAGAGAGTGAAGTAAATTTGTAAGCAAGGCTGGAAACATGAGCAAAGGACATACCTTGTGTAACCCCAGTCTCCAGATATGAGACAGAGGATTTCTCTGGGAGAAACCAACTAGATTCCAGGGTGCTTCATCTCTGAATTGGTCTTTATCACCCTTCTTCATCAGCCTCACTTGTCAACTGAGCAGAGGTCCTTTTGGATTTTGATTCCCTGATCATAACCATAACTTTTGGCTTCTAGTTTCTGTCACTTTAGTACCATGGACAGCAGCCTTCCTTTTAACCCAATAGAATTTTTCTGGGCAGGCTTTGAAGGAAGCTATGGGGCTTCCCAAATTTCTCTCCCTTGCTGCTGTTGCGGCTTTATCCCATGACTTAATGCAGTGCCTAGCACCAACTAGGTGCTCAGTATATAGTTGCTAAGAACTTTATCTTTACTTTCACTTGATAAGGATTTATTTAACAAGCTGCATAATGGACTAGGTAGGAGCCCAGGGTCAGCTCCTTCTTAGTCCTATCCACAACTGTACATATCAATCTTAGTCTGACATTTACTGTAAAAGCAGAGCATCCCTTCCGATGGTGCGTCCAGCACATTAGCACGTGTGTGCCAGAGCAACCCCTTCCTTGCCATTTTAAATGCCACCTTGGTGGATTTTCCCAGGCCTGGTGCCTTGCTTGTGTGGTTGCTGTCCCTCTGCATCTGAAACCAGATCTAGGGCTTTGGGGGACTGGGGATTTCTCTGCCCTTTGAGCCTCATGTTATCAGGAGAAAGGATGAGAAAGCAACTCTGCAGACTTCTTCTGGGGTTCCTTGAACTTCCTTGGAGTTGTGTCACTAAGTAGTTGGGAAGGCAGACTCTGGAGTCAGAGTCACTGGATTTGAATCCAGCTTCCTCTCCTAAAAGCTGTGACCTTGACAAGTGTTTTAACATTTCTCTGGCCTTCAATTTCCTCATCAGTTAATGGGGATAATAGAAGGTTATTGTGAGGTTTAGAGTACTTAGCTGAGTGCCTGGCACAAAGTGAAGACTATAAACAATAGCTTTTATTGTTGGGGGCATATTTCAAGTTCCCTATTCTTCTTACCCTGGATCCCATTCTTGTTCCTTGGATCCCATTCTCTCCTAAGAAAAGCACAGGTTAAATGATCTACACCCAGGTGATGCAGTGGTAAAGAATCTGCCGGCCAGTGCAGGAGACATAAGAAATTGGGTTCGATCCCTGGGCTGGGAAAATCCCCTGGAGGAGGAAATGGAAACCCACTCCAGTATTCTTGCCTGAGAATCCCATAGGCTACAGTCCATGGAGTTGTAAAGAGTTGAACACAACTGAGCGACTGAGCGCGCATACATCCAGGCCTGGTATCTTGGCCTGTTGACCTACTGTGAGTTTTCTGCATCATAAAAAAGCACAAAAAACCTTGCCTAAAGAAAGCTGCTAAGTCACAAGAATAAATTAAAGTAAAACCCAGAAAAATTTAGAGATTTTTATTTTATTGGAATATAGTTGATTTACAATGTTGTGTTAGTTTCTGCTGTACACCAAAGTAAGTCAGTTATACAAATACGTATATCTACTCTTTTTAGATTCCATTCACATATAGGTTATTACAGAGTATTAAGTAGAGTTCCCTGCAGATAGCTAATGAGAACTCATCACCATTTCCTGAGCACTTTTGGTGTGCACAGGAGATGCCAAGATGAATAAAACATCCATCCCTGATATTATAGTCCTGTCATCTACAGGGAGGATGAATTCAACCAGAGAAGCACAACCAGTAGGAGAGGG
The DNA here is from genome assembly GCF_014754425.2 of Oryx dammah. Classification (NCBI taxonomy): domain Eukaryota; kingdom Metazoa; phylum Chordata; class Mammalia; order Artiodactyla; family Bovidae; genus Oryx; species Oryx dammah. The sequence goes on from NW_024070189.1 coordinate 52,218,371, forward strand.
TATATGCAGGTATGGAGAGAGAGAGACAGATTGGCACATTACAGTGAATTAGCCTGACAAACGCAAAGTCTTTAAGGCCAGCAGTCAGGCGCAGAAAGACCACAAGAAGCTGGGACACAAAGGCAGGAACACCACAGGCCACGTTCACATACGGCCGTCAAGATGGAAGAGTGAGGGGTGGGGGGAGAGAAGCTGTGGTCTCAGCGTCTGTTGGAGTCTCTTCCTCAAGGAAGGCCTAAACCTTGGTTTAACTGCCTTCCAACAGACTAGTTCAGGCCCACCCAGGATAACCTCCCTTATGATTCAATTAAAGTCAACTGACTGGGGCCTTTAACCAGGTCTGCAGAGCCCATTATAACGGCATGTAGATCACTGTTGGACTGAACATGGGAGAACCTGGACGTGTGTGCAGAGCGGCTGCTTTCTCTCGTTTGTCCCTCAGTTCGCCCGAGAGAATGAACCTTGTTAACCCCACCACAACCAGAAACATTTTAGAAATGTTGTGCTTCACCAAGTTAACATTTCACAGAGCTTCCAAAGTGAGCATGTGAACAGAGGGAGACAGGCACGTAACCATCCTAGGGAGGATGAGACTGACAGTTTTTTGGGGGGTGGGGGAGGGAGGTGCCTCTATGAAGTAGCAGGTGGATTACATCATCTCCTATAGTTTTCTTCCTTTCTTTGTTGATAAATTCACAAGTTCAAAGGCATTTAAAATGAAGGTTAGGTAGTAACTGGCCACAGGATTTGAGATTAAAATCTAGGCCTGTTGTTTGTTGTTTAGTTGCTAAGTCATGTCCAACTCTTTGCAACCCCATAGGTGTAGCCTGCCAGGCTCCTCTGTCCATGGGATTTCCCCGGCAAGAACACTGGAGTGGGTTGCCATTTCCTTCTCCAGGGAATCTTCCCAACCCAGGGATTGAACATGCCTCTCCTGCATTGGCAGGTGGATTCTTTACCACTGAGTCACTATCTCACTCTTATATTCCAGGAAAATGCCCTGTATCACAGTATCTTAAGTGTATTCCTAAAGGTACGGTCAAGGTGCTATGGATACATAGGTAGGAAGGATCATGAAAGAAGGGCTGGAACATTTCATACAGAAAGTAACATGTGGATTGGCCTTTGAAGGAAGTATTGAGTATTTTCTAATGGAGAAATTTCAAGCTCTATGTCACATGAATAGGAAAGAGGCTGTGGTTATGGGACTTTCAAGTACCCCCCACCCACAGTTGTAAAGGACATCTTATCCCATGTCTTTTGCAGCTCAACACGTGTCCAAAAGCACCTCCTGGGGCACCATGTGTCTCTTTGTCAGTCCTCTCACAGTGAGCCTAGCAACTGGCAAAGCCCTCCATGAGTATTTGCACATTGGCTTTTTTTAAGCTCTTAAGAGAGGAAAATCCCTCGGAGACCTCTCTGGAGATTCTCAGTGTGTTGCCATCAAGCAGCAAGTCCTTTCTGCTGACAAGATCTGGATGGCTTATAATCACTGCTTTCTATCCAAAGATTAAATTCAGACTTTGGAATAAAGATTTCAGATAAACTCTTGCTCCCTAAAACAGAATCCAGCTCTAATATGCCCAGTTTTCAAGGTCATGATAAGGCTATTCTCCACTTTCAGTATTGGCAGACTTGAGGTGCTATCTGAAAAGCCTCGACTGCTTTTGAACATGGGTGTCTTACCCAGGTAAATCTAGAGTCCAGTCTCTGACTCAACAGTCAGATTGGCCTCCTGCTGGCTCTGCTATCAGTAGTTGGCTTAGAAAGAAAGGGGAGGGAAAAAATCTTCTCAGTATCAGCAGAATTAGCAGAGATAAAGACAGAAGCATATGAGAATATCTTCAAAAACTCACAAACCTAATGCATATAAAAGTTATCTTTGGAAAAAAAGACATGTTTTCTTTGAAAGTTTGGATTATTCAATCCACTGCAAAAACATTTAATAAATAACGTTTTCTCCACTGTCTTATTTGATCGTCAAAATTTCTCAGACTAACAGAGTTAACAGAATGATACCCATTCAAAGGCAAAGAAATTGAAATCCTGAGAGAGAGAAAATGACTTTCCCATATCTTGGAGCAAAATAGAGTTGGAAACAAAATGAATTCTAATCTTTTGACCCCACTTGTTACAATTGCAGTATTTATCACAATATTGTCTTCAGCTTTACCCACAGATGCGCTTCTTGGTTTCTCAACTGTCTCATAGATGGTTCTAAGCCAAAGAAACTACTTTAATCACTGTTTGTTTTCTTGGTTTAATAATATGGATTCATTGTAGATATTATAAAATGACCTATAATCTCACCACCTAATTTTGTGTATATACAAGGAATTTACATCACAATTTTAATGCTGGTTAATTCCACAGTAGGGCTCAGAAAAATAAGGAAAATTTTTTAAATTCTTAATTTATCTAGAAAGTCTTATTCGGTTCAATCTAGGGTCATACACAAACACACACACTCACATGTGCACACATACACACTGCCCATTCACACATATATACTTTCTCCCTTCCCTGTTTTGTCTATTTAACAGTTATTACTACCTAATAAACTATATATTCTATTTATTTATCTAGCTTGTTTAGTGACCATGTTCCCTTCTAGAAAATAGGATCCATGGTTCAGGGGATTTTTTGATCTGCTGTGGTCACAGCTCTAGCTCCTGTGCCTGGAACCTATCCCCGGCAGATTCATTGCGAATATTTATGAAATACATGAAGGAACAAATGAGTGAACCCAAGCTAGCATTATTAAAGGACTATTTAATACTAACCTTAAAGTCAAATCCCCCTGTAATATATATTTTCTTCCATTCTGTTCTCTCTCTCATTCTTTTTACATGGCTATGATCAGACTGTATATATTTTGTACCTAACTAACCTCACCTAAAATTATACATCTGTATGCTGCTAAGTCGCTTCAATCATATCCGACTCTGTGCGACCCCATAGACGGCAGCCCACTAGGCTCCCCTGTCCCTGGGATTCTCCAGGCAAGAACACTGGAGTGGGTTGCCATTTCCTTCTCCAGTGCATGAAAGTGAAAAGTGAAAGGGAAGTCGCTCAGTCGTGCCTGACTCTTAGCGACCCCATGGACTGCAGCCTATCAGGCTCCTCTGTCCATGGGATTTTCCAGGCAAGAGTACTGGAGTGGGGGTGCCATTGCCTTCTCTGATACATATGTATAATAAGCATTAAAAAAAAATCTTGTCTTTTTCAATCTTAAAATAGTACAACTTCATTGAAAGAAAATGTAGAAATGAAAAAACTGGTAATTGAAAAGAAATTCATAGACCCACCCCAGTAGAAATATCAATGACATTTGGTAGTTTTGCCTTTTAGGCCATCAGTTTCAGAGTATACATTTTAAATGACATTATGGTCACACTATAGATAGAATTTTTCCTTCAAGTTGTTTAACAGACTTGGCATTTCATTGCATAAACAATTTAATGATATCAAGCAGAATTTACTCAATCATTTCCCTATTTCTGTGTATTAAGGTTGTTGTCAGTCTTTCTCCTTTACAATGTTTCTATATACATTTTTATAGAAAACTTTTCCAAATTTGGGATCAAGGAAATGACTCTTGAATGGTCCCCATCTCCCCTTGAGCATCCTGCCATAACCCTCTTCATCTCCTTACCCCACCGCTGATGTAATTTATGGCCTTGGCTTTTTATTTGTTTGAAGCTGATCCCTTAAGAGGTGACCTCCTAGTGTCTTCAATTATTATTTTAAATGATGCCTTAGGCCATTGCCTGGCACAGCAGTGCCCTCACCTTCCCACCTCCTGCCTTCCAAGCATAGAGCTCAGCTGCCAAACTGGCTGTGCCCCCTCCCGTCCACAGCACTGCCCCCAGTCCCAGCAGAGAGGCATATTAACCCCTTTTGTTAGCAGAGGTAATTTGCCTGGGCTCAGCATTAATAAGGAATGCCATAAGCGGTTGGGGTCAGGATGAACAGATCTGTCAAGCCCCAGGGTTAATTTAATAGCAATCTGTTGGCTGTCTGCCTTGTATATTAGCCGTGAATCCATTGCTCTGTTTTGCCTTTGCTGTTTAGTTCTTTGGGACAACAGGGAAATAATTTGGATAGAGAGCTCTAAAAGATGAGGAAGAGAAAATTGACTGTCAACATGCATCATTCCATTTCCAAGATAATACAGGGAGCCAGGCATTACTCCCTTCCTTTCTCCTTCCCTCCCAGCATGAAAGGCACACCCACACATACCGGAGGTGTGTGTCTCCCTTGAGAGCCGTGTAAGGAAAAAGACTGACTTTACAGAGAATGCATGTAAAATATGCTCTCTTGTCATCCCCACACACCGTTGAATTTTTGGAAACTAGACTCCTCCTAAATGTTTTTAGAACTCAGAAAATCCTCCATCAGTTAACAATTCAAGAAATCCTTTATCGTGTTTCTGTCTCAACTTACATTTCCTAAAAAAGAAAAAAAATCACATCGGAGAACACAAAAATCCTAGGTTAGATGCTGGGTCCAAATTCTGGTTCTGAAAAATATAGCACCCAGAGTGGTAGCCGAATTGAACAAGCACCAGTTCCAAGCAGAATCCCTCTCAGGTAAGCCAGGGGAGTTTCAAAAGAGCCAGAATTACATTGCTGGGAAAGGCCGGCTCTGTGGGGCCATTCATTAGTGAAGAAAGATGGCATGTGGTCAGGAACCAGGCTCTAGAGTCGAACAAACCTGGGTTCAGATCCCAGCTCCACCCGCTACCATCATATAACATTAAGTAACGTACCTCAGTCAGTTTCCTCTGCTCGAAAACAGGTCTATTAATAGTATTAGCATCATAAGGATGAGGTGAAGATCAAATGAGACAGTGCATGGCACTTGATGAATATTGGCAACTACTTTTTATTTTCGATTATCTTCCTTGTTGTCCTTATCATCACAATTACTAAAAAGAGGATTGGAGTCATGGCTTTTTTCCTGAACCCCATAAATTCAGACCCAAAGAAGCACTCTATTTAGTCACAAGGAAGATGCTTGGGTGTGAGGGATGGTGGGGAGGCTTGGAAGTCCAGGATGGATGGCGGGGAAGGAGAGAGGAAGGGTCCAGAGGCAGCAGCCCTAAGCACACTCAGTTCTCATGGTGTTCTTGAAGGTGGAGGATGCTCCTGGTTTCATATATATGTTTAAGCACTTCATTTTCACACGTTCTAACTTGCGAGCTTTATTTTTAGGTGAGAAAAAAAGTAACCAATGTAGATGTAGCACCTCCCCCTCCCACACAGCCAAGATCCTTTCCAGTTAAGCTTGTTTTTAGAGCTGTACTGGTAGAGGTTGAGAAAGCTAACACCAGATTTTCTTGCCCTATTTTGGGAAAAGAGAAACATGCTCACTGGCACAGTGGAGTATGGAGGCTCTTTCTGGAGGGAAATGAAACCTGACAACAGCTGAAGACTAACCTCTGCTCACCCCACCCTGTCTTGTGGCCACAAAGCCCAGGGCATGCATGGGTCAGGGAGCTGGGGAGAACCCAGAGCTGCAGCTTGGGGCCTTCTTCTGGGGGGAAACAGGCTCCTGTTCCCCAGCACATGATGCTAACTGTGACAATACTTATAACTCTGGGAGCAGTTGAGTTGAAAGGTAGTATTTCATGAGTCCAGGGGACCTACATTCTCCAGAGACACAAGTAATATCTGCATCTGGGTTGCTGAGGGAAATTGTAGCAAAGTGTAATGTTAGTTCAATCTCAAGCTAATTTTAGAAAGAACCCAACAGGATTTATAAGAGATAATTGAAGGAGAAAGAGGCACAACCAGATACACAGCCATTATTGCATCAAACTACATGCCAGAGCATGGGTGATGTTTGCTAATAGATGACTACTTTGTTACTGCTAATGTGACTAAAAATATCAGTGCATTTACTCATTACTTTTTTAAACTCTAAGGAGGAGATTAGGCCACCAACCTCACGAAAAAACATAGACTTTTATCCACCCCAGTCTAACAGCATTTTCTGTCTCAAGTTATTGCTTGTTGATTCAATGCAGTGTTTTCCAAAATGTGATTCGTAAGTTCCTGGCACACACATAAATGTGTTCATTTTAATTATTAAAAGCATTTATTTCAGGTGTGTTATTTAAAATGTAACTAGCTTATTAAACTGATGATTTCATGAATATTGGATTACTGATTATGAGGCTGAGTAAAGAAAAAAGTAAGTCGATTTAAGTTCACCCATAGAAACAAATGTTAAGTTGAAAAATGCTACCTGGTGATAAACAGGGGGGGCGAAATCACAAATATGGTTCAAAAGTGAGAATCATTTTGGTTCACAGCATCCACATCAAGAGACCTCTTCCTATGCAGGTTCTCAGACAGCAAGCCCTCAGGCACCTCCCTACCTGTACCCAGGTCCCCCACGCTCTCAGTAGGGATGTGAATGGATCAGCACCAACTCACTCCCACTAAAGGTGTTTGTTTCTATTAGGTCACCATCGTATTGATAGATGAAAGGCCAAACGTTTCATTTCAATACACAGGATATGTTCCTTAAAAATAGAGATATGATGATTCTCCATCAAAAAGGAAAAATAGGACAAAAAAAGGAAAACAATGATAAAACTAAGGGTGTATTACATGGGAGGCCAAAACTATCCTGCTGTACAACTGGATGGCTGCTTTTTAATGCTTGAACTCCCACGCAAGCTCTAAAGCAAATCACAGTTTATGGAGATTTGAGATCCTGTATATCTTCAGTAAGAGAACTTTTGCATAATTACTAAAAAGTGCAAATCTTGCACCTGAGATAAAATCCTACCACTGCCACTCTTTAGCCATGTGACTTGGGGCACGTTACTTACATACTCTGAGACTCTGTCTCCACCCTTTAAAAAACAGGGATAAGTAAAGTGTTGATTAGAGAGCTGTTATAAGGATTAAATGAAAGAAAGCACACAACGTGCTTTGTACAGCGGTTGACCTTTACTCAGTGCTCAGTAAATGGTAGCAGCTGTTATTATTATAATTTCCTTGACATATTATTTTTTTATTTTATTACAGTAAAATTATTTTACAATTTTGTGTTAGTCTCTGCTGTCCAATGAAGTAAATCAGCTATAAGTATACATATATCCCCTCCCTCCTGAGCCTCCTTCCCACCCACCCCCATCCCACCTAGCCAGGTCATCACAGAGCCCCAAGCTGAGCTCCCTGTGTTATACGGCAGCTTCCCACTAGCTGTCTGTTTTACACATGGGGTGTATATATGTCAGTGCTTCTCTCCCAATTTGCCCCACCCTCCCCTGCCCTCCCTGTGTCCACAAGTCCATTCTGTACATTTGTGTCTCTATTCCTGCCCTGCAAATAGTCTCATCAGTACTATTTTTCTAGATTCCACATATATACATTAGTATATGATGTTTCTTTTTCTCTTTGTGACTTACTTAACTCTGTATGACAGCCCTAAGTTCATCCACATCTCTACACATGATCTAACTTCTTTCCCTTTTATGACTGAATACTATTCCACTGTATATGTGTACCAAATCTTTATCCACTCATCTGTCATTGAACATTTAGGTTGCTTCCATGTCCTGGCTATTGTAAATAGTGTGCAGTGAATGTTGGGGTATACATGTCCTGTTAAATTATGATTTTCTCAGGGTATATGCCCAGTAGTGGGACTGCTGGGTCATACGGTAGTTCTGATTTGAGTTTTTTAAGGAACCTCCATAGTGGCTGTCTCAATTTACATTCCCACCTAACAGTGCAGGAAGGTTCCCTTCTCTCCACGCCCTCTCTGAAGATCTAAGGGGTTTTGTGGGAGAAGATTCACAGTCTGTCCTAGATATAATATATCAGCCCAGGAGTTTGGTTAAAATTCCAAATATATCGAATTATTTAGTTGTGATGGGACTGGTTTCTTAACCACTGTTGTAAAATGAGAAATGAAAGCCCTTGCAGCCTGGCACAGTTTAGCCTGACTGCATGAGCAGGTCACATTACTGTGGATGGAGCATCTACACGTTATGGGGGATGGAACCCTGATTAGGGCCTGGGGAGACCTGAGGTCTAGTTCTGCCTTTGGCCACTGAACACCCCTGGGCCTCATCTGCGTGGGTCCAGTGATAGCTGCCTGTCTGCTCAGAGTCCTGATGAGGATCCTCCGTGTGTGCTCAGTGCTGACCTGTTCCTCTAGATAAAGCGACGATGCTTAGTCACCGCTGAGGCACCCCTCCCCGTGGTCCCCTCCTTGACTCGTCTGTGCCAGATATCGTGGACATCAAGCCAGCCAACATGGAGGAGCTCACGGAGGTGATCACGGCGGCCGAGTTCCACCCCCACCACTGCAACACCTTCGTGTACAGCAGCAGCAAAGGGACAATCCGGCTGTGTGACATGCGGGCGTCGGCGCTGTGTGACCGGCACACCAAGTGTGAGTAGCCAGCCGCCCCGGGGCTGATGGAGTGGGTGCGCCACAGGCCCCTGACGTGCAGAAGGAGAAGCGGGAGGGCCTGGGGGGCGTTGCTCTCCTTCCCCACCTCAGACACACCAGGAGTAAGAAAACTACACATGTGTTGGTCCTGACTCGGGAGTCAGCTCCAAGTCTGGTGTTTGAGTAGAGAAAACCTCGTGTCGAATCCACCAACACTGGCTTTGGGCCGTGAAATACAGAGGTGAATCAGACATGAGTCCTGTCATCGCCGCATTGTGATATGATCTGAATTACGTTTTCAGATCCCTCTTGTGGCTCTGGGGAAAATGAACCTGAGGACGAGAAGCAGGGTTGGGAAGACCAGTCAGGAGAGGGTTGTGATATCAGGCAGGAGACTTGGGTGGCCTGGTCAAGGACAGGGTGTAGAAGTGGAGAGGAGTGGGTGGGTTCTGGATGGATCTTGGCAGTAGAATGAGCTGGACTTGCTGGACAGTTGGGGAGCCTGCGAATATACAGGCATCGAGAATCGCACCTGGGGACAGTGACTAAGTTCATGCTGTAGTGTGTATTTGGAAGTTGTTGACAGTAGATCTTAAGAGTTCTCATTGTAAAGAAATTGCAACTCTGCATGGTGATGAATGCTAACTGAACGTAAATATTTGCACTGTATACATATATCAAGTCCTTATGTTGCATGAAACGAATATACTATTATATGTCAATTATATCTCAATTTTTTAAAAAAAGGAGCAGCTGAGGGGCAGGGATTATTAGCTTCGTGGAGAAGTTGAGGCTTTGAGAAGCAGCACCCTAGAAGGCACAGTGGTTCTAGTGGGCACTCAGGAGGGCTTCAGAGAAGGGGGTGGGGTCGAGTTCCCCAGGCTCACAGGCCTAGGGGTCATGCTGGAGTTTTCATGGTGTTGATGGCACACAGCGGCTCCAAATAATGGGGGCTGAGTGGTTGGCGGCCAAAGGCTAAGACCGATGTAAGCAAGTGAAGCAAGAACCAGGTGTAGTGGACAGGATGGACCTGGGGCTAGTGGAGAGGTTTTCTAGAAAACAAAACACTTCCTGGAGTAAAGGTGACTGGAGGGCCGCCGTCATCCATACCCAGGGTCAGGCTGAAGAACGTGCAGCTTCCAAGATGCTCAGGAGCCACAGGATCGGTGTATCTGGCCAGCACCGTCTTCCGGGGCCATTCTGCCACTGCAGCTTGCCGTGAAGAACTGGGAAGGAAGCCCTCCCTTCCCCACAGCCCCAGTTTTTCCATTTTAATTCCTAGTGACGTGAGTGAAGTGACAACCATCTGTATGAGGTGTGGCTGGGAGTGGGGTGACCATCTGGATCATTTTGATCATGTCCATGTACTCCTTTGCTGCGAGGAGTATTGCCCAGGGGAAGCTGGTCTGACTAGTGTGGTGGGCTGTAGATCGTGTGGATGCTGGAGTCATACAGACCCAGGTCAGAGCCAGGCTAATCTCTTATTAGCCATCTGACTGTGTCCAACTTTCCCTTACCTTTCTGAGCCTGTTTTCTCATATGAAAAATGGGTAACATAATATCATCCACCTCATGGGTTTGTTGCAGGGCTTAAATGAGATAATCATTAAGAATTGTTAATGAGATGTGTCATACTAAGTGTATTTTATGCTTCTGGAAGATTTTGATTCAGATGTTCCACATGTCTAGTACTCAGTACTCATGTGTAGCTACTATATTGGATGGTGCTGACTTAAGACCGACCTAAGACATTTCCTTCATTGCAGAAGGTTCTCTTGAAGACTACTGATCTGTACTATTGGCTCCCTGAGGATGTGGACTTGTTCTGTTTTGTTCACTGTTGTTTCCCCAGCACCTAAACTAGTTGGCTCATGATAGATGCTTTATCAATGTTTGTTAGTGTCTGTGCTGATATTGATCTTTAAGCCAATAAGGGAGACTGATATGGCTGGTATCTAAAGAATGACTTGGAGAAGGAACACGTGAAGTTCAGGAGGAATGCAAGAACCTGATCATAATGGCCATGATAATGGACTTAAATTTTGTTTCAAACTCAATGAACAGCCACTAAAGTAACCAGAGGACTAATCTGACTACAGTTATTTTTTTTGGAGAAGTTGCTTAGACTGAAGGAGGAGGATGGATGTTGGGTTCTGTCTGGGAGAACAAAGGGACACAAGGAAAGAGGTTAGGAAGATCCTGTAATGAACACAAGGATTTCTTAACAATGCATTGTTAAATTAAGGGCACAGGATTCTTTCTTTGGTGGAGGTGGCTGTCCTATGCATTGTAGAATGCTTTTCACAACAAAAGATGACTCCAGACATTGTGAAATATCCTGGGGTGAAAATTACTTCTAGCTCAGAACTGCAGATCTAGACTAAAATTTATTGGCAGGTCTTCAACACGATCTTCTTGTATCTGTGATCTGTCCGTTACATATAAGCATTCTGAGGGGTACAATGGAAAGATAAGACATCTCCCAACACTCAAGCAATGTCAAGTTTGGCTGATGGGGCAAGATGTACCCTGGACACCCAAATGAGTGGTGGAGACAATTAGGGGCGTGGACATTCACAGGGGCATGGGACATTGGAGGGAGACCTCAGAGTGGGGAGGCAGAGGCTGAGGAGTCATGTTGAAGCACAAGTAGGATTTGGTTAGGTGAGAAGTAGACAGAAGGGTGTTTTTGGCCATGCACACAAGGGCACAGCGTTCAGAGCAAAAACCTGAAGTTAGGAAGTGATGTAGCACCTTTAAAGAGTCTTAGCAAGAAGTGTTAGGCTTGGGTTAAAGAGGAATATGGAGAAAATGAGGTCAAATCGGTATGAAGGTTTATATCAAGTCAGTGGTTGAATATCAGCGTCAAAAGTTTATGCCTCCATTCATTCATTCATTCACTGAGTACCTGCTCTATACCCAGAGTCTGGCTCCTCTGATGGCTAGTCCTTCTTAAACTTCTGCACCAGGTACAGCACTCCCAGAGCCAGGCCACGAACCTCGCTGCTGTGAAGGAAGGGTAGTGAAAAGCAATTCAGCCTCTCTGGTGTGCTCTGGGTGGCCTGGCCTCTCAGCAAAAGCAAAACGCCCCACACCTGGCAGAGGCCCAACACCTGAGGGGACATGCTGACCACAGGCGATTTTCTTTGAAGTCTTATTTTTTCATCTGAAAATTTCACAGGGGTTTTACATTTTATTCCCATAAAATGACTACTTTCCACTTAATTTAATATTTACATTTCTGCTGCTGCTGCTAAGTCGAATCAGTCGTGTCCGACTCTATGCGACCCCACAGACAGCAGCCCACCAGGCTCCCCCATCCCTGGGATTCTACCCATGCCCAAATTTCAAACAAAATTAACATTTCCAAAAGATGCAACATTTATCTATGGCTTCTTATACTACTTCGTGCACCCCCATATCCTCGTCCTCCTCCTCCCTGACCTCCAAGGACACATACATGTGCCCCAGTTTGAGAAGCACTGTGCCTAGTATGTGAAGAGCAATTGGAGATCACTTGGTTGGAGAACAGAGGTATAGAATTTACATTTTATGGAAGATTAACACAGTGGTGGTGGGAAGAAACAGGAGAATTAGAAGGTTGTGCTTTTGTCTCAATACAATGGAAATTCATAACCTAGATAAGGATGGTAGCTATGGAAATAGAAGAGAAAGAAAAGGGAAAAATAAACGTTTTCTTTTAAAATAACTGTGGGGATGTAAAGCAATATTAGAGGTTGGCATTCATCACACATGGATATTACTTATTCAGTTTCCTTCCCCTCTAGAGGAAGACATGAACTGAATCTATTGGGTTGACCAAATAATTCATTCAGACTTTTTCATAAGATGTTACCGAAAACCCCAAGTGAACTTTTTAGTTAACCCAATATTTTGCTCACATTGTATCACGACTGACATACAAACAGGTGCTCAGTAAATATTGATTCCATAAATAAATTTATGCCTGAGGGTTGAAATAAATGACATGTGGATTGTGGACTCATAAGAAGCCATATGGAAAGAGAGTGAGGGGGTGAGGACCAGTCTGGGACATGGTCCCAGCTGTGTGGGACGTGACATGAGTCATCTAACTGGGCTTGAAGGGCCACCGACCCAAAGTGGATGGCAGAGATAACGCAAGAAACCAGGTGTGTTCACAGCCCGGTGTGGCAGACACCAGCCTGGGCTCTGGCGTCAGACAGACTCACACAAGGGCTGGATAGTGAGGAGGAAGCTGCCTAGAAGGCTCGGTGAACTGTGAACTCAAGATGGAAAAAGGATAAGGCCTTAGAAAGTTCCAGAATTAGAATGGCTTAGAGCAGAAGCCTCAGAATCAGAACTCAGCTCTGACACTCAGCAGCTGCGTGACCCCCCAGATCAGGTTATTGAATCCCTCTGAATCTCAAGCTCCTCCTTTGAACACAGAGATAATAAAGACTGTCTCATAGGGCTGGGTTATTCATGAGGAATAACTGTCATTGCGTATCGAAGAGCCGAGCCCTGAGTCAGGCACACGGAAGTCGGCAAACGTCAGCAGCTGTTACCAGTTACTCCTGTGCGTGCATGCTAAGTCACTTCAGTTGTGTCCAACTCTTTGTGACCCCACGGACTGTAGCCCACCAGGCTCCTCTGTCCATGGGATTCTCCAGGCAAGAATACTGGAGTGGGTTGCCATGTCCTTCTCCAGATACTCCTCCTGAGTGCCCCCGATTTGAGGCTGGCGGCTACAAGGAGGTCGAAACTCCAACCCTCCTTCCAGATATAGATATGTAAGCCCCGTTATTCATTTATTTAACTAGTACTTATTGACCACAAACTATATGTGAGGTACAGTAGTACCTGACTCTGGGACACAGTGATGAGTAAAGCCAGGTCTGCTTTCTTCCTTCTTGGAGCTCAAGGTCAGTATTGGTGAGGGTCTGCAGAGAAATGGAGCCAATAGGAAATGTATATCTTTTACACATATATATGTATAATATATATACACATACATACATATGCATATATGTATGTATGCATGTATTATATATGTGTATATAAATATGAAATAATTGTTAGAAGCATTTGGGTCATGCAATTAGGGAGACCAACAGGTCCCAAGACCTGCAGTGTGCCTCCAGGAGACCCAGAAGAGCTGATGAAGTACTTTTAATGCACAGACCGGCAGGCTTGTGGTCCAAGAAGAGCCAATGTTCCAGTTCAACAGCAAAGGCAGGGGAAAATTGATGTCCATGCCAGAAGGAGTCAGGCAGTAGAATTTTCTCTTACTGGAGGGAGGGTCAGCTTTTTGTTCTATTCCGATGTCAGCTGATGGAATAAGGCCCCACCCTTAGGAAGGACAATCTGCTTTACCTAGTCTATTAATTTAAATGTTAAATTCACTCAAAAACAACCCTCCAAAAACTGCAGGATTATGTCTGACCAAATATCTGGCCACCCCATTGTCCAGTCAAGTCGATGCATAAGATGAACCATCATACTATCTGAGGAAGGAAGATGCATTCATCAGAGAATCCCAGATAGATATGACATCACGACTGTAATAAGTGGTATGAAAACAGAGGCTTGTGGTGCTGGGAAGGGATATAACAAGGACCTTATAACCCAAGGCAGTGACCTCTGAGCTTCTGCCTAAAGATGGAGAAGCTCCCTGAGGAAGATACTGGGGAGAATCGTTGAGCCCACACATCCAGGTGTCCCTGGAGGCTGGTCCTCCCTACAGTCTGGGTCGCACGCAGCCCTGGAGAAGCAGAACCCAGTGGACAGTCCCTAGGGAGGCCAGGAGCTAGCCGGCCATTTGCAGACCCCTGCCGCATCCTTGCCTCCCCGCGCCCCATCCAAACACCGACAGCACTCGGAATTGCCAGCCGCCAGCCTCCTAATCTAATTAAGGAGCGAACGAAATTCATTTTCTTGACTCAGTCCAAAGTGCCGACCTTCCTCAGTGAGCATCTCCCTTTGTTTGGCTGCTGCAGTGGCGGCCCCAGCTCCCGCCAGCTGAGAAAACAAGTTCAATCTGACCTCGCGCCTGACATTTCATATTGATTTTCTCCATCCTCCTCCAACACCAGCCTTCCACAGACCATGGTTCAGCCTGGGTGTGCAAACGGAATTGAGACAGTTCATCAGAGTTCAAAATGAAAAGCAACATTGGCTTTCGGAGATGAGCTCTGAGAAGGAGGGTATTTAATAACCGTCGGTGTTTAATCAAAATGCCGAGGAGATTCGTGCTATCAGAGCTGCATATATTAATTTCCATATGTCCCTCACTCTGCATACTCAGCAGGGGTTGGAAAGGATGATTCTCTTCCTCATCTCTCGATTTTTTTTTCTATCGCTTCTGGCAGTAGTGACAAGGGTTGTGTTTGCAGTTTGAGATTCTAATGCCTGAAACAATAGGGTGCTGATGGCAGCAGCAGGGGCTGAGCTAAATTTTGCTTTTCCCTTTTAATGTGTGAGTTTGGGGAGTTGGGGTTTCCCTGGTGGCTCAGCGGTAAAGAGTTCACCTTTTAATGTAGGAGACACAGGTTTGATTCCTGAGTCAAGAGGATCTCCTGAAGGAGGAAATGGCAACCCACTCCAGTATTGCTTAGAGAATCCCATGGACAGAGGAGCCTGGCAGGCTACAGTCCATAGGGTTGCAAAGAGTCAGACACTTAGCAACTAAACAACAACAATTAGGAGTCGAGCGAAAAAACCGGCCAGATATGGTGAATGACAACCAAGGAAATGAGAGAGACATTAAATTTAAACTCCCTTCCAAGCCCCACAGGAATCTGGTCCCTGCCCACCTTTCCATCCTCAATGCCTTGTAGTCTGACCACAGTGGCCTGCTTTCTGCACCTTCGGCACACCCAGCCCTTTCCTGTCTCAGGCCCTTTGCACAGCCTCTCCCCTACCTGAAATGCCCTCCCACAATGCCCTCCCTTGTCCGGACTACTCTCATTTTTTAGGTCTCTGGGAAACTACCTCTCAAAGAGGACTTCTCTGTTTCCCCATCTGCACTCTATTTCTACTGCATCACCCTACTTTATTTCCTTACATATTTCTTAGTTCTCAGCTATAGATATTTTTCTTCCTCTGTCTCCCTGACTAGAATGTAGACTTCATAAAGGGATCTATGCGTGCTTTGTCACTTCAGTCCTGTCCAACCCCATGGACTGTAGCCCACAGGCTCTTCTGTCCACAGGATTCTCCAGGCAAGAATACTGGAGTGGGTTGCCAAGGGATCTTCCTGACCAAGGGATCAAACTCGCCTCTTATTACATCTCTTGCATTGGCAGGCAGATTCTTTACCACTAGCACCACCTGGGAAGCCCCCATAAAAGCAGGAACTTTATTTCTTTTACCAACCACTGCGTTACTAACACTTAGCATAATGCCCAGCTATAAGTGAGGCTTCAGCTGAGCAACTGTGGTTGAAAGGCAGGCAGGTAGGAAAAGGCAGTTGAAAGAAGGGGTTTTCAGTTATGAGAGTTGTTATAACAGTACCATGGGCTGGGTAACTTAAAAATCAAAATGTAATTGTCTCCCTGTTCTGGAGGCTAGAAGTCCTGGACCAAGGCCTCACCAGGGTTGGTTTCCTCTGAAGACCGTGGAGAAAGGATCTCTTCCAGGGCTCTCCCCTTGGCTTGCTACTGACCATCCTCTCCCTATGTCTTCATGCCATCTTCTCTCTGCATGTGTCTGGGTCCCAAATATCCTTCTTATAAGGACACTAGTCATACTGGATTAGGGTCAACCCTCATGACCTCATTTTTTAAATTTAATTACAGCTTTAAAAATCCTACCTCCAAATGTGGTTATATTCTGAAGCCCTGAGGATTAGGACTTCAATGTAAGAATTTGGCGGAGGGGGCACACAATTTGGCCCCTCGTAGAAGACCTGAAAATAATCCAGAGCACAGTCCCCGGGGCTGACAGATCCAGGGGTGGGTCCCGGGCTTGTTCGCCACAGGCAGCCTGAGCAGGTTGCCAACGCTGATCCTTTCCTAAAGGTGGTGAGGGTGAAAAGTAGGCATGGACCTGGGGCACTTGGTGCAACCCCAGCCCATCATGAGCACACGGTGCATGTGGCTCTTATTGAGTGCGGTGGGGACCAGAGCCCAGGGGCAGTAAGACCTGTACATGGAGCCTCTGCACCTCCCCGGGTGTTCTCTGGTGATGATGTCTGGGTACTTTCACGTGGTGTGGAAGCATAATTTCTCTCTGAATAAAGGGGACTTGAACTGATTTTCCTGGAGGAGGGCATGGCCACCCACTCCAGTATTCTGGCCTGGAGAATCCCATGGACAGAGCAGCCTGGGGGGCTACAGTCCATGGGTCTCAAAGAGTTGGACACGACTGAAGCGACTTAACATGCATACAGGCAGGAACTGATTTTAGAGGTGATGAGGTGTTAAGAAGTCTGTTTCCTACTCAAAAATCATGCATAAGCATCCTGAGTAAGCAGTGTTTAACAGCATATAAGAAAAGCAGAAGCTTAGGTGTATGGGATTGCCAGATACACACCACTGAATATAAAGTAGATTTAAAAAAATAAAGCAAGAACCTAAGGTATAGCACAGGGAACTGTATTTCATATCCTGTAATAATCTATAGCAGAAAAGAATATGAAATATATATATATATATATAACTAAATCACTTTGCTCTACACCTGAAACCAACACAGTATTATAAATCAACTCTACTTCAATTTAAACAAGTCATTTTAAGAAAACTAGCAAGTGGAATCCTCAAATGGGAGTGGGAATTGAGAAAGGGGTTCCATGAAGGGCCATAGAGATGTGACTTGCCAACGACCTTTGGACGCAGTTAAAGATGGAACATGCGGGGAACTGCTTATGATAAATGTTAAAGCAGGATGCAGGGTTGCAAACCCATCCTGAATTCAGCAGTGTGAAGATAAGGACAAGAGGGTGTTCACGAAAGGGATGATGTCAGGGCACTGAAATGCAGGCAGTTTTTCTATTTTCCAGATTCTCCCCAAGGTTGCAGTTTTACTTCTTTAATTGGAAGAAGCTTGGTGGCTAACCAGAGAGCCTGCTGGGTGCCTCAGCTTCAAGATGGACAAAAGGGATTCCCTCCACACACACCCTGGACAGCACCTGTTTTAGGTCCTTAGGATGGGCAAGGCAGTGTGGAACCTAGGATGAAGTCTCCTGTCTTAGTCCGTTCACGCTGCTGTGATTGAATACCACAGATTGGGGGGCTTAAACAACAGGCATTTGTCTCTTGGCTCTGGAGGCTCAGAAGTCCAGAATAAGGCACCAGCAGATTCAGTGTGTGGTGCAGACCCGCTTCATGGTCCACAGATGGCCATCTTCTCGCTGGGTCCTTGCACAGCAGAAGGATGTGAGGGTACCTTGGAGTCTCTTTTTCATAAGGGCACTAATCACATTCATGAGAGCTCCACCCTCATGACCTAATCACCTCCCCAACCCCTCTTCAGATACCATCACACTGGGCATTACATTTCAGTGTAAGAATTTCCTTTTTGTTTTTTTTTTTGGCTGCACCTGACCTTAGTTGTGGCATGAGAGATCTTCATTGCAGCTCTTAGTTTTGGAATGTGGGATCTAGTTCCCTGACCAGGGATTGCACCTGGGCCCGCTGTATCAGGAGTGCAGGGTCTTAGCCAGTGGACCCTCAGCATACAAATTTAAAGGGCCACAGTCATTCATCCTATAGCATTGCCTAGAAGCACAGCCCAGATCATGTCACCTTTGTTTCTTCCCTTCTGTCAAACTAAACTGAGAGTAAACTCACAGATAGGGCCAAATCAGGGGAGGAAAATCAAAGTGGTATTCACTGTCGGTCTATGTCCATGACCTAACTGGGTGATCTTAAACAGGTTACTTAGCCTGTGTCTATATTTGCTCACTTATAACATATGACTAGTAGCAGCACTTACCTTATTATGGGGCTTATGAGGATTAAATGAGAAGACACCATGAAGCCTTAGAACAATGCCTGGCCCATGAAAGAGCTCCATGTTAGTTATGGTTGCAAAGGTGATGCTGTCTTATTTCCCTTCCACATGTGTCTACTAAGACCAGGAATGGGGTGGGAAGTAGCCATGGTCATTATGTAATCATGTCAGCAGCCTTACAGCTAACTGCTGTGGCATTTACAATATTAAGAGAGTAAGCCAAGGTCCTGGCAACCCTATGGGGACCAGATGATTATTAGTCACATTTTATAGATGAGGAAACTAGCTAAGAGAAGAAATGATACTCTTACGGCCACCAGAGAACAAGTGACAACTGGGATTTGATCCAGACGCACACCTCTTAACCAGGACTCTAGAAATCACTTATTTAGCTAAGATTTATTCAACACCTACTCATTCCTGCCTTCAGGGAGCTTTCATTCTAGCAGAAGATATACAAGTATACAAATGAGTGAGGTATTAATAATTTCTGACATTGAAAAAAGCTATAAGAAAATTAAAGGACCAAAGAGTTGCTGGTGCAATGCTATTTCCCTGGGGTGGTGAGGGAAAGTCTTGGAATTGAGGCCTGAATTATCAAAAGGAGCCAAACAGAGAACACCAGAATAGGAAGACCCTGACACAGGAACAACCACAGGCATGTGTGAGTACCCAGAAGGGGAAAGACCTGTGCTTGGAGACTGATGCGCTGGGGACCAGTGTGGAGGGTGAGGCTGAAAATGTACACTGGACCCAGAGCATGGGGAGCCTCATGGGGAGATCAGAGTGCTGGATTTCATTCTAGGTGTGACAGAAGCTAATAGACAGCTCTAAGCAGGGAAGTGAATACTCTGTTTATGGTCCTAAAAGAATTCTGAAAAAAGATTGGCAAGCCTAGAAGCACTGAGACCAGTTAGGAGGCTCACGCCATGATCCAGAAGTAAATGATAGTTGCTGCGACAGGTGATAGGGGTAGTGATGGGGTGATGAGTGGATGCACATAGAATCTACTGAGGCGGTCGGGCTGAGAGGACTTGCTGAGAGGCTGAAAGCGGAGAGGTGACAGAAAGGAGGATCCTGAGAAAACTTGGGTTTTGCTTGGAGCTGCCAAGGGTATAGTGGTAACATACCCTGATGAGACAGGAAGAAACAGGTTTGACGTGCAAAGACCAAGGGTTCTATTTTGGATATGTTTACATTGAGATGCCTGTGATACACCCAGTTAGAGAAGTCTGATAATAGTTGGATACCTGAGTCTGGAAGTCAGGGAAGAGGTCTGGGCTGGAGGCTAGAAACGCAGGAGTCATGAGTATCTCGTGGTCTTTAAAGCCCTGTAGGAAAGAGGTGTAGATGCAGAGTCCAGTACGGAGGCCAAGCATTTACCAGTGGGGTCGGGGGAGAAGCGGGTAGCCTCTTATAAGAGACTGAGGATGAGCTGCTAGGGAGGTAAGAGGAAAACCAGGGAGCAGAGTTGGACGGAGGGAGTGGAAGGCGTATAAGCCAAGAGAAGAGAATGATTCAGAAAGATGCTGGGATCAGTTGCGTCAGATGCTTCTGAGAGGTCAAGAAAGGTGAGAGCAGAGAAGTGAGTATACGATTTGGTCTCGTGGAAATCTCTGGACATTAACTAGTTAATTAAAGTCAAAGCAGCTAGCAGACTGCCTGGCACATAGAAGGTTCCCAGTGCACATCTGCTGGATGAAATCAATGGCTGTGTGAGCACCAGGCTCAGTGTCTGATGACACAGGACAGGTTCCTTGGTTGCATCTTAATTCTGTCATCATTTGGCCAGACCTGCCAGGGACGGGGGAGCCTGGTGGGCTGCCGTCTGTGGGGTCGCACAGAGTCGGACACAACTGAAGTGACTTAGCAGCAGCAGCAGCCTCACTCATTACCTGCCCTAGAGGTCCCATCCTGTTGTCAGAGAGTGGCTTGTGCTGGGGACTTGCAGGAGGGGAGGCTGGCCTCACAGGGTCTTGAAGGCCAGAGTGAGGAGCCAGGGCTCCTCTAAGCAGTGGTGATGGGCAATCCTATGGCACCTGTCCTCCTGTATTGCTCTACTGGTCACTCTGCTTCCCAGCGTCATTCTATCCTTGCCCCAGGGCCCTTCCACACTGGCAAATAGGCAGCTCGAGACATGGCAGCGGAAATTCCCTCCATCAGATAAAATCAAGATGGGCTGGCTGTCCAGGGGTAGTCAGCAGCAGCCCTGCCGTGCATTTAAATCTGCCCGTCACGGGCCTGGTGTGCACACAGTCTGAGTTTTCCATGCTGTGGGCAAAAGGTATAAGCACTTTAAGCCTGAAAGTCTGAGATGTGTTAGTAAATAGTGTCATCATTGGAAAAACAACTTTTTTTTCCATGTGAAAGGGGCAAAGTTGGATGCCTAACCTAACAATCTAAATCAGAAATTCCATTTTCCCCACCAAAGATGCATCTAGTGAAAGGGGCTGAGTATTAGCTTTGAGCCCTTCTGTAGTTCAATTAAGTCTCAGAGCAACCAAAGCAGATTGATTTTTAGTAACTCCAGATTACAGATGAAGCCCAGAGAGGTAAAGAAACTTACCCCACAGCCTGGATGGGAGGAGGGTTTGGGAGAGAATGGATACATGTGTATGTATGGCTGAATCCCTTCGCTATTCACCTGAAACTATCAAAACATTGTTCAAAAAAGAAAGAAAGAAACTTGCCCCAGATCACAGTGAAAGACCCAAGATTTGAGCCCACGTCTGTCTGCTTCCCAAATTCTTTTCCTGGGTATATCTGACAGCAGGAGAAAGAGTGTGATCTTTTTCTAACATCCAGAAGGATAATTCACAGAACTCCATTGTATACAGTTCCCATGGGTTGGATTCCTCAACACAGCAATTTCCGATGGCAGCATAACTCTGCCTTTACGCAGAACATGAAATCCACTGTCTCATTCATCACCTTCATCTACAAACTTAATTGCCAAGTCCTGGCTCTATAGGCCACTGGACCCCTTAATACACCTATGGCTCATTCCCCTGATCTCTGATGGAATGTGTCCAAAGGCATCAGCCCCGGCTGCAGCTGCAATGCATCATCAAATCTCTGAGGTTTGACACAGCTTCTGAAAGGGGTTCAGTATTGATTGGGGGCGTAATTAACAGTGTCTATTTCAGGGGAGTTTGGTTAGGTTAAAACAACAAAACCTTTTATTAAAATGATTTTGCCTGATGACAGGATTACAAACACACACAGACACCCACCCGCCCCCCTCCTGGAGAAAAGCCAGAGCCTTGCTCCAAGCTGCAAAATTCACTGAACCCCGCCCCCCAATCCAGCATCTACCCCATTCAAGCTTAGCGGCAATTAGCAGCAGAGCAGGCAAGGCCCAAGCCTCGCAGTAAAAATGGAATCCCTCCCCTCTTCCTCATTTCCATTTTTGATTAATTTAACCAGTTCTGTCAATTAGTCATCCTGGAGACTCCAGTTGAGTGGATTTTCCTAAGAAAGGGAAAGCTTATTAATTTTGGAGGCAAGTGTCATTCATTAGCAGCTAACACTGTCCCAGGCCCCGCCCTCTCCCCTCATGGGGCCTTGGCTAGAAAGGCAGGGGAGGCTGACGCTGGCTCCGGCGCGTGGCTGCAGCCCCAGAGACACACAGGACAGGAAAGCTTGGCCTCGAGGTTAGATGTGACTGTGGCTGCTCTGTGCTTGGCGTGTCTCAAGGGCACTTGCCTATCATCATTGTTCGTGACAAGCCATCACTGACAAAGCAGTCACAGACACTGGGTGAGCATTTTCAACGTGAAGTTCAAGAGAACCCCTGTCATGGGAATACCTGGAGAAATTCTCCCCAGGGAGGGCCGCTGGCCAGACTGAGCCTGGGGAGGGCTCTGAGCAGGGCAGGATGGGTCTTAAAATAGCCCGTCTCTCCCTGCCAGTTGTTGCTGTTCAGTCGCTAAGCCGTATCTGACTCTTTTCGACCCCATGGACTGCAGCACGCCAACTATCTCATCTTCTGTCACCCTCTTCTCCTCCTGCCTTCAGGCTTTCCCAGCATAAGGGTTTTTTCCCATGAGTTGACCCTTCACATTGGTTGGCTAAAGTATTGGAGCTTCAGCTTCAGTATCAGTCCTTCCAATGAATATTCAGGGTTGATTTCCTTTAGGATGGACTGGTGTGATCTCATTGAAGTCCCAAGAGACTCTCAAGAGTCTTCTTGAGACTATCCCACCAGAGAGGATATCAAAGCTCACCTTTCCTCCTTGTATTTAGTTTCCTGTAGCTGCTGTACTATAGTTCTGCATGTCAGAAGTCTGACATGGATCTCATTGGCTAAAATCCAGGTGTTGGGAGGGCTGTGTTCCCTTCTGAAGACTCTAGGGGACAATGTTTCTTTGCCTTTTCCACCTTTTTGAGGCCATCTGCACTCCTTGGCTTATGGTCCCTTTCTCCATCTGAAAGCCAGCAACAGGGGAACACATCCTTCTCATGTCTTGTCACTCTGACTCTCCTCTTCCACCTCCCTCTTCCACTTATAAGGACTGTTGCCGTTACACTGGGGCCACACAGGTAATCCAGGCCAATATCTTTATTTTAAAGTCAGCTGATGAGCAACTTTGATTCCATCTACAGTCTTAATTCCCCTTTACCAAGAAAGGGAACATATTCATGGGTTCTGGAGATTAGGACATGGACATATTTGAGAAGTCATTATTCTGCTACCATACTCTTCAAGGTCACCAAGTAGGCTAAGTGCCCTCATCAGAGCATGTGATATGACAGGTTGAAATTGCCTGTTTCCATTTCTGTCTGTCCCTCCATATTATAGTTCCTCTGTAATGGCTAAGGCTTTTTATTTTTCCCTTCAACACTTTACTTAGTGAAGCTACTAAGTAAATGCTTGCAGGACAACTAGAGTAGGCACCCAAAGCCTCTCTTTACACAAATGAAGAGGTTCACACCGAAGAGTGGTTGACCCTATCTGGGTTCACTCACTTCTAGTTTTGGGAATGCTTTGGAATTTGTAAACAATTGAAGGGAAGAGGGGTCTAAGAAATGATGGTAATCAACCTACTATTCATTTATTTAATATCTATTGTTGCTACTGTGTGCCAGCAGCTGTTTCAGGCACTAAGTAAATGGTCCCTCCTGCCCACATGGCACTCTATCCAGGTACAGTAAGAGAGACAATAAGCACAGAGGTGAATAAGATAACACAAGATTTGGTGAAAGTGTTTCTGGAGAAGCCGCAGCAGCAGATGCAGAGGCTGTGAATCTGTGCTGTGCTTGGCAGGTCAACGAGCAGAAGGAAAACCAATCTGGCTGCCAATAGTATCATGAGAAGGAGCAGGATGAGGGGAAATGGGAGGGGGAGGAGGCTGGTGGCTCAGATCTCAGGAGAACTCTACACTCGGGGTAATCACTTTCAACACCCCTGGGTCCTCATCCCTGTTGGATTCTATCCAAAAAGCTTGGGAGTTAGGCGACATAGCCCTGTAGGCAAAGGTAAAGAATTTGGCTTTTATTTTATTTAAGAAGGAAAATTTTGTAGGGTTTTGTTTTAAGGAATAACATGTAACATTATTCGGTTCAGTTCAGTAGCTCAGTCTTGTCCGACTCTTTGCAACCCCATGGACTGCAACACACCAGGCCTCCCTGTCCATCACCAACTCCTGGAGTTTACTCAAACTTATGTCCATTGAGTCGGTGATGCCATCCAACCATCTCATCCTCTGTCAGCCCCTTCTCCTCCCACCTTCAATCTTTCCCAGCATCAGGGTCTTTTCAAATGAGTCAGTTCTTCGCATCAGGTGGCCAAAGTATTGGAGTTTCAGCTTCAACATCAGTACTTCCAATGAACATCCAGGACTGATTTCCTTTAGGATGGACTGGTTAGATCTCCTTGCAGTCCAAGGGACTCTCAAGAGTCTTCTCCAACACCACAGTTCAAAAGCATCAGTTCTTCAGTGCTCAGCTTTCTCTATAGTCCAACTCTCACATCCATATGTGACTACTGGAAAAACCATAGCCTTGACTCAATGGACCTTTGTTGGCAAAGTAATGTCTTGGCTTTTTAATATGCTGTCTAGGTTGGTCCTAACTTTTCTTCCAAGGAGTAAGTGTCTTTTAATTTCATGGCTGCAGTCACCATCTGCAGTGATTTTGGAGCCCCCCAAAATAAAGTCTGTCACTGTTTCTGCTGTTTCCCCATCTATTTGCCATGAAGTGATGAGACTGGATGCCATGATCTTAGTTTTCTGAATGTTGAGCTTTAAACCAACTTTTTCACTCTCCTTTTTCACTTTCATCAAGAGGCTCTTTAGTTCTTCTTCACTTTCTGCCATAAGGGTGGTGTCATCTGAATATCTAAGGTTATTGATATTTTTCCCGGCAATCTTGATTCCAGCTTGTGCTTCATCCAGCCCAGCGTTTCTCATGATGTACTCTGCAAAGAAGTTAAATAATTAAATAAGCAGGGTGACAATATACAGCCTTGACATACTCCTTTCCCTATTTGGAACCAGTCTGTCCAGTTCTAACTGCTGCTTCCTGACCTGGATACAGATTTCTCAAGAGGCAGGTCAGGTGGTCTGGTATCCCCATCTCTTTAAGAATTTTCCACAGTTTGCAGTGATCCACACAGTTATACTTGTAAATATATCACTCTATGGCTATGAAAAGAATGAAGCATCAGAAGGAATAGTGGGTGCTGGGAGAAGAGATAGAAAGCCATCAAGATGGTCCAGGCAGGAGGTGATAGTGGCTTGGACTAGATAAGGCTGATTTGGGTTACATTTTGAATGTGAAGTTAACAGGAGTTTGTTTTGTTTTGTTTTGTTTTTCCTTTGGAGTATACTTGATTCCAGATGGTAAAGAATCTACCTGCAATGCGGGAGACCTGGGTTTGATCCCGGGGTTGGGAAGATCCCCTGGAGGAGGGCATGGCAACCCACTCCAGTATTCTTGCCTAGAGCCTGGTGGGCTACAGTCCACAAAGTCGCAGAGTTGGACATGACTGAGTGACTAACACTTTGACTTTTCAGAGTTGATTTACAGTGTCGTGTTAGTTTCAGGTATAGAGGACAGTGACTCAATTATACATATAGACATATCTATTCTTTTTCAAATTCTTTTACATTTAGGTTGTTAGATAATATGAGCAGAGTTCCCTGTGCTGTACAGTAGGTCCGTGTTGAAAGTGAAAGTCACTCAGTCATGCCCAACTCTTTGCAACCCCATGGAATAGTCCATGGAATTCTCCAGACAAGAATACTGGAGAGGGTAGCCATTCCCTTCTCCAGGGGTTCTTCCCAACCCAGGGATCGAACCTAGGTCTCCTGCATTGCAGGCGGATTCTTTACCAGCTGAACCACCAGGAAAGCCCGAGAATACTGGAGTGGGTAGCCAATCCCTTCTCCAGGGGATCTTCCCACCCCAGGAGTTGAACTGGGGTCTCCTGCATTCAGGCAGATTCTTTACCAGCTGAGCTACCAGGGAAGCCCAGGTCCTTGTTGGTCATCCATTTTAAATACAGTAGTGTGTATATGTCAGTCCCAAACTCCAATGAATCCCTCCCCCATTCCCTTCCCTCCTGGTAACCATAAATTCATCTCTAAGTTATGAGTCTGTTTCTATTTTGTAAGTAAGGTTTTTTGTATCATTCTTTTTGATTCTGCATATAAGTGCTATCATATGATATTTGCCTTCCTCTGACTCACTTCACTTAGTATGATAATCTCCAGGTTCAAAACTCAAAAAAAAAAAAAAAAACTAGAAATGGAAGGTGAGGTTGAGGGAAAAATCTAGGATGATGCCAGCACATGCCTTGATGAAGGGCAGTGAATGAGTGGGCAAAGACTAGGGGAGGGACAGTATGGGGTAGAAACACAAATTCCATGGACTGGAGACTCACGTGAAAAAGCAAAGCATAAAATGGTTAACTATTTATCTTTTACTGTGTGGGCTTCCCTGTGGCTGAAACAATGAAGAATCTGCCTGCAACGCAGGAGACCCAGGTTTGATTCCTGGGTTGGGAAGATCCCCTGGAGGAAGGCATGGCAACCCACTCCAGTATTCTTGCCTGGAGAATCCCATGGACAGAGGAGCCTGACTGGCTACAGTCCATGGGGTCGCAAAGAGTCAGACATGACTGAGTGACTAACATTTTCACTATTTTTCACTCTTTTTTTTTTTTTTACTGTTTAGCACCTTACCATTTACAAAACCCCTTCTCATCTGTTATCTTTTATTTATTTACTGGCTGCACCATGCAGCATGTAGAATCTTTGTTTCCCAACCAGGGATCAAACCCACACCCCCTGCGATTGACGGGTACAGTCTTAACAACTGGACCTCCAGGGGAGCCCCTCATCTGTTATCTTAATTGATCTTCATAAAATCCTTTGAGTTCAGAGTCTTTCTTCCTTTCTACAGTTTGAGAAAATCAAGTCCCAGAAAAGGTGAATCTAATTCACTGACAAAGATCATGGTTTACCATGGGTTTATTTCTTGCTTCATGTAATGAATTCAGCCACCTTCAGAGCTTGGCCAGCACTGGAGGATACAGAAGGGAAGGAGGGACTCTCTTGTGTGTAATTGACACATGTTTAAGTATATCAGCTAATTTAAGCCCCCCGTGCAGTTCACATAATTCTATTTTGACAGCTCTGTAGGTGGCATCGATAACTGAGTTGTGAGATCAGCTGTCCAGTCAAGCAGCTTTCCGCCCCATCCGTGCAGGTCCCTTTATCTGCTAAATTACTCAAGACACCTGCTGGCCTGCCATCATCATCAAGCACAGCCCGGAGGCAGCGGAGGGCAGGGGAATGCTCATCCCTAGGGGGCTTATAATGCTACTTGCTTTTATCGTCTCTTATATCTTTAACCTGAACATTAGGATTTAAATAGGATTTATCTCTTGGATGGTCATCCTTAATCCTGGGGTCAACTAGTTCATCTTGAAATTTTGGTGTCATTCGAAAACCCCTATAATGTAGGGAAATTGAAGAGTTACCTCTAAGATAAATGGGATCATCAAGCTTAGGAAAAAGATGGAGAGATCAAACAAAGCAAGGAATGGGTCAATAAGTGTGAGCAAGGTTTTGTGCTAAACACAATGGGATAGACAGCCTCATACGATGCAGTTACTGCTCCGATGTAACATGGTGGGATAAGAGGATGTGAAATTATGGAAGCTTTCTAATAGAAAGTTCATTTAAAAATTGAATTTGAAATTTAGGTTCCCAACATTAAAGACAGAAAATAATGTTTACTAATGCTGACCAAATAATGTTTACTCTGAACACGGTGTCAGATGTTAAAATGAATTGTGGCATCAAACATCATCCTCAAGGATCCTAGATGTTCCCCCAAAGTCCTGACATGTAGCATTTTTCAGTCACTGTTTACTACGAACCTTCTCTGTTCAAAATTCAGAACCTTCTCTATTCTCTATTAAGGGCAAAAATTACAAATCTGTGTTGCTACAAAATGTGGTCACTAGCCCCAAGAAAGGTTATTAAGAAGTAGAGGCATTTTGAGGATAGGGCCCAGTGTATCATGGCTACTAAAGCATAGTAAATGGATGGGTGGGTGAACAAAGAAATGAATTAGACACATTTATAAAGGATCTAATATTAGGTAAAATGTGGTATGTGTTCTTTTCTTAAACTATATGTAAATAAAGGTATTGAATGTTAGCTTTTTTCATAAAAGTGAAAATCCTCTTTGTATTTCT
This sequence comes from Oryx dammah, assembly GCF_014754425.2. Lineage (NCBI taxonomy): Eukaryota > Metazoa > Chordata > Mammalia > Artiodactyla > Bovidae > Oryx > Oryx dammah. The sequence goes on from NW_024070189.1 coordinate 52,246,434, forward strand.
TTTAGTTAGGTTAGTGAAAACAGATACTAGCATAGTTCTTTCGTAAAAGCAAAGGGGCATAAGGCGAACATTCGAAATGTAGGAGATCCCCTGCCTGCTGTCATGCCAATGGTGTCAGTTCTAGGGTCAGACAAACCCAGTGCGGCTATCTTGAAGTTCTTGGACTTGAACTTAACCTTCCTCTCTAAGCTTCAGAGTCTCCCTCTATAAAATGAGGACAATAACAGAGCCTGCATAATTGAGTTGTGAGGACTCAATGAGATAATGCCTGGCCCACAGTAAGCAGTCAGTGTTTATTTATAAATGTTTTATTCTTATCACAGTAATCCAGGAGTACAGAGATACAGATGAGAAAGTGGAGACTCAAAAAAGCAAGTAATTTATGTGAAGTCAAGGACTGAGTCAAGGGTGGAGCCTAGGTTTAAACCCTGGTGTACAGCCCAGGGTTGAAGCTGTTGATAATGTCTAGAAAGCCTTCCCATTATTGCCCCCCTGGGCCAGAGTGGGAGGAAGCTGGGTAGGCCAGGTAGCTGGAGAGCAGAGAACAGCACAGGCATCTCACTAGTGGAGTCTGGCTTCCAGGAAATCAACACACCATGGTGCCCTTGTTTTCTGAGCCACCTACTTAGGGTGACCCAGTAGGCATGGCATGAGTCACAGTGGAGATGAAGAGATCTCTTACTCTTCAGCCAAATTAAACATGAGAACTGGGCACAGACAGTCCCCCCTCCTCTTGTCCTAGTCATTAAGAATTAAAGTGCTTGCTAAGGGATAAAGCCTTTATTTGCTCCAGTGATTGCAAAATGTGTCTTCTCTCTGAATCCAAAACCAGAGGCTTCCAGGTCCCAGAGGTCTCAAAGTGGTGATGGTATGTCTGGAGCCAGGGGGAGGGCCTAGCAGGTAATAAGGTGCTCAACAAAGTTGATGACTCTTCTGTACGTCACCACTGGTGCATGATGTTAGGTCCATTAAGAGACATCTCTGCTCTGATTAATTCTCTGTGGTCAGTGAGAACACACAGCTAATGAAGTCCAAATCAGAGGTTTAAGCCTTAAACCAATTCAGTTCATTTTACTAGGACCATGCCCTTGGAGGTGGGACAGCGGGGGGCTCCCTGTGTCTGTGAGCACCAGATAGGGGTACCCTCTCTAAACATTGAACTGGAGGAGAAATGATGCCGAATAGGAGGACAGTAGGGTCCAGTTATAGAACCAGAGCTGGGTTTACATCCTAGCTCTGCCTCTTCCCGGCCTGGGACAAAGATAGATGGCTCTCTGATGTATCATGACTACTAAAACATACTAAATGAATGAATGATACGTGTTTATAAAAGATCTCACATCCACTAAAGTGTAAAGCAGGCAGGTTGTGAGAGTGGAATGGACTATCACATGTAGTTAGAGCAGTGTCTGGATGGGAGGCAATGATTCCATCTACTTGAAGACAGTAGCTCTGACCTCTCCTTGTATGCAAGTTCCAGGCACATTCAGGCACAATGCTGTCTGTCAGTAAGTCAAGAGCAGTGTTTTCCTGTCGCAAGCCGGTGCTGAGAACACAGAGGCAGAGCATGGGGAAGACAGTGAGGCAGCGAGCGGCCCCCACCAGCATCCCTCCATGCTGTGTGCTTGGGCCGTGCCCAGACCCTCCTTGTCCCGCTCTGCAAGGATATGACTGTCAGCAGGGAGCTGCTCCTCTCTCCCTTTCCGTGTTTATGCCTCTCATTGCAGTGATTATGTAGACAGCCTAGAAAATGGGGGCATCTTGGGAGTGCAGCCCTGGCCTCGCAGTGCCATGACAACCAGCTTTCCAGCGATCACCCCTAATAAGGGCCACACACTCTCAGTGTCTGCCACCTGGGCAGAAGTTCCCCGGGGAGTCTGAGCTTCTCTTGGAGCAGCTGCACGGAGTTTCCTGTTGGAAACAAATTATGAGAGGGAGAAAGAGAGAGCAGGGAGGTAAGAAGTTTAACCTGTGATGCATTGAGTGCGCCTAAGGGCCTGTGTCATGGTGCTGGAGCTCAGTGGCTAGAGGAACACACAGATCCACAGCAGCCCCGTGAACCCTTTTGTTGTCTCCCCCACCCCCCGATACACAGAGGGCTATCACAGTGAAACACCAAATATGTGGGCTTGTAAAGCTGGGCCTCGCTGCTACCACATTTCTTCATTAGGCTCCTGTCAAGACACCCACTGCCAGCTCATCATCTTGTCTGGACTGGAGCCGCCCTTTCCTGCTGCCAGCTGGCGACAAGATGCTCCTTCAATAAGTATCTCTCCAGAATGGTGTTTCTCCAAAAGACACCCACCCCGCCAGGCTAATAAATGATTAATCCTCACAAAGGGAGGACAGTCAGGCTCCACATGAATAAACCTGCCTGTGGATGGGAGGCCCAGTTCAGCCTTTAGATTGGCAGGTGAGCCCTCGGCCAGACAGGTCCTCACGCCCCCTGTCTTTAGATCACAGAGTCCAGCTGAGGCTCCTTCAGGAGAAAGATCTAAGCCCAGAGCGAATGAGCGGGGAGCACGTGGCCCTTAGTGTCCCAGTCTCTCCACGCCTCTGTTTTCCTGAGCGGTGAGATGAAGCTCATTCAGGCGGGGAGCGTGTGCTGTAGTTCCCACTAGTGCGGCCTTTCTGCGGATCCCAGTCCCTGAACTAGGATGACTTACTTGTAAATTCCGAATATATATATTATATCAAGATTTATTTTAAATACATATATATTTTCAGAATTTACAAGTAATGACATGACTGACCGACTAAGCACAGTACAGTAAGTAATAGGGAAAAGTATGGAAAGTGGCCACATTATCCAGTGAGAGGAAGAAAAGGGTGTGGTGGTGGCCAAGGAAGGCTTCCTGGAAGAGACAGTGAGCCCTGATGGCTGAATAGGAGTCAGAGAAACAGGAGCAGAGATAGAATGGTATTCTGGACTGCTTTTAGCCCCCGATATTTATGCTGATCTATTAACCCCCAATGTCACAGCTATGAGGCAGTAGGACCTTTGGGAGATAATGAGGTCATGAAGGTAGAGCCCTCATGAATACACGTGTGTCCATGTGGACACAACAAGAAAATGACCCTCTGCACCTCAGAGCAGGGCCCTCACCGAAATGTGACCATCCTGGCACTCTGCTCTCAGACGTCCAACCTATAGAACTGTGTATTTCTGTTGTCTGTAAACTACCCAGTCCATGGTATTCTGTACTAGCAGACAGAACTAAGATAGGAAAGGAATGAGCACGGATCAAGCTCTGGCACATGCTAAGTGCTCCGTAAACATCAGCCATCATTAGTAAAGCGTGCAAACCAGAGGTTACAAACTGCAGCCCACAGGGCTTACCGGTGACTTCTGTTTAACCGCATCCTAAAAATTCTCAATTAGTTGTTAAAATGAAGCATCAGGGTTCCATGGAAAAATTTAGACTTTAAAATGAGATGATCAGGCTATGCCAGACCAACACTTCTGGGTGGTCACAGTCAGCTGGAGCTGAGTGGAAACTCCAGTCTGCCACAGTCCCTAGCACTCCCTAGCACTCCCTGGTGTGTACCCGTGCATGCGTCGTCTCTTTCACCACCCGATTGGCACCTGGAGAAAGGAGTTCTCTGACCCCAGCAGAAATGACAAATAGGCCAGTCAGCTGCCATGGAGAGTTGGAGCCAGTGAGAACTGGGCAGAAGCACTGGAGTGCTGATCTAGGGCCTGATACGAAGGGCCTTGCATGCCAGGCCCAGTGGGCGGGACTGCTGGCTACTCGTTGTGGGGCGTCACTGTAAGTGACGTTGCTTTGGGAAGAGTTCTCATGGCACAGCAGGGTCACACGCAACCTCATGTTCTGCTGCTAAATCCTGATGGTCCGTGAGCTGCTTGACTTGCTCTGCTTTGCAGTCACCGTGTTCAAGTTTTTCTGGATGGTGTCAGCCCATGCGGGCAGCAACCAGGATGCTGGGAGGAGATGGTGGCTGAGCTGTGACGAACCCAGCCCAGCCCGCTCTGGTCTGCCTTCTGGGCCAGCTGGAGAGGAGCAGCTGCTGAAGGGGAGCAGTCTCTTCAGGGACCTGCAGGCAGAGCCAGCAGCCGCTGGGGCCCAGAAAAGTAAGAGCAGCTGCCCAGAGTCAGTGGGGAGAGCTCATAAACCATATCTCCCCCTTTATGGGGCTTCCCTGGTGGCTCAGATGGTAAAGAATCTGCCTGCAGTGCAGGAGACCTGGGTTTGATCCTTGGGTTGGGAAGATCCCCTAGAGAAGGAAATGGCAACCCACTCTAGTATGTTCTGTCTGGGGAAAGAGAAGTATTAATTTCCTGTTATTACTACATTAAATGACCACACACTTAGTAAACGCAGTGACTTGAAACAGTAGAAAATTACCATCTTACGTTCCAGAGGTCAGAAGTCCACAGTGTTTATCTTGCTGGGTCTGCAGGGTGGGCTCCTGCTTGGAGCTTCTGTGCAGGGGTTGGGAGGTGGGGGAGGTGTCTGCTTCTTGCCTTTTCGAGATTCTGGAGGCAGCTCACTTTCCTAGGCTCCTGGCCCTTCCCTCCATTTTCCAAGCCAGCAGTGGCTGAGTCCCTCTCACACTGCATCCTCTGACACAGCCTCTCCTGCCTCCTCCTCCTTCATACAGAGAGATGCTTGTCATTACTCTGGGCACAGTCAGATGATGCCGCTCCAACATAATTGCCCCCACTTTAAAGTCAAGTACTCAACAACCTAATTCCCCTCTGGCATGTAACACAGTCAGAGGTTCTGGGGATTATGATATAGACATCTTTGGGGGGGTGGTGAAAATTAGCAGCTTTTTTTCCTTCAGAGAAAAAAAAAAAGCACCCCCCTTCCCTGGCACAAGTAAATGGGCCCACTCCTTGTTGAAGGAAGTGCCAAAGAGCACAAGATCTTTTCCATCCAGCTCACCCTTGTAACCCCAACACCTATCAGAGCGCCTCACACCTGCCCGTCAGTCAAAATATGTTGGTTGAAGAGTATTTGACACTAGTATTTGTCGCCTTCTGATCACGTGTCAGGCACTGGGCTGGGGGGATGCTGACAACCGTGCAAAAACAGGAACAGATGTCTGCATGCTGAAAGTATTGATACTGAATCTTGGTACAAAAACTTGACAAAGACAATCCAGCCTGTAAATGGTGGAGCATGGGTTCCAACCAGATGTCGGCTCCAAAGACCACTGACATCTCCTGTACCAGCAGAGAGACATTCCTTACTAAATCTTAGCAAATCTTCCTAAGCAATGATCTCATCTTCCAGCCTTCCCACACGAGCAATCTGTGCTGCTAGTCCCAGGCTCGCATTGTCCCCTCAGCTATATGTATCACCCAGGCACAAACTCATGCTAGTTTCCCTGTCTAGCACAGGAAGCACCCCTACAACCCCAAAACGTATTCATCGAGAGTCAGCAAGCTCTGGTCTGCAGGTCATGTCTGACCTACCTCCTGCTTTGGCACAACACCAGCAAAGAATAAGTTTTTACCTTTTTTAATGATTGAGCAAAAAATCAAAAAAGAAGACTGTTTCATGACATGTAAAAATTAAATGACATTGAGATTCCAGTGTCCATAAATAGAGCTTCATTGGAATAGACGCTCATCTGTTTACATATTCTCTCTGCTGCTTTCATGCCACAGAGGCAGGATTGAGCAGCTGCAACAGGGACCAGAGGGCCCTCAAAGCCTAAAATATTTGCTACCTGGCCCTTGACAGAAAAAGTTTGCCAACCTCTGATCTATCTAGAGCTGACTAGTCGTTCAAGGTTCAGCTCCCTGTTAAGTCTTACCCAGTCAGAGCAGCTGAGATCACACTACCCCAGATTGTCTCATCATTTCTGCTTGCCTGAGAATTTTAGGTCCATTTTTTTATGACTCTATATCTTCACTTTGAATGATGATTTATTTTTCAATATTTATTTATTTATTTGGTTGCCTCGGGTCTTAGTGGCAGTACGTGGGATCTTTGCTGCAGCACGTGGGGTTTTTTCATTGCAGCGCAGGGACTCTCTAGCTGTGGTGCGTGGGCTCAGTAGTTGCAGCATGTGGGTTGAGCTGGTCCACAGCATGTGGGACCTTAGTTCCCCAACCAGGGATCGAACCTGTGTACCCTGCATTGCAAAGCAGATCTTTAACCACTGGACCACCAGGGAAGTCTCCAAATGATTATTTATTTAAAAAGATGACATTATGAATTATAATACATGCAGAAATATCATGGAAACAGTTATTCAAAGTCAGAGGCCACAGTTCTCTCCTAGAGGAACTGTTCCTGCTCCATCATGCTATGCATTGTGTTGCTACAGTCTTCACTGTTAAACAATCACTTGTAGAATTAGTGAAGGTCTGTATGAAAAACAAATTGTAAAAGTAGAGCCCACTGGGCTTGGTCATTTCCCAGTTCAGAATCTGCTGAGTCTTCATCTGATCCAAGCTCCAGTCTCCAGCTCATGTCTGGAGACTGTGTCATTATGCCCACAGTAGTACAATAGCCACTAATTAAATCTTAAACTTCTTCTTTCGCTGTCCTTAGCTGAATAAAGGCGAGCATTATCGGTCCATGGGCATTCTTACCTACCGTGGGAAAACTGTTGGCCATTTTTCTTGCTGGACAAAATTATTCAATGTGTCTTCTGTATAGTAAAGATTACTGGCTGCATCTCAATCAGTGAGCTTTTCCTCTCCAGGGGCAAAACTGTGGCCTGCACATACCTCTGAAGGAAAATTGCCATCTGCCTTACTCTGTAGGAAGATTGCCAGTTGTATCCCCATTGTGGGGAAACTGTCGGCCGTGTCTCCAAACGGAAAAGCCTGCCAGCTGTGCTTCTACACAGAAGAAATGTCAGCAGAAGTGGGCGATTTAAAACCCTGTGTGTGATTCTGAGTCTGTTCCCTTTTCACCCCGCTCCCCAGTTTCCTTTACTCTCTCTCGCATGTGCCTGAGTCATCAGAATGGGGGTGGGGTGGGGAGGGGCTGACAGTGTCCAGCACCAAATGAGAGGTGCCTATACTGAGGAAGGTATATATCAACCGATGGTCCAGAGACAAGCTGTTGTGTTTCCATGTAATGGCCCAGGTAGAAGACCTAGAAGATTTAACAATCAGTAGCTCTTAAGATCTGGTTCCAGTGGAAAAGCACATCAGGCTTCTGGACTCATTGCACAGCAGGCTTGCATTAAGCAGCACCACTTCTGCATTGTTGCTGCCTCCTGTGTTATTGTGGGTACAAGCCCTGTGCTAAGCACTTGACGTGAAAGATCTCATCTGTCCCTCAGCCACACTAGAGGGTATATATTCCTCTGATGTCTATTTGACAGATAAGGAAAATGAAGCTTGGAAGGATCAAGCCACTTGTCCAAGGCTTCATAACATAAGCAACAGAGTTGACTTTCCACCCAGACCCGCTGAGCTTGGAACTACCTGGGCGCTCAGCCCTCACACCATATATGATAGAGGCGTTGGGCCCCCTCCTGACCTTCCATCATGGGCATGAGTTCCTGTGTAGTGTCCAGTGTGAGGTCCAGAAGGAGCAGCCGGCCCAGGATCAGCCTTTACCCGTGGTCTCCCTCCGTTCTTTCTTCTGCTATCCCCAGCCTCTGCTCCCAGCACACAGCATGCTTCCTTTCTCCTTTTGCCCCACTTGTCATAAATGTAGGTTTAGGTTTCTCCAAAGTCAGCAGCTTCCTTCTTAACTCTTCCTCTCTCTGATCTGTGGTTTTGACTCTTTCCCATGATTCCAGTGTCTTATTCAGGTGCCAGTCATCTGAACTGTCTGAGGTGCCTGCCCTGGGCCAGGCACCATGAAAGATAACATCATGGTACTTTTTGGCTCCATTGTCTGTACATGTTAGAACACAAAACATTGTACCAGACACCTACTATAGCCTATAGGATTTGAAAGGAAGTGTCAGTGCTTTTTAAGAAAATTTTATTGGAGTATAGTTGCTCTACAATGTTGTGTTAGTTCCTACTGTACAGCAAAGTGAATCGTCTATGTTGTTCAGTCTCTGAGTCATATCTAACTCTGTGACCCCTTGGACTGCAGCACACCAGGCTTCCCTGTCTCACTCTCTCCTGGAGTTTGCTCAAACCCGTGTCATTGGGTCAATGATGCCATCCAACCATATTATCCTCTGTCATCCCCTTCTCCTCCTGCCCTCAATCTTTCCCAGCATCAGGGTCTTTTCCAGTGGGTTGGCTCCTCGTATCAGGGGGCCATAGTATTGGAACTTTAGCTTCAGCATCTGTTCTTCCAATGAATATTCAGGGTTGATTTCCTTTAGGATTTAATACATATATCTCCTCATTTTTTGATTTCTTTCCCATTTAGGTCACCACATAGCACTGAGTAGGGTTCCCTGAGCTACACAGTGGGTTCTCATTAGCTACTAATTTTATACTTAGTATCAATAGTATGTGTGTGTGTGTGTGTGTGTATATATATATATATATATATAAATCCCAATCTCCCAATTTATCCCACCCCTCCCTTTTCCCCCTTGACATCCTTTTGTTCTCTACATCTGAGTCTCTATTTCTATTTTGTAAATAAGATCATCTATATACCATTTTTCTAGATTCCACCAATGCACATTAATGTATGATATATGTGGTTCTCTTTCTGACTTGCTTCCGTCTGTATGACAGTCTCTAGGTCCATCCACATCTCTACAAATGACCCAGTCTCATTCCTTTTTGTGGCTAATATCCCACTGTGTATATGTACCTTGTCGTCTTTATTCACTTCTCTATTGACTATAGCACGATAACCCAAAGTAGATTCTGAGGAGGTCTGTTCCGGAGAGATATTGGGTTGCAAGTGATTTTCCAAGAAAAATAAAATGGAACGGGGAAAGGGAGGTGGTTTGATTCAATAAGATTTGAAAGCAGGATTAAAGCAGTGGTTCTCAACCAGGGGCAACCATGGCCTTGGGATTTGGCAATCCCTGGAGCCATTTCTGGTTGTCTCAGTTGAAGCATGTGGTTTAGTGAGCAGAGGCCAGGGATATTGCTAAACATCCTACAATGTGCCAAGCAAAGAATTTTCTGGCCCAAAATTCAATACTGTAAAGGTGAGAAATCTGGATTCCTAGATAAAATTTAATAATTAAATTTATTTTTAATGGAAGGATAATTGCTTTACAGTGTTATGTTGGTTTCTGCCAAATAGCAACATGAATCGGCCATAGGTCTACCTACGTCCCCTCCCTCTAGAACCTCCCTCCCACCTCCCTCCTGTCTAGGTTGTTACAGAGCCCCAGTTTGAGTTCCCTGAGACATACAGCAAATTTCTATTAGCTATCTATTTTATATATGGTAATGTGTGTTTCCATGTTACACTCTCCATACATCCCATCCTCTCCCTCCTCCCCTCTCCCCATGCCCATATGTCTGTTCTCTTTGCCTGTGTCTCCACTGCTGCCCTGCAAATAATTTCATCAGTACCATCTTTCTAGTTCCATATAAATGTGTGAGTATGTAATATTCATTTTCTCTTTCTGACTGACTTCACTCTGTATAATAGGCTCTAGGTTCATCTGCCTCATTAGAACTGACTCCAATGTGTTCCTTTTTATGGCTGAGTAATATTCCATTGTGTATGATGTACCACAGCTCCTTTATCCATTCATCTGTCCATGGGCATCTAGGTTGTTTCCATATCCTAGCTATTGTAAATAGTGCTGCAGTGAATGCTGGGGTACATGTGTCTTTTTCAATTTTGCTTTCCTCAGGGTTTATGCCTAGGAGTGGGATTGCTGGGTCCTATGGATGCTGGGAGGGATTGGGGGCAGGAGGAGAAGGGGGACGACAGAGGATGAGATGGCTGGATGGCATCACAGACTTGATGGACGTGAGTCTGAGTGAACTCCAGGAGTTGGTGATGGACAGGGAGACCTGGCGTGCTGCGATTCATGGGGTTGCAAAGAGTCGGACATGGCTGAGCGACTTAACTGAACTGATGGTGGTTTTATTCCTAGTTTTTCAAGGAATCTCCATAGTGTCTTCCATAGTGGCTATATCAATATATCAACATACATTCCCACCAACAGTTCAAGAGGGTTCCCTTTTCTCCACACCCTCTCCAGCATTTATTGTTTGTAGATTTTTTTATGATGGCCATTCTGACCCATGTGAGGTGATATCTCATTGTAGTTTTGATTTGCATTTCTCTAATAATAAGCAATGTTGAAGACCTTTTCATATGTTTGTTAGCCATCTGTATGTCTCTTTTGGAGAAATGTCTCTTTAGGTCTTTTTTTACCTGCATGACTTCTCAGCACTTTTAATAGATTAATTGCATCATCAACCCCCCCAGATTGAGTAGGACTTTCCAAAGCTCAATTGACTGCAGCATCTGGAATCACTGACAAATTCCTGAGTGTTCTTCTGGAGTCATGATGAGAAGGCTAGCCTAGGATAATGGGCATTAGTATAGGAAGCTGACCCTGGTTTTTAGCAGTTGTACTACAATGTACCGTACATTTGTATATGTTTCTGTTTGGAGATTGTAGTGCTTTTAAAATAGTGTCCTGATAACTCATTAGTTTTGAAATTTATTTTTTTGAAATATACTCTCTATTCTCTTCTTCAGTTCCAATTATATATATTAACTTTTATCAATGTATTCTCTGTTTCTATGAAATCTTTTTATATTCTCTATTCTCTCTGTTCTTTTGGAGGAGATGTTCCAGTTTATTCATTCTCTTTAGTTGTATCTGCTCTACTGCTAAATGCCTTTATTGGGTTCTAATCACCCTTGTTTGGTTCTTTTTAATATATTTTCTAATTATCTGTGAAAATTCTTAATCAGGCATTTTATTTGTTGAAATTATGCAACAGTTATTTTAAAGGGTATTATATCATCTGTCTTTACTTGCTCTGTTTTATTCTGTTTTTAAAAGTTATTTGCCTCTGGGTTCCCTGGTATACTGTTTTTTTTTTTTTTTTTTAATTGAGACTTAAAAAAAAAAAGTAGAGGAAAGATGAAAGACCAGACCAGTGGAATTAGTCAATCTTATTGTCTGAGAGCCGGGAGGGACCTGGTTGGCAATCCTACCTCCATCATATTACAGACAAGGAAACCAGTCCAGAGAGTTGATGTTGTCCAGCCATTCAAATGAGAGACAATAGAGAGAGATTAAGAGCTTAGGCTGAAAGCAGACCGAGAGCATCTGTGCCTGCTGGGACTGATTTGTGGAAAAGCAAAATAAGATCTGTGAAGAGCAAATGAATTAATGCATGTAAGGCACATGGTGTAAGTGGTAGCTTAACAGGTAGTAGGTATTATTAAGAGCCAGCTAATTTGAATCCAGCATAGATTCCACCCAGAATTCTTGATTTCCAGTCTGATGCTTTTCCTGGTAGCCCATGGTGGGCAAGGGAAGAGATAAGAAAGAGCAGAGACATGGAAGTGGGCATTCACAGATATGTCTAAAATATGAGGGAGTCTACTGTGACTTGATTGTTTAAACAGAAACGATGCTGACAAAGCAAGGAGAGGCCAAATTGTGGAGGCAGGGTTAGTGAGGCAGACAGATGGTCAGTAGAAAGGCCATCTCTACTACTCATTACCTGCATGATTCTAGGCAAGTTACTCAACCGCTCCTGATCTACCTCATCTATAAATTAGGACAGGGAGAGTACCTTCCTCATAGGTTTGAACAGTAAATGTGATGATGTATGCAAACATAAGGACCAAGAAAGGGTGGTAGATGTCATGATCGTTGTTGTTAATGTCATTACGGGGGCGTCTCCAAGACACAAGCATCCTGCTGGCAAGTCTGACATGTCCACAGTGAATAGCTCTATGCTGTTAGGATTCTCTTCATGGCTGCTTCCTCCTCTGTCATGGTTCTCTTCTTTTCTTCTCTTGATGTCTTTATTTTCTAGAAGCTAGTCGGAAACCCTGCAAATCAGCAGGATTTGTAATGCCAAGTCAAGAGTCTTCAGGAAAAATACCAGTTCTGATTTGTCTTGAGATCTATCACTCAAGCACTGGACCCGCTTGGACCACTTATTCAGTAAACTACACAGAATGCAGTGATGCGTCACTTGCATTCCACAAGCACGTTTCCCAGCACCTTTATCCCCACACTGATAATGCAGTAAACTCACTTATTCACATCTGCAGCGGAATCTGTGGCTTAATGTTTATCTCCTCCTCTAGCCTGTGAGTTCCACAAGGATAGGACTGGGTCTATTCGGCATCTAGTTCAGGGTCTGGCATGCATCACCCAACAAATACTTTCTAATTTGCGTGTGCTAGGTAATGTACTAAGTGTAGGATATGTGTGTGCCTGCACACATACTGAAAAATGATGGCTCAGCCTGAATTAGTGAAAAAATTGAATTACAGGTGACTTGTATTTTTCGTACTTTTCAAGGACTTCAATCTAGATGAATAAAGCATGGGTTTGATAGATTCCTTTTAGGACCTGCTTAGTAGATAAGTATTATTTTCATTTAAAAATTTAAATGGATCATCAATATTCATTCATTTCACATATTTACTGAGCACTTCCTATGTTCCAGGAAATACAGTAGAATGATATAGACAAGAACCCCAACCCTTACAGAGTTTGTGTTCTATAGAAAAGACAAATAAAATCTTTCAAATGTCAGCGCACATAAACTGGGGGAGATGGACAGAGGGAGGAAAGGCTGCCTTGTGGATGACAGGCCACAGGGATTAGAATCCAGGGGTAAGAGATGTCCTGAGGGCCTGGACTTCCTGTGGTGAGGGTCTTGACAGGGTCATACAAAGTCCTGGGGACCCAACCTTTGCTTGCCAATGATGGAGTAAGGCCTGAACTCAGGAGCTTTAGGTAGAGGAGCTATGTACCTTAAGTGTTTGAAATCGATTTATTCTCTTGAGGACTTGTGTTGTCAACAGACTAGAGTAAGACTAGTCATCATTAAGAGCCCTTACACTAACTTTCATCTAGCTAATGCACAATAAAAAAATATTTAGTGTGATAACAAAAAAAGCAAGAGACTTCCAGCTTTATAGTTCCATGATGTTATGTAGATACCACCCTGGTATTTTCTTACAGCTCCTAAAATAAGGTCTCGTACATAGTTCAAGGCAGCACTTCACCAAGATTAAGAACAGAGACTTTGAAGTCAGACAAACCCAAGTTCAAAATTCTACTTCAGGTAAGCTATGGGCTTCCGAGGTGGGGCAGTGGTAAAGAATCTGCCTGCCAAGGCAAAGAATGCAGGAGATGCAGGTTCAGTCCTTGAGTCGGGAAGATCCCCTGGAGGAGGAGATGGCAGCCCACTCCAATATTCTTGCCTGGAAAATCCCACGGACAGAGGAGCCTGGCGGGCTACAGTCCATGGGGTCGCAGAGAGTCAGACGTAACTGAGTGACTAACACACCCACCCACACACACACTCAGGTAAGCTACTCGATCTAGCTGTGTTGTCCTTCAACGGGTTGCAAAACCTCTCTGTACCTTAGTTTTCCACATCTGTAAAATAAGAAATCATGGTTCCCACTTTGTAGGATTGTTATAAGGATTAAGTAAGATAAAATATGAAAAGTATAGGGCCTGAAATATAATAAGCTTCCCATAAACAGTAAATATTAATAGCATTGAATAGCATTGCTGAATGAATGGAAGGAATTCGTGGAGCTAATATTAAGACTTGGATAAGCACAGACATGTAATGACCTGCAGTGCTGTGCAGGTAGGCACGTTATCTATATTCTGGTCTCTGCATTCTACATGAACTTGTGATGGGTTGATTAAACATTATCTTTCTTCATTTCACCTCCATCTTCTGGGGCTGTCACTTTAAGCCTTTACAATCCTGCCACACTGGCCTTCCAATATGCCTAACATTTGGAGAACATATTCCTAGGTATAACCTTGTAATACTCTTTTACATATTTACATCATTTAAATAGCCCCCAGGTTCTGTAGTCTTCAGTCCCAAATTCTCAAAAGAGTCTTTTTTATTGACGTGTGTGTAGTTAACTTACAATGTGGTGTTAGTTTCAGGTGTACAACAAAGTGAATCAGTTATACATATATATTAGTTTTCATATTCTTTTCCATTATAGTTTATTATAGGATATTGAATATAGCTCCCTATGCTTGTTGCTTATCTATTTTCTATTGCGTAGTTTGTATCTGCTAATCCCAGACTCTTAATTTAATCCTCCCCCCAGGCTTCTCTCTCTCTCTGGTCAGTCTTGTCCAATTCTTTGTGCCCCATGGACTGTAGCCTGCCAGGCTTCTCTGTCCATAGAATTCTCCAGGCAAGAATACTGAAATAGGTAGCCATTCCCTCTTCCAGGGGATCTTCCTGACCCAGGGACTGAACCCAGGTCTCCTGCATTGCAGGCAGATTCTTTTCTGCCTGAACCTCCAGGGAAGCCCCCCCAAGAGGCTTAGTAAGTGAAATATGATTGGCTAATACAGAATCAGTGCATACGTTTCATGATAAAAATATCAGCAGCTGATATTTACTGGGGACCTGCTATCTGCCAAGCATCATGCCTATTCTGCAGCTGGGAAAATGGAATCTCAGAGTAGAAAAGAAAATGTGAGCAGCTGATAAGTGACAGAGGCAGGAATTGACTGCTATCAGTGTGCAGTTTTGCAAAGTCCTTCCCATTTACTGACTCAAGCTCTCCAGATGCACTGGGTAGGGGGCGACCAAACTTCAGGGCCATCATTCCTCTCCCTGAGGGTTTGTTTGTATGGAGCATGCCTGGAGTTTCTAAGTCCCTGGTCCTAATGAGATTACCTTGCAGAGAAACTAAGGTGGGAATCTAGTATCCAACTATGAGGACACCAGTCAGAGTCCAGGGGCCTTGTTAGTGCTTACCAAGAGGTAAGGGCACAGACTGAGACACTGGGACAGAGATGGTATCAAGTTCATGTTCTTCTGTTTCAATGAGTTTTTTAACTCTCAAGTTCAATTCTGACTGATCAGGGGTTTTTTGTTGTTGCTGTGAAAATTAGTATTTTGGTTTGGCTCATGGTATAATTCAACAAGGTTTGGAAGACAACTCATTTGATTGTATTAGATTTTCTACAAAGAATTTGGGTTAATTTTTAATTTTATATTGGGAGTATAGTTGATTAACAAAGTTGTGTTAGTTTCAGGTGTACAACAAAGTGATTCAGTTATACATATATGTATATCTATCTTTCTTTTCACATTTAGATCATTACAGATATTGAGCAGAGTGTCCTGTGTCATTCACTAGGTCTTTGTTGATCATCTCTTTTAAATATAGTAGTCTGTATACGTCATCCCAAACTCTCAATTTATTCGTCCCTCCCTGCCCCTCTGGTAACCCATAAGTTTGTTTTCAAAGTCTGTGAGTCTGTTCCGGTTTTGTAAATAAATGCACTTGTGTCATTGTTTTAGATTCTGAATATAAATGACATCACATGATATTTGTCTTTCTCTGACTTACTTCACTTAGTATGATAATGTTCAGGCCCATCCATGTTGCTGCAAATGGCATTTCATTCTTTTTAATGGCTGAGTAATATGCCATTATGTATATGTACCATCATTATCCATTCATCTGTTGGTGGACATTTAGGTTATTTCTGTGTCTTGGCTCTTGTAAACAGTGCTTTTTTTTGTGGTATCTTTGCTTTTGGTATCACGGTGATGGTGGCCTCATAGAACGAGCTTGGGGATGTTCCTCCCTATACAGTTTTTGGGAAGAATTTCAGAAGGATATGGTGTTAGCTCTTCTCTAAATGTTTGATGAAATTCACCTGTGAAGCCATCTGATCCTAGACTTTTATTGGGAATTTTTAAATCACAAGTTCAATTTCAGTACTTGTGATTGCTCTGTCCATATTTTCTATTTCTTCCTGGTTCTGTCTTGAGAGATTGTACCTTTCTAAGAATTTGTCCATTTTATTGGATTTGGTTGCTTGTGGTAGTTTCTTATGATCCTTTGTATTTCTGGAGAAGGCAATGGCAACCCACTCCAGTGTTCTTGCCTGGAGAATCCCAGGGATGGGGAGCCTGGTGGGCTGCCATCTATGGGGTCGCACAGAGTCAGACACGACTGAAGCGACTTAGCAGCAGCAGCAGCAGCAGTGTCCATTGTAACTTTTCTTTTATAAGGAAAATTGCTTTACAATATTGTGTTGGTTTCTGACATACATCAACATGAATCACCCTCAGGTATACCTATGTCCCCTCCCCTTTGAACCTCCTTCCCATACCATCTCACCCCCATTGTAACTTTTATTTCTAATTTTACTGATTTGAGCCCTGTTTTTCTTAATGAGTCTGGCTAAAGGTTTATCAAGTTTATTTATCTTTTCAAAGTATGAGCTTTTAGTTTCATTGATCTTTTCTATTTTTTTCATCTATTTCATTTATTTCTGCTCTAATCTTTATGGTTTCCTTCCTTCTACTAACTGGGTTTTGTTCCTCTTTCTCTAGTTGCCTTAGGTGTAAGGTTATGTTGTTTGAGGCTTTTTTTTTGTTTGTTTCCTGAAGTAAGACAATATTGCTATAAACTTCTCTCTTAAACATTTTTTATTTTTTATTGGAGTGTAGCCAATTAACAAACAATGTTGTGATGGTTTCAGATGAACAATGAAGACACTTAGCCATACATATCCATGTATCCATTCTCTCCCAGACCTCCTCCCATCCAGGTTGCACATAACACTGAGCAGAATTCCCTGTGCTATACAGCAGGTCCTTGTTGGTTATCCATTTTAAATACAGCAGAATGTACATGTCCATCCCAAATTCCCTACCTATCCTTTCCCTCCACCCTTAACGCGCCCGCTACCCCAGCAGCCCCAAGTTCGCCTGTTAGAACTGCTGCCGTGTTTCGGATCCTTGTGCTTTCATTTTCATCTGTCTCTAGGTATTTATTTCTTCTTTGACTTCTTCAGTGATCCACTGGTTGTTTAGTTGCATATTGCTTAGCCTCCATGTGTTTGTAGTTGTTTTACTGCAATTTTTTTTTCTTATAGTTGATTTCTAGGCATATAGCATTGTGGTTGGAACCATGCTTGATATGATATCAATTTTCTTAAATTTACCAAGGTTCCCACTCTGGTTGCCAGACCCCAAGGCTGGGGAGCCTGACATGGGGCTCAGAGCTTTCACTCCTGTGGCAGAACTTCTGTAGTATAATGATTCTCCAGTCTGTGGGTCGCCCACCCAACGGGCATGGGATTTGATTTTATCGTGATTTCACTACTCCTACCATCTCATAATGGCTGCTGCTTTGGATTTAGAATATTTTTTTGGTAGGTTCCAGCATTTTTGTTGTTGATGGTTGTGATTTTGGTGTTTTCATAAGAAGAGGTGAGATCACATCCCTCTTCTCCACCATCCTGTCTCCACCTCTAGATTTTCTACATAGCATTTGATAGCGACTCTGTGAGTGCATTGAACGGGCAGGAAGAGAAACTCTTGGGGGAAGAGTTACTCAGTAACCTGCAGGCTGATGTTTTGTTTAGCCTAAAACTGTAAGAGAAGCACTTATCAAGCAGAACCATACTCAACTACCATTATGATAGGTCAAAATAATTAAATGTAGGCAAATATGTATAGCTCAATGTCATGCAAGCTAACCACTTATAAGGCCAACATTTTGTTAAATTATCTGGCTTTGGTTCCAATCAAGCAACAAATATTTTTTTATTTTTTATTGAAGGATAATTGCTTCACAGAATTTTGCTGTTTTCTGTCAAAACTCAACATGAATCAGCCATAGGTATACATATATCCCCTCCCTTCTGAACCTCCCTCCCATCTCCCTCCCCATCCCACCCCTCCTGGTTGATACAGAGCCCCTGTTTGAGTTTCCTGAGCCATACAGCAAATTCCCATTGGTTATCTATTTTACATATGGTACTCTAAGTTTCCATGTTACTCTTTCCATACATCTCACCCTCTCCTCCCTTCTCCCCATGTCCATAGGTCTATTCTCTATGTCTGTTTCTCCACTGCTGCCCTGTAAATGTTCTTCAGTACCATTTTTCTTAATTCTATATATATGCATTAGAATACGAGATTTATCTTTCTCTTTCTGACTCACTTCACTCTGTGTAATTGGTTCTAGGTTCATCTACCTCATTAGAACTGACTCAGACACATTCCTTTTTATGGCTGAGTAATATTCCATTGTGTATATATATACCACAACTTCTTTATCCATTCATCTGTCGATGGACATCTAGGTTGCTTCCATGTCTAGCTATTGTAAACAGTGCTGCAGTGAACAATGGGATACATGTGTCTTTTTCAATTTTGGTTTCCTCAGGGTATATGCCTAAGAGTGGGATTGCTGGGTCATGTGGTGGTTTTATTCCTAGCTTTTAAGGAATCTCCACACCATCTTCCATAGTGGCTGTATCAATTTACATTCCCACCAACAGTGCAAGAGGGTTCCCTTTTCTCTACACCCTGTCCAGCATATATCATTTGTAGATTTTTTTATGATGGCCATTCTGACCCGTGTGAGATGATATCTCATTGTAGTTTTGATTTGCATTTCTCTTAATAATGAGTGAATTGAGCATCTTTTCATGTGTTTGTTAGCCATCTGTATGTTTTCTTTGGAGAAATGTCTGTTTAGGTCTTTTCACCTACTTTTTGATTGGGTTGTTTGTTTTTCTGGTATTGAGTTGTATAACCTGCTTGTATATTTTGAAAATTAATCCTTTGTCAGTTGTTTCATTTGCTGTTATTACTCCCATTCTGAGGGTTGTCTTTTCACCATGCTAATAGTTTCCTTTGCTGTGCAAAAGCTTTTACGTTTAATCAGGTCCCACTTGTTTACTTTTGTTTTTATTTTCATTACTCTAGGAGGTGGGTCATAGAGGATCTTGCTTTGATTTATGTCATCAAGTGTTCTGCCTGTTTTCCTCTAAGAGTTTTATAGTTTCCAGTGTTACATTTAGGTCTTTAATCCATTTTATCTTTGTGTATGGTGTTAGAAAGTGTTATAAATTTATTCTTTACATGTAGCTCTCCAGAACCATTTACTGAAGAAGCTGTCTTTGCCCCATTGTATATTCTTGCCCCCTTTGTCAAAAACAAGGTACCCTGGCAGTGCATGGGTTTATTTCTGGGCTTTCTGTTTTTGTGCCAGTACCATACTGTCTTGATGACTGTAGCTTTGTAGTATAACCTGAAGTCAGCAAGGTTGACTCCTCCAGCTCCATTCTTCTTTCTCAAGACTGCTTTGCTATTCAGGGTCTTTTGTGTTTCATATGAATTGTGAAATTTTTTGTTCTAGTTCTATGAAAAATGCCATTAGTAATTTGATAGGGATCACATTGAATCTGAAGATTGCATTTGGTAGTATAGTCATTTTCACAATATTTATTCTTCCTACCCAGGAACATGGAATATCTCTCCAACTGTTTATGTCATCTTTGATTTCTTTCATTAGTGTCTCATAATTTTCTGTGTACAGTTCTTTTGTCTCCTTAGGAAAGTTTATTCCTAGATATTTAATACTTTTTGTTGCAGTGGTGAATGGGATTGATTCCTTAATTTCTCTTTCTGATTTTTCATTGTTAGTATATAGAAATGCAAGTGATTTCTGTGTATTGATTTTGTATCCTGCAACTTAAGCAACAAATGTTTATTGAACATTTATGTGCAAAACCCTCAGTACAAAGATAAGAAAAAACAAAATTCTGCCTTCAAGAAGCTCACATCCTAGGTGAGATAAGCTGTGGATTGTTAAATACTAATGTGAAAAATGATGCTTTCTTTGGGACAGAACCCAAGCAAATGGTTAAGTGAACGGGCCAGACCAAGTGTGATAGGACTTCAGAGAAAAGATCATTTAGTCCAAAATAAACAATATGTAAGTAAAAGATGAGGCATATGAATCAGGCAAAATATGACACAACTGAAGGAGGAACCATCAGGACATAAAAATGGGAAATATCCAGAGGTATGGTGTACCTCCAGTTTGAACTAGAGAAGTTCAAAAAAAGGTTAGAAAGATGAATTAAGGCAGCTTACAATAAACTTCAGTGTCTTTTATTCCTGTAAGTGAAAGTCAGCTGACTCTGTGGGAAAAGAAAAGCAGCAACTGGATACCAGAGCAAATAGAAAACACAGACAAAAGGCATTGTAGCCAGAGTTTACCTATGAGACTGAGGCTCAGGAAAGTTAAATAACTTGCCCAGGGTCACACAGCTAGACAACGGTAGTCTGACCTTAAGCCTAAGGCAGTCTGGCAGCAAAGTCCCACTATTAAACCTCATGGTCCGAGAGAGATGAATACATATGTTCACACGAAAACTTGTACATGAATATTCATAGCAGCATTATATGGTATATAATATATAGTATAAAATATATGTATAGTATGATTCCATTCATGTAAAATTTTTTGAATAGGCAATTTCATAAAACAAGAAAATAGATTAGTGTTTGCCTAGGGCTGCAGAAATTAGGGAACAGGAGTAAGTGCTAATAGATATGAGGTAGTTCAAGTTTTTTTGTGGGGGGAGGAGATAATGCAAATGTCCCAAATTTAGGCTTTGTTGCTGATTGCATGGTTGGTGGTATTATCTTTAATATAATCACATAAAGTGTAAAATTTAAATGAGTATATTCTATGGTATGTGAATTACATCTCAAAAAAGTAGAAAAAAAAATGTTTAAGCATCTAAGAAGACTACATTTTGGTATGTAGCAATGTATACCATTGCTGGTATCACAATGATACCTAGCGACCATGGGGAAATGTGAAACAGAGCCTGTGCAAGCGGTCAGCTCTGTGAATGGGACAAGCCCTGTGAGAGTCCTTCCATGAGAAACATGATATAGAAACCAGTGACAGCTTGTTCTACTGCCAGTGAGCTGACAGGTCTGCAAGCAACTTACATTCTGCCAATTCCAACCCTATGCCAAGTTAGATGGTTGGCTTTCTAGCTGGCCCAAACATGTTCACATCAGTTCATAAGGAGGTACTAAATTTGTTGTGTTTTGCTTTTTTGTTCTGCAGTTTTTGAAGAGCCAGAAGATCCAAGCAACAGGTCATTTTTCTCTGAAATTATCTCTTCAATTTCGGATGTGAAGTTCAGCCACAGTGGGAGGTGTATCATGACCAGAGACTATCTGACCGTCAAAGTCTGGGATCTCAACATGGAAAACCGCCCCGTCGAGACTTACCAGGTACAGACCCCACCCACACACCCACCCACATGCACAGTGGGCCCTGGAGGGCTCCGAGTTGGCCTCGGCCTGCAGCGGCTTACAATGTAGAGTAAAAGACACGGTGAGCCACTTCAATATCCAGAAACAGCTGGTAGGCAGGTCAGTGTACTACCCTGAGGCCCTAGGGATTACAGGCTAGGAACAGGGAATGGATCTGGCAAGAGAAGTTGGAGAAAAGTGCTGGTGAAATGGGTGAGAAACTGAGAGGTGCCTGGAAGCCAACTGGAGAAACCATCTCAAGGAGGAAGTCACCAACTGCTGAATCAAGAGTTGTTGTTGAATCAAGAGAGGACTGAGAAAGGGCCACTGGATTTAGTGACATGGAAATTATCAGGTGACAGAGGTGAAGTGGTAGGGATAAATGTCTGATTGGAGTGGGTTCAAGAGAGATTATAAACGGAGGATGTGAACGTAGTGAAATTTGGAAAGAGAGTTTGTTTTGAAGAGGAACAGAGAAATCGGGTAGTAGCTGGAAGAGGATGCAGGATTGAGGAAGGCATCATAGCTTGTTTTAGGGTGACAGAAAGAAGCCAGTAAAGAGTGGGCTAACTGAAGCAGTCAGCTTCTCAAGAGAACATACTCCGTTGCAGAATTAGATATAGATGAGTTGGACCATTCATCCATCAAAGGAAAGCGAGAAGAGTAAAAACAGCTACAGATGCAGATTTGTGATGGGAACATACAGATGGTTTCTGCTTCTATTTTCCAGTTAAATAAGAAGCAAGATCATTAGCTGAGTGAGAAGGGAAAGTGTAAAATATTCCTCTAAAAGAGCAAATTGACTAGGGCACTATGGTAGTGTTGCTATGGGATCCACTTATTTATATATTTTAAGTAAGACAAATCTGTGAGATTGTATGTTTCTTCCCAGCCACATGAGCCTGCTTGGTTCAGGTAAGGAAGGGCAGAAAGTTAGATTTAACCAGTGGTGGGCTTTTACCAACTGACTACAAGGGAAGTAGGGGAAAAGGCAAGTTTTTTGAAGGTATTGATTAAAGGAGTGATTGGAATGAGGGCCACTGAATCTAAGGTAGGTAAGGAGGGAAATGAAGAACTGATAGAATCAAGACACTAAAGGGCTTGAACTAAAATGATAGGAGGCAGCAATAGAGTGATATTTATTAGACAAACACAGTTACAGTGATGACAAAGCTCATGAGATGACCACGAAAGCAAAGGACAAAACTCATTGAAAAGAATGAGGCTAAGTAAGAGTCCAGAGTGTTTGAATTCCTGAGAATGATGGCAGGAATGGTAATGGAAGAGAGATCGAGGCACTAGGCACTAGAGAGGCTTCCAAGCCTGAGGCAGAGGGACTGCTGATGACTGTAAGAAGGATGGGGAGCAGGAAGTAGTGTTTGATGGCATGACTTTGAAGGAGCTGAGGCACGAATGATGGTCCAGAGGACCGCAGAGCCCACTCACCTTGGCACACGAAAGCAGAAGTCCAGCTGCCACACGAGAGGCCTCGGGAGAAGGAGGAAATGTTCAGAGAGGAGGCTGAGGACACTGAGCACTTTGATGGCTGACTGTGATGCTGTAAAAGGTTTGGGGGCCAGAACTGCAGATGAGGTGGAGGTAGTCTGGTTAACCCCTGTGGTTCACCTTGTGGTTCAAACAGCATCCTCTGTATGCTTGCAGTCTTACTCTCCCCTAACCCTTGCCCTTAGGCTCCTGCTAACAGCCCAACCATTTGGTGTTAGGTGCGGAAACTAG
Source organism: Oryx dammah (assembly GCF_014754425.2). NCBI lineage: Eukaryota > Metazoa > Chordata > Mammalia > Artiodactyla > Bovidae > Oryx > Oryx dammah. The sequence continues at coordinate 52,269,343 of NW_024070189.1, forward strand.
AAGCTAGGAGAGTGTTGTTGACAGAGGTGTGGCCTGCTGGAGAGCCCCAGCTAAAGAGTGAATTAGGCTATACCACGGGGGAGCAATTGGTACTTTAATTTTTTATTATACCATATTCATTACCAGGATCATAGTAAGTAAAGAAAAGAATACTTGTAGAGAAATAGGTTTTAAGCATAACTAGTAAAGTAAGAATTAAAAACTGAACCATTAAAACTATGTTTTAATTATTCCTAAGTAAGCACTGGGGCTTCCCTATTAGCTCAGTTGGTAGAGAATCTGCCTGCAATGCAGGAGACCCTGGTTCAATTCCTGGGTTGGGAAGATTTGCTGGAGAGGGGAAAGGCTACCCACTCCAGCATTCTGGCCTGGAGAATTCCATGGACTGTATAGTCCATGGAGTCGCAAAGAATCCAAGACGACTGAGCGACTTTCACTTCCAAGTAGGCGTTACCCTGGAGAGGAGCTTGCCTTTCTCAATGGGTCTGAAATTGATTTTTCTTCCAAAATGAAAGCTTCGTTTTTGTGGCTGCTTTTTCAACAGCAGATTTCTTAGCTAATCTATGGTACTTTTATCTTAGACAAAGACTTAACAGCGAAGCTAGCTAGCTGTGCCATAAAGTAATTAGCATTTTAAACTCATGGTTCTCAAACTACATTTAGCAAGTGGTAAGTTTAGAAATCTTTGTAGAATACTAAGAAATAGAACTCATGTACGGAAATTAAACAATGCAAAAATTTTAGACAGTGTATTTGAAAGCAATCTAGTTAAGTTTATATACCATACCAAAGGTGGTAATACACTACATCAGAAATGGTAAACAGACTCATTGAGTGAGTGTCTAGAACACGGTTAAAAGAGATTATAAGGTCAGCAGGCTCCACAAGTACATGATGTGAGAATCTCTGTGTTGGGAGACTCGGCCTAGTGTCAAGAAGGCCATACCCAAGCTCACTGGAAGAGAGCGAAGAAACAGTATTTGGAATATGAAGAGAGAAGCATCTAATAGGATGAGTCTTAAGGTAAGGCATCCACGTGAGTGTACTGAGAGGAAGAAACAGTTGGCTAAGCAGGTTTCTATGGTACAGGCTTCTCAGAGATGTTTCTTGTGTCTGTGTCTTTACCTTTTTCTCTCCTCTGATGGTGAGCAGTCGATGTTCTCTGCCTAACGTTTCTTTTCTACAACAGTATATATATGCAGCATACCTTCATAGTCCATAATCTTCTCCTGTAGATGTCCTCACCTGGAGGTAGTCAGGAGCTCCCAGAGAGTAGAGGCTGGAAGGAGAAAATAAGGGTTTTTCCTGACTTTTAAGGTCTGGAGAACCTCTGTGCTGGAAGACTCTATTGGTTTGTTCTTCTGTTTCAGGGATTGACAACTGTTCCTGTAAAAGGTGGTCTTTTAAGTCATAGAGTTCTTGGTAAGATGATTCCTGCAATAAGAGGCCCACAATTTCAAAGTGCACATGCTTTGTTTGATACTTATCACTCACCTGTAGGGTTTCTATAAAACAATGCCAAAGGGGAATGGTCAGGGGACAGGCTGAGCAGGACCTTAAATAGCACACCACTGCCCAATTTATAACCCTTAAGGCTCTGCCCCCTTTAATCCTAATTATTCAAGGCACTATTTGGTACTTCCCCTACCAAAAACAAATTTGGGGTGCTTATGATAAAATAATATTCTAGTCCCCTCTTATAATTTTCTAATTCCTTGATCATTGCAGAACTCTGAGAAGCCTGCATTATAGAAACCTGCTTAATCAAGTGTTTCTCCCTGCTCAGAACACTCATGGGTATGCCTTACCTTAAAAGTGCTCTGTACAGCTGGTAGGAATGTAAACTATTACAGCCCAGTGTAAACTATTACTGTGGAGAACAGTATGGAGGTTCATTGCAAAACTAAAAAGAGAGTTACCATATGACTGAACAATCCCACTCCTGGGCATACATCTAGAGAAAATCATAACTTGAAAAGATACATGCACCCCCACATAGAACTACTTGCAATACCTAAGACATAGAGGCAGCCTAACTATACATCACCTGTTGCTGATGAATGGATAAGGAAGATGTGGGGTGTGTATATATATACACACACATACCATACATATATACACACAGGGATATTACTCAGCCATTTGCAGCAACATGGATGTTCCTAATATTATCATACTAAGTAAAGCAAGCCAGAGAAAGACAAATATTGTATGTTATCATTTATATGGGGATTTTTAAAAAAAAATGATAGAAGTTATTTATCCTCAAAACAGCAATAGTCCCACAGAAGTAGAAAACAAATTTATGGTTACCAAATGGGGAAAGAGGAGATAAATTTGGAGTCTGGGATTAACATAAACACACTACTGTATATATAAAATAGATAAGAAGGTCCTACTGAATAGCACAGGAAACTATATTCAATATTATATAATAACCTGTATAGGAAAAGAATCTAAAAACAATGCATAATGTATAACCGAATCACTGTGCTGTACACCTGAAACCAACACAATATTATAAATCAACTATACTCTAACATAAAATCAAAGTTAGGGAGAGGGTGAGATGATTTGGGAGAATGGCATTGAAACATGTATAATATCATGTAAGAATCGAATTGCCAGTCTATGTCCGATGCAGGATATGGCACGCTTGGGGCTGGTACGCAGGGATGACCCAGAGAGATGTTGTTGGGGGGGTGGAAGGGGGGGTTCATGTTTGGGAGCGCATGTACACCTGTGGTGGATTCATGTCAATGTATGCCAAAACCAATACAGAATTGTAAAGTAAAAATTAATTAATTTTTTAAAAAAAAGAAAAAAAATTTTTTTAAAAAGTGTAAGGACTGGTCTTGTGGGAAGGAACTCTGTCATCAATTACTAGCACCTCACCTGAGCAGGGAGAAACACCGGTGATAGTTCTAGGTGTCTTCATACATCTATCAGTTGATCTCAAGCATGTTTCCAGGAATAAGAAGCTTAGCCTTGAGTATTAATATAATGAACTGTTTTCACATTTTCCTATAGCATAGGGGTTGACAAACTGTGACCTGTGGGCCAAATCCAGCCCCGCATCTGGTTTCTGAAAAGCAGTTTTATTGAAACAGCACACCTGGTCATTTGCCGACTGTCTACGGTTGCCTGCAAGGGAGAGTCGGGGCATCGCGACAGAGATCATATGGCTCACAAAGCCTAAAATGTTTATTGTTTGACCCTTTACAGTAAAAGTTTGCCAACCCCTGAAACAGAAGACCAAACCAATAGAGTCTAACCTTGCCAGGCTAGAGTGGTCCATCCGCTATACACAGCAGGCTCCACAAGTACGTGAAGCGAGAACCTCTGTGTTGGGAGACAGCGTAGTGTTAAGAGGGCCATACCCAAGCTCATAGGAGCCGAGCAAAGACGCAATATTTGGAACATGGAGAGAAGCATCTAATACGACAGGCTTTAAGTTCCCCCTTACTCTGCTCTCTACATGCTTCTTGTGTCTGAGTCTTACCTTTTTCTCTCTTCTGATGGTGAATGATGGTGAACAGTCAGTGTTCTTTGCCAAAGATTTCTTTTTATGACAGAATATATATATGCAGCATACCTTCATACTTAATGATCTTCTCCTATAGATGTCCTCATGTGGAATTAGTCAGGAGTTCCCAGAATGTAGATGCTTGAAGGAGAAAATAAAGGCTCAGACTGTGCTGTTCCTTCCCATCTTTTGTCTTTTAACACTTAGTCATAGAGTTCTTGGTGATGTGGTTTCTGCAATAACAGGTCCACACTTCCACTCACCTGTAGTGTTTCTGTTAAAAAAAAAAAAAAAAGCCAAAGGGGAATGGTTAGGGGTCAAGAATGGTTCACAAAGAAGGGCACAGACTAAGCCAGATCTTAAAAGGCACACAACTGCCCAATTTATAACTTTACCGCCCTGCATCCTTCAATCCTAATTATCTTTGGGGCAGTATTTGGTTCTCCCCCTACCAAAAACAGATATTTGGGGTGCTTATATTAAAATAAAATAATATTCTATTCCCCTCATAATTTTATAATTCCTTCATCATTGCAGAACTCTTGAGAAGCCTACTTAACCAAGCATTTCTCCCTGCTCAGAACACTAGTTATGTATGCCTTTGCCATAGAAGTGCTCTGAACAGTTGGTGGGAATGCAAACGAGTACAGCCACTGTGGTGAGCAGTATGGAAGTTCCTTAAAAATATGAAAAGATAGTTACCATATAACCCTGCAGTCCCACTCCTGGGCATACATCTGGAGAAAATCATGATTTGAAAAAACACATGCACCCCACGGTTCCTAGCACAGTTTACAATAGATAAGACATGAAAGCAAAATAAATGTCCATCATCAGTCACTGATGAAGGATAAAGAACATGTGGTGTGTGTATGTGTGTGTATATATATATCTGTGTGTGTTTATATACACACACAATGGAATATTACTCCAGCCACTTGCAGTATGTTTAGACATAGAGAAATGAAATAAGCCAGAGAAAGGCTAATATGATGACAGCTTTAATGAGGATTCAAAAAAATGATATAAATGAACTTATATACAAAAGAGAAATAGACCCACAGACATAGAAAACAAATTAATGGTTACCAAATGAGAAAGGGAGGGGATAAATTTGGAGTTTGCATTTAACATATACACACTGCTATATATATATATATATAAAATAACCAAGAAGTTCCTACTGAATAGCACAGGGGACTATATTCAATATTATATAAAAAACCTATATGGGAAAATAATCTGAAAAAGATAGATAGATGTATGTATGTAACGGAATCACTCTTCTGTACACCTGAAACTAACACAACATTCATTGTAAATCAACTATAAAATAAACATTTTATACATTTTATACTCCAAAAATTAAAATTAAAAAGATTATAAGGACTGCTCCAGTGTATAGGAATTCTGTCATTAACTACTAGCACCTTCCCTGAGCAGGAAGACATACAGGTGATACTCCTAGGTCTCTTCATACATCCCCATCAACTGATCTCAAGCGTGTTTCCAGGAATACGAAGCTGTAGCCTTAAGCATGATGACCTACTTTCATCTTTTTCTATGAACAGGGGTTGACAAACTGTGACCTGTGGGCCAAATCCAGCCCCCTATATTTTGTAAAAGCAGTGTCATCGAATCAGCCACGCCTGATCATGTAACTATTGTCTGTAGCTGCCTTCATCCTGCAATGGTAGAGCTGGGTCACTGTGACGTTGTGGCTCACAGATCCTAAAACATTTATTGTCTGACCTTTCACAGGAAAAGTGTCAAACTCTGAAGTAGAACAAACCAATAGAATCTAATCTTGCCAGGCCTACAGTGGTCTATCAGTCATACGACGGCAGGCTCCGCAAGTCCATGATGTGAGCACATCTGAGTTGTGAGGCTCAGCCTAGTGTCAAGGGGGCCACACCTAAGCTCATAGGAGCAGAGGACAGAAGCAATATTTTGAAACATGAAGAGAGAAGCAGCTAGTAGGATGAGCCTTAAGTTCTTTCTTGCTCTGCTCTCTAGCTGTTTCTTGAGTCTGTGTCTTACCTTTCTCTTTCCTCTGATGGCCAAAACCCAATCTTCTCTACTTAAGCTTTTTCCTACAATAGAATATATATTTGCAGCATACCTTCATAGTCGATGACCTTTTCCTATAGATGTCTTCACGTGAAGGCAGTCAGGAGCTTCCAGAATGTAGGTGCTGGGAGGAGAAAATAAGGGCTCAGACCAGGGTTTCCCTTTGAGTCCTTCCTAACTGTTGTCTTTTAAGACTTAGTTATAGAGCTCTTGGTAATGTGGTTCCTGCAATAAGGGGCCCACATTTTCACAGTGCACATGCTTTGTTTGATACTTATCACTCACCTGTGATGTTCCTGTAAGACAAATTTCAGAGGGGAATGGTCAGTAACGGTTCATAAAGAAGGGGACAGGCTGAGCCAGACCTTAAATGGCACACCACTGCCCCATTCTTAACCTTAATGCTCTTCCCCTTCAATCCTAATTATCTTCAAGGCACTACTTGGTACTCCCCCTACTGAAAACAGAAATGTGAGGTGACTATACTGAAATAAAATAACATTCTATTCCCCTCTTATAATTTTATAATTCCTTGATCATTGCAGAACTCTGAGAAGCCTACCTCGTAGAAGCCTGCTTAACCAGGTGTTTCCAAAACCTGTTCTCTCCCTGCTCAGAACACTCACAAGTATGCCTTCCCTTAAAAGTGCTCCCTTCAGTTGGTGGGAATGTAAGTTGGTACAGCCACTATGACGAACAGTATGGAGTTTCCTTAAAAAAACTAAAAAGAGTGCAGAAACAATATTTAGAACATGAAGAGTGAAGCATCAAATAGGACAAGTCAAGTTCTTTCTTACTCTGCTCTCTAGATGCTTCTTATGTCTGTGTCTTACCTTTTTCTCCCCTCTGATGGTGAACAGTTGATCTTCTTTGCCTAAGTTTTTTTTCTACAACAGAATATATATGCAGCATACCTTCATAGCCAATGATCTTGTCCTGTAGCTGTCCTCACTTGAAGGCAGTCAGGAGCTCCCAGAATGTAGGTGCTGGGAGGAGAAAATAAGGGCTCAGACCAGGGTCTTCCTTTGAGGCCTTCCTGACTTTTGTCTTTTGAGACTTAGTTATAGAGTTTTTGGTAATATGGTCCCTGCAATAAGGGGCCCACATTTTCAAACCACACATGGTTTGATATTTACCACTCACCTGTGGTGTTTCGGTCCGCAATGGATCATAAAGAAGGGGACAGGCTGAGCTAGATCTTAAAAGAAACACCACTGCCCAAATGATAACCCTCATTGCTCTGCCCTCTTCAATCTTATTTATCTTCATTGCACTATTTGGTACTCCCACTACCAAAAATATAAATTTGGAGTGAATATACTGAATATTCTATTCTCCTCTTATAATTTTATAATTCCTTGATTATTGCAGAACTTTAAGAAGCCTGCATTACAGAAACCTGCTTAACCAAGTTTCTCTCCCTGCTCAGCACACTCACATGTATGCCTTCCCTTAAAAGTGCTCCTTTCCGTTGGTAGGAATGTAAACTGGTACAGCCACTGTGGAAGTTCCTTAAAAAACTAAAAAGACTGTTACCACGTGATCCAGCTATCCCACTCCCATGCATATATCCAGGGAAAACCATAATTTGAAAAGAAATATGCACTGCAGTATTCATAGCAGCACTATTTACAGCAGCCAAAACATGGAAGCAACCTATATGTCCATCTGTCACTGATAAATGGATAAGATATGGTGTATATGTGTGTGTGTGCACATACACACACAATGGAATTAATACTCAGCTGTAAAAAAAGAATGAAATATTGCCATTTGCAGCAACATGGATGCATGCAGAGATTATCATACTAAATAAGCCAGAGTTAGACAAATATGATATTTATATGGAGGTTCTAAAAGAAAATTATACAAATGAAATTTCATATACAAAACAAATAATCCTACAGACATAGAAAACAATTTTGGTTACGGGAGAAAGGGTGGGAAGGATAAATTAAGAATTTGAGACTGATAGATACATACTAGTTTATATAAAAGAGATAACCAACATGAATCTACATGAACTATACTCAATATTATGTAACAATCTCTAAGGAAAAAGAATCTGATAAAAAGTAGATATGTATGTATACAAAATGGGAAAGGGGGAATATTAAATATATAAATTGGAGTTTGGGATTAACATATACACACTGCTGTATATAAAACAGACAGTGAAGAAGGTCCTACTGAATAGCACAGTGTTATGTAAAAACCTGTATGGGGAAAGAGTCTGAAAGAGAATAGATATATATGTAACTGAATCACTTTGCTTTATACCTGAAACTAACACAACATTGTTGCTCAACTATACTCTAATGTAAATAAAAATACAATTTAAACAAATTTTAAGGACTGGGCCAGTGTTTAGGAATTCTGTCATCAACTATTTGTGCCTCCCCTGAGCAGGGAGACATACAGGTGATACTCCTAGGTCTCTTAATATATCCATCAGCTGATCTCAAGCATGTTTCCAAGAATAAGAAGCTGCAGACTTAAGTATAATGAGCTGTTTTCACATTCTCCTATAGAACAGGAGTTAACAAACCTGTGGGCCAAATCTAGCCCCCCATCTGTTTTTGGAAAAAACAGTTTCATTGCATCAGTCACACCTGGTCATTTACCTATTGTCTACAGTTGTCTACATGCTCCAAGGGCAGAGCTGGGTCATTGTGACAGAGACCTACGGTTCACAAAGCCTAAAATATTATTGTCTGACCCTTCACAGGAAAAATTCGTCAACCCCTGAAATAGAAGAACAAAGCAACAGGGTTTAATCTTGTCAGGCTAGAGTGGTCTATCAGCTATACCCAGCAGGCCCCACAAGTACATGATGTAAGAATCTCTGTGTTGGGAGACTCAGCCTAGTGTTAAGAGTGTCATGCCCAAGCTCATAGGAACAGAGCGAAGAAACAGTATTTGAAACATGAAGAGAGAAACAGCTAATAGAATGAGTCTTAAGTTCCCTCTTACTTTGCTCTCTAGATGCTTTCTGTGTCTGTGTCTTACTTTTTTCTCTCTTCTGATAGTGAATGGTTGATGTTCTCTGCCTAAGATTTCTCTTTACGACAGAAGATATATATACACACACATATAGAGAGAGCGAGCTTCCCCTGTGGCTCAAGTTGGTAGAGAATCCGCCTGCAATGCAGGAGAACTGGGTTCCATCCCTGGGTTGGGAAGATCCCCTGGAGAAGGGAAAGGCTACGCACTCCAATATCCTCTCCTGGAGAATTCCTCCGCTTATACAGTTCACGGGGTCGCAAAGAGTCGGACCTGAGTGACTTTCACTTTCATATATATATATATGTATGTATGTATGTATTATATGGGAGAAGGCAATGGCACCCCACTCCAGTACTCTTGCCTGGAAAATCCCATGGACGGCGGAGCCTGGTGGGCTGCAGTCCATTCGGTCGCTAAGGGTGGGACACGACTGAGCGACTTCACTTTCACTTTTCACTTTCATGCATTGGAGAAGGAAATGGCAACCCACTCCAGTGTTCTTGCCTGGAGAATCCCAGGGACGGGGGAGCCTGGTGGGCTGCCGTCTATGGGGTCACACAGAGTCGGACACGACTGAAGTGACTTAGCAGCATGTATTATATGCAGCATACCTTCATAGTTACTAATCTTCTCCTGTAGATATCCTCACCTGGAGTTGCCAGAAGTTCCCGGGAACATAGATACTGAGAGGAGAAAATAAGGGCTCAGACTAGGTTCTCTCCTTGAATCCTTCCTGACTTTTAGTTATAGAGTTCTTGGTAATGTGGTTCCTCCACTAAGGGGCCCACACTTCCAAAGCACACATGTTTTGATATTTATCACTCACCTGTGGTGTTTCTCTAAGACAAAATTCCAAGTGAATGGAATTTTGAAAGAAATATTGGTATAAAGAAAAAGATTGGTGTGTATATATACATGTGGTGGTGGTTTAGTCACTTAAGTCATGTCCGACTCTTACAACACCATAGACTGTAGCCCACTAGGATCCTCTGTCCGTGGGATTTCCCAGGAAAGAATACTAGAGTGAGCTGCCATTTCCTTCTCCAGAGTATCTTCCCTATTTAGGGATCGAACCCACAGACCTGCCTCCCCTGCATTGGCAGGCAGATTCATATACATATTCAGCCAAAAAAAGAATGAAATAATGCCATTTGCAATGACATGAATGGACCTAGAAATTATCATACTAAGCAAAATAAGTCAGAGAAAGATATTGTATGATATCACTTACATGTGGACTCTACAAAAAAATAATACAAATGAACTTACATATGAATCAGAAATAGACACACAGACATAGAAAACAAATTTATAGTTACCAAAAGGCAGGGGGGGTAAATTAGGAGTTTGGGATTGACATATTTACACTACTCTATATAGAAGATAGGGAGAAGGCAATGGCACCCCACTCCAGTACTCTTGCCTGGAAAATCCCATGGACGGAGGAGCCTGGTGGGCTGTAGTCCATGGGGTCTCTAAGAGTCAGACACGACTGAGTGACTTCACTTTCACTTTTCACTTTCATGCACTGGAGAAGGAAATGGCAACCCACTCCAGTGTTCTTGCCTGGAGAATCCCAGGGACGGAGGAGCCTGATGGGCTGTCGTCTATGGAGTCACACAGAGTCGGACACGACTGAAGCGGCTTAGCAGCAGCAGCAGCATATAGAAGATAAAAGATACAACCAACAAAGTCCTACTGTATAGCACAGGGAACTATACTCAATATGTTATGTAATGACCTATAAGGGAAAACAATCTGAATAAAAATATACCTGAAAGTAACACAACACTGTAACTCAACTAAAACTTCAATTAAAAGATGGTACTCAAAAAAATAAATAAAAGTTTGAGGAAATATTGGGGAAAAAAAAAAGTGCCCCATAATGGATAAAAGGAAGGAGTAGGGAGAGATAAGATTTAAAAGAGGATTTATTTTTGCTCATCTTTTTCCTCCAAAAGGTAGGAGATCTGGAGTATGAGGATAACAAACGTGGCTTCCTTTTGCCTACTGGATTAACTCCAGCTTGCCATTGTTCCTCTTCAGAAGCCCACTCCTCTTCTTGTCTCCCTGTTACACAGATCTTGGAAGCAAGTCAAGGATAAAGTCAAGAAAAGGCAAGAATTAGGCTTGCTTCTAGAAAATAGATCAATTCTTGAGGTCAATATCTTCCAACCATCAGAAGAAAAGTACGACCCCAGTGGATGTCCTTACCTCCCCCATCCCTTTCTTTCAAGGAAACGGTCTGCTAACTGGGGAGAGAGGGAAGTAGAGTCAAGACTTATAGTCAAGGGTTAGGCAAACTATGACCCAGAAGTTGCCACCTGTATTTGTAAATAAATACAGTCTTATTGGAACACAACTCTTAACTCATTCATTTATGTATTATGGCCACTTTTGCATTACAAAGGTACGGTTGGATAGTTGTAACTGAGGCTACATGACCCACAAAGTATAAATATTTATAATTTGGCCCTTTTTAGAAAAAGTTTGTGAATATCTAGCATCAGCCCTCTCTTTGTCCTGGGACTCTTCTGCTTTACTTAAAGATTCTTCACAATAACTAGAGAACTTCAACAAGCAGAAATGGCCCTACAAACAAAATGGCCTTCCCTATCAGATCTGAGATACTCCTAATAGGCACAAGAGGTGGTAGGAGAGGAAGGGAGGACAGTGAGTTAATTTATGGCAGAATTCCGAAGCTTAGGACACAAGCCTCGCCCTCATTCTCCCCATCTAACAAAGCCATAAGCCCAGCTGCCAATGGATTCACTTGTCACCATGACCCTGAGGCAGATACCCTGAAAAGGACCAGAGCTATTTGGGAACACGAGTGTAAGGGTGAAGGAAGTTAATTTGCAGAGTTAGAAATCTTTACCCTGTCCAAATAAGAGCTTTTCAAATACCCCAAACATCTAATGGAACATGGACTGAATCTGACCTCATTCCTCTGCCCAGGGCTAAGCACACAGCTGAGCCTCTGAGCTCAGCATCTGACAGAACCCTGGCGCAAGGGAGGAGAGGGGCCCAGGCTGCAGAGAGAGAGATCACGAACCATCACTCTTCATCTAAACCAAGTCAAACTGTGCTTTCCATAACATCTTTCTGCCTTCACCCAATTCTGTCTGCCTCTTGGCCTCACTTCAGTTCATCATCACAGCTGTCTAGGACTGAGACTGTACGTAAGGCGAGGCCAGTGAGGCAGAGCGAGTGGGAGGCACATTGCTAGAGCTGGCAGGAGCAGGTGCTCCAGAACCCAGACCCCTGGTTCACGTCCCATTCTGTCATTTCCTTTGCTGTGTGATCTTGGACACGTGATGTCATACGCTGCAGTGCACGCTCCATTAAAGTGAAGAGAATGATAGTACCTACAACCTAAGATGATATTAGAGATGAGATGAGATCTTATGGATAAAGAGCCCAGCTAATAATAACAAGCTGGCATATTACGTATGCCTGATGTCATTACCACTCTCCACAGTGGATCTCAGGACGAACTGAAAATGGCACCCAGATTACTATGCTCCAAGCCTCAATCATCTGCCTACTTGCCATACTCACCTGAGTTGCTGAATGCAGCTGGAGAGAAACACCCAACCATGCTGACCAGACTTATTTGAAATTCACATCTGGGTAGCTAACAAACACGTGAAAAGATGCTCAACATCACTCATTATCAGAGAAATGCAAATCCAACCCACAATGAGGTACCATCTCACAGTGGTCAGAATGGCTGCTATCCAAACATCTACAAACAATTAATGCTGGAGAGGGTGCAGAGAAAAAGGAACTGTTGGTGGGAATGCAAACTAGTATAGCCACTATGGAGAACAGTGTGGAGATTCCTTAAAAAACTGGAAATAGAACTGCCATATGACCCAGCAATCCCACTGCTGGGCATACACGCCAAGGAAACCAGAATTGAAAGAGACACGTCTACCCCAATGTTCATCACAACACTGTTTACAATAGCCAGCACATGGAAGCAACCTAGATGTCCACCAGCAGACGAATGGATAAGAAAGCTGTGGTACATATACACAATGGAGTATTACTCAGCCATTAAAAAGAATACACTTGAATCAGTTCTAATGAGGTGGATGAAACTGGAGCCTATTATACAGAGTGAAGTAAGCCAGAAAGAAAAACACCAATACAGTATACTAACACATATATATGGAGTTTAGAAAGATGGTAACAATGACCCTGTATGCAAGACAGCAAAAGAGACACAGATGTAAACAGACTATTGGACTCTGTGGGAGAAGGCGAGGGTGGGATGATTTGAGAGAATAGCACTGAAACATGTATATTATCATATGTGAAATAGATTGCCAGTCCAGGTTCAATGCATGAGACAGGGTGCTCAGGGCTGGTGTACAGAGATGACCCTGAGGGATGGGATGTGGAGGGAGGTGGGAGGGAGGTTCAGGATGGGAAACACATGTACACCCATGGCTGATTCATGTGAATGTATGGCAAAAACCACAACACTGTAAAGTAATTAGCCTCAAATTAAAAATTAAAAATAAATAAATAAATAAATTTCACACCTGGGGACTTCCCTACTGGTCCAGCAGCTACGATTCTGCACTCCCAATGCAGGAGGCTGGGGTTCAATCCCTGGTCAGGGAACTAGATCATGCCACAACTAAGAGTTTGCATGCCCCAACTAAAGATCCCGAGTGCCACAACAAAGGTGGCATAGACAAAATGTTTTAAAAAATAAATTCACATTCAACAACTTCAAGCAGCCCTCAGTGCCTTCCAGGAGCCGAGCACTGTTGCCAACCACCTCCCCGCCCCTGGCCTTTTTCACACTCAGCTGATAACCTTGCTTCTTATTTCACTGAAAAATGAACCAGGAGAGGATTGCCACATAATCCGGGGCTGCACTGTGCACACCAGCGTCTACTGGGCGTTCCCCCCTTGCCTTGCACAGACGTCTCCAAATTATCCGACCCCAAAGGGAACATGGCCACTCCATCCTTCCGCTTGCTCAAAAGCACGGTTCAGGAGCCATCTCTGACTCCCAGTTTCCTCTCCACACTTGACAGCAGCTCCATCCGCAAGTCCTATCAACTGTCCTTCCAGACTCGGCAAGACTCTGACCACCTCCCACCACTGCTCACCTTGGTCCAAACCATCATCGGTCGAGCAGGTTACACCCGACCTCCCTGCCTCTGGCCCTGCAGGGGCTTACAGTCTGTCACAATACGGCAGGCGCAGCACCCTTCCCATGACATCTGTTCACATCACTCAGAGTAAGGGACCTATGGGAACTGGTTGGCACATGCTGAGGCCCCCCACTCTGCTCCTTGCCACCCTCTACCCCACTGCCTCCAGGACTCCTGCCTCTGGGCCATTATAGTAGCTGTTCTCAATGCTTAGTAGCTCAGTGGTAAAGAAACTGCCGGCAATGCAGGAGACCCAGGTTCCATCCTTGGGTTGGGAAGATCCCCTGGAGAAGGACATGGCAACCCGCTCCAGTATTCTTGCCTGGAGAATTCCAGGGACAGGGAAGCCTGGCTACAGTCCATGGGGGTCACAAAGAATTGGACACGACTGGGTGACTAACACTTTCATTTATGCTTGGAAAGCCTTTCCCCAGATACCACTGAGATGCACTCATTTTCTCCAGGTTCCTACTCCAATGTCACCTTCTCAGGTGAACTTGACTACTCGCCCTGTATAAATAATCCCCTAGAGCTCCCATTACCCTTTTTCCACTTTTTTTGTTCTCATTTTATCACCATCTAAAATATCTTATACTTGTTATTTCACAGCAGAAACACAACATTGTAAAGCAATTATACTCCAGTTAACAAATAAAATTTAAAAATCAAAAAAAAAAAGAAAATATCTTATGTATTTACTTGGCTACACAGTCTCTCCCCCAACACTGGGAGGAAAGCACCCCAAGGGTATTCTGTTCATGGGTCTATCCCAAGCACAGAGCTGGCATTCAACAAATATTTATTGAATAAAAGGCTGAGTGAATGGTGCTGTCTAAATGGGCTAAGAGACGTCCCTGGTGTCCAGCGGCGAAGACTGCGCTTCCACTGCAAGGAGCATGTGTTCAGTCCCTAGTTGGGGAACTCAGATCTCGCATGCCCTGCTGCACGGCCAAAAATAAATTAAGTTTTCTAAAAGATACTGACCAAAAGTAAAAACTAAATAGGCGTAGAAAATGGGAATCCCCTACTTACTGGGCCCTGTTCTATGCCACCATCTATATAAGCGAGTTTGTTTAATCCACATGTGCCATGTAAACAACTCACCAAACCATCTTAAAGCCCCAAGGCTGAGGAGGGCCATGCCTGGGCTAAGACCCAGAACTATCTGATCCAGCCCCATTTACACTGGAGGAGCTTCTCACACTCTCTTAATATGTTTTCCCTGCCCCTCCAGGTTCACGACTACCTCCGCAGCAAGCTGTGCTCCCTCTACGAAAATGACTGCATTTTTGACAAATTTGAGTGTGTGTGGAATGGGTCAGACAGGTAAGAAAGAGCTGGTGGCTGGGAACCTTCCACGGGGGGCCCTCTCCTTGCACTGGCCCTGGGCCATGTATACTAAGGGGGTGCAACCAAAGAGCCATCCGAATCGGCCCTGAGGCCTGGCAGGGCCGCATGTGGCCCAGCAGGTGACCTCCAAGTCAAGTCTGGAAAGGAACAGGCGATGGGTGAGACCCCGGACTCCTCTTTCAGAACTGGCTCAGGTGACCCTTTAACCTCACAAAAATCCTACCTTATACAGGCAAGACCCTCCCAGAGCTGGGTCCATATACCTAAAATGAAGCTCCCCTGGCAAATTTTGAGGATGAACCATTCCAATGACTGTAAAGTGTGCTGTCTGGATGGGAAATTATCCCTCGAGCTGCCAGTAGAGACTGGCCTAAGGCCTGGTGGTCATGAACTGAATTCTCATCAGCCTCATTTATTCTGTGCCCTCAAAGGGATTTATGACTATTTGAGGCCTTTGGTTTCAACAGTACTTCCTATTACCTCCCTGCAGTTTCTTTTTGGCTTGACGAATAGATGCTGCTGTGATTTCCAGGAGAAGCCAGCACAGGCTACCAGGGGCTGTTCCTTAGTGAAGGCAGCACCAGCAGTCCTACTGAAAAGCAGGGAAATTCTATCACTGCAAAGCATTCAGAAGGGCGAGCTTCTAGTGAGCACAGGCTCTACCTCTCTGACTCCTGTTGGGTTTTTTGGGCCAGTGATCCAAAACCAGCCTTCCACTCAGCAGGCCTAGGAGGAGTCCCCACATGGTAGATGACTCAGATCACACCACCCAGTTGGTGGACGCCAGAGGGCCCAGAGTAAAGCAACTGTTACTTAGCTGAACAAAGATCCTCAGGGGAAAAGTAGCTATCCCTGCCCTGTTATTTTAATTTCTATCGGTAATTTATTTGTTGTTCATTATGAATAGATTTTAATATTTGTGGTTATTTTTGTTCAAGTTCCCCTTCTATCTGAACCAAGATTCAAAACCTATACCTACTAGGTACTTTCACACATCATGATTTTTTAATCCTGACCACAATCCATCAAGATTACTTTCACTGTCCCCATTTTACAGCTGAGGAAACTGAGGCTCAGCCAGATACTAGTTCAGGAGCTTGGGCAGATCACTATAAGTAGTAGAGACAAGAGGAAGAATTTAAATCCTAAAATGAACATTCTTTCCTCCACATTACAGATTCTTTCCATAACTGAGAAAATGTTATTTTTGGTCCAGATAAGGTTGAGATTACTTTTTTTTTTCCCCCCCAAAAAAGACTTTCTCCTACGGTTTAAAAACAAGTCGGGTGGTGGTAAATGGAAGCAAAGGTCAGTGCGTGGGAAGCAATAAGGCCAAATGGCTTAATGCTTGTGCTCCACCGTCTGGCAGATGTGGGCTGGAGGCTACTTACTGGCCGTGTGACACCATACATGCACTCACTTTTCCTCCTGTGTAAATCCCTTAACATGGTATGATGGAAAAGGAAATGGGGCTAGGGGTAAAGCACCCAGCACCCCCACGTGATGAGATGATAATTGCTCACCCTATGATAGATACACATATTTCATGGCATCGGTTTCCCAGGCCAGGGTAACAAAATCTAGCCCTTGATTAATTTCTGGGACAACTAACAAATACCCAAAAACTCAGCCCCCTGGCCAGGGCTCAGTCTTGTCAGTTTTCCTTCACTTTCCTCTAACCCAAGACAATGAGATGCAGTGTTCTCCCATCCTAACCAGCCAGTTGGAGCCTCACCCACAAATAAGGCCAAGCCCACCTCTCCGGGGGTCAGCCATAAGAGGGTGCTGCTTGAGGGACATTATGTTTCCCTTGGCCTGTCACCACTAAGTAGAGTTGGTCCATGGCTTCTTGAGAGGCTCTTGGCACCCCCTGCTCTCTTTATCAATGAGAGATACTCCTGAGAATGGATAGCTCTTGTAGGAAAGTAGGCAACCATCTGTAAGTCCACTACAAAGGCTTATTTCTTCATCCTACATCCTTTTAAAAATTCTAATTTTTGTTTACTCCCACCCAAGATCAAGATGAGATCCATTTTTTAGAAAAGTTTTCAGAAAAGGCAGAATTTCGATCTAGTTCATAGCGGGAAGAGGGCACGATGTCAGCATCCCTCAGTGCTGATGCCAGAAAGCCTTATCAGTCGGGCAGCACAGTCACTCCTACGACCGCCAGGCTCTAAACGAACACGATACAAGGACGGCTATTTTCAGTGTTCCTGTTCTCCTGACTTGACTGCAGCCTCAGAATCCTGATGTGAAGGAGGTGGGCTGGGATCCTTAAAACCACTAGACTGACTTATGGAACAAAATAACCTAAAGGAATCTATTGATAAATAACAAGGAGGGCTATCATCACCCTTCACCCAGCCCAAGAGCTTGTTTTCCTTAGTGCTTCTAAAGTCAGCGGTCACACTACAAAGCCTGTGGCGGTGTTCGGTCTCTTAGCTGTAGAAAGTCTGCGTCTATGGCACTCAGTCACTCTGTTTCCTCTCTGCCTTGCAGTGTCATCATGACAGGCTCCTACAACAATTTCTTCAGGATGTTTGACCGAAACACCAAACGTGATGTCACCCTTGAGGCCTCGAGGGAAAACAGCAAACCCCGAGCTATCCTAAAACCACGCAAAGTGTGCGTGGGGGGCAAGCGGAGAAAAGATGAGATCAGTGTCGACAGTCTGGACTTTAGCAAAAAGATCTTGCATACAGCTTGGCATCCTTCAGAAAATATTATAGCAGTGGCGGCTACAAATAACCTATATATATTCCAGGACAAGGTTAACTAGGAGGACAAGTTATTACTTAATAATCTCACATACTGAATACTAGTCAAACACGTTTTTAAATGTTTCTTTGGGTGTTCATTTGATGCATCGACTTTAATTTCCCTCTGCAGGAGACAATTGGAATAGAAGTCCATGGAGTCCAACCTTCCCATATCCCCAGTTCTAAGAAACTTTTGTCAAACCCAGTAGGTTCTGGGACACTTCTGTTTAGAATTGAGAGCTGCCAGCTAACAGTAATTCTTCCATAGTTGACTTGAATTTCTGATGCTTTTATTGCCCCGTTTTCTCTGGTGGGTCCAGTGTTTTGTTTCTAGGTGTCTGCTAAGATAAAATGAGGTTGTCTGTAGTATTTAAAGAGAAAAGAGATAAGTTTTTTTTAATTAAGCAATTCCATTTGATTGAAAAAAAAATTCAATGAAAAATAAACACTGTTTACTCTTAGAGAAATTCTCCTTGTTTTTTGACAAATCAGAACCAGTCAGCACCCGCCCTGCTCCTACAGCACTTTTTTTTTTTTCCATTTTCTTTTTCATAATTTCACTTGAGCCAGAGATTTATTTCACGAGGCTGCGAAGAGGATGCAGAATGGGAAGGGGAAAGGACCACATCAACAATGCTATATTCTTTTTTTGTAAGCGCCATAGAAACAGCCTGAGAATTTGGCCAGGAAACCCCGTAAATGCTTCAGGGGACATCAAGAGAACACATTGCTTCTCAGAGTTAGCTTGGCAGGGCCCTGTGGGGCCACATTCCATCTGTCGCTTTGTTACTCTTGCTTTTTGTCATTTTAAATGGCTCCATATAATCCTCCACTTACACGTTGCTTGGCTTTTTCCCTTCACCGTTTTCCAGCTTATTTATTCCCTTGACTTCTAATGGCCGCGTCCTTGTTGTTTATGATCTGGCTTCTAAATGCAGCAGTAAGCTGATGGGCTGGGGCGCCTCCCTGAGAAAATGTGTCTCCCAAAGCAGCCCCCGCCCCCTTTCCTGGGTTTTGTAACCCAAAGTAACACTCCATCTATCTCCACTACAGCAAGAACAAAAACAGCCAATGGAAAACGCTGCTCTGTAAAGGCTATTCAAGTGCTCCTGACCCACCATAAGTTTACTAACCAAAAAAACAGACCAGAGGGCTCTTCTACAGAAATGGAATATGGGGGAGTCAAGAAACTTTGACATCAAAGTGAATTCTGCTTCAAACTGTAGAGGCTGGTTCATCCCCACCCCCACTTCCGCCCCCTGCCATTGAGGATTCAGACATGTAACTTCCAGAAGTTTCTCTGTGCTGCACCTCTGGGAAAGAGACTAAATTAATTCAAAAGATGGAGAAATTTGAAACGAGGCTCAGGGAGGAAGTGGGAGGTCCTCCAAGCCGGCCCTGGGCTCCATGTCTCCATTCCTGTCACCATGACTCATCTCCCCTGACTTGCATTTAGTGACTAGGAAATGGCTTGAGATGAGGATTTTCCTTTTAAAGAGAAATTTTCTTTCGCTTTGTGTATTTATTAGAAGTCCCAACTTTCAAGTGTAATTTGTTTTGGAAGAGAGAAAAATAGTGAAAGAACCATCTTTCAATGCTAAGCTATTACCCACTTAATAACAGCTTTTTGGCAAGGAAATAACTATCTACTTAAGCGAACACTTTTGTAAGACGCAGCTCAATTTCAGAAACGTTAAAATATGAAAAAGTACATCTCAAAACTGAGGGAGCATATGGATGAAGACATGCCTTTTTTCTCCGTGTTTATCTTTCCTGCAATAAAAGTCCTGGTGGAAACTCTCTGGGCAGGATTCCTGGCCTGATGGGGACCAGGTTCTTGGAGGAGATCCAAGAAAGCCACAGAAACTTCTCCAACTCACAGAGAATCATGGTATCAGGACAGACAGAAGGACCAGCAGGCTCCTGTCCTGAGCTGACCATCAACTTCCTCACAGCCTTTTCTCTGCTTCCTGGAGACTCGGCCCCTCTATCTGTACCAGCTGACAGGATGAATCATTGTTCCTCTAAATTTAGCATCGACCTACCTTTATACTGTTACTCATTTCACACTTAAGTCACCTTTTCCTCCCAACAAAGAATGTTCTTGAAATGTCAGCTTTAATGTTTTGTTCTAACACTAAAAGAATCACATAACCATTAATGAAACAAACATGCACCCATTCACCACCTACAGGCAATTTGTGAACCCCAGGATGCATGCTTACCAAACTTAGGGAACACTGAGTTCTGATGCTGCAGAACACTGAAGCTTTTGGAGGCATTGGAGACTTGCAATGGTCAGTAGTCCACAAATTGGGAGTCAAGTTTGCTTCTCAGAACACATGCATGAACAATTCTGGTCACAGCTTTAAGGGGTCCACAGGCTCACCTACAGCCTATCTGTGGCCTTTACCTCAAAGCTCTTACACTAACCCAGTGCCTTCAGCACACAGATGTATACTTTGAGATCTGCAGAGTGGGAGGAATTTGCAGAAGACATCAATGCTAAGAACAGAGGGCCACCATCTTCCCCATTACCCCAAACAAAGGAGGCACCAGAGCCAACATCCTCGACTCATATGTGGAAACAGGAGGGGAAGGCCCTAGAGACCAGCACCCACCACCATGCTTTAGTAATGACCTGCTCTGTGCCAGTTATGGAACCAGGTATTTATACTTGCCATCTTCTTCCACCCCAGTACTGGTGATCTTCTTGGCTGATGGTGCCTAGAAATCAGTCCCTTTTCCAGCTGACACTCAGAGTTACGTGGAAGCTGACTTACCACCTTTTCAACAGCTTTTTGGGCTCTCAGATGCCTGCCCTGCAGCAACAGTCTGTTCCTGAGGCAATAGTCCATTCCTGATATTTTAACCAGCAGTTCAAAAGCTGAACTTTGGCAGACATCCACACTTTAACTTCCAGAGGAAAAAGATGAGTTTGAACAAAACAAAGAAGGAAGACACAAGGCAGCATGCAGCAATAGGGTGTCCGTAGGTGAACGGGCAGTAGGAACCGCTGTGCTTCCTAACTCCTTAATGTCTGGCTTCTGCCTTCAGTCTTCTGTCTGGTACTAGGGAGGCAGGGGAGTATTTCTCAACCTCTCGTTGGCCTTGTAATTAACTCAGCATGCATTAGGCAACCAGCACATGTAAGGTGAAACAGTTGTCAATGAAAGGAACAAAGGTGAAACTACAATTCTTTTAGCTCAGTGACCCGGTGAAGCAAGTCAGCTGTCTCACATGTATTTCTTTTGAACCTGCAGGGCCCATTATAATAAAAGTTAGACCCTCAAATGCTTCATCACCAACAATGTGGCAGACCATTTCCTTTCCTTCAACCTACAGAGCAACTACCCAAAGCGTCCCTCTGAACCCCCAACCCTAGGCCCCATTCTTTCATCAGCCCCTCTGCTGACTGCCTCCAGGAGTCAGGAAGGCCCTAGTAGGCCTAATAATAAAGCTTTGTGAGGACACTGGAGTCCACAGCCTGAATGGAGGAGACCTTCCTAATTTGTCTTCTTCCGTTATGGCCGTGTGTGGATGAGGATGGTGTGTTTTAACGCTCCCCTCAAAGACACAGCAGCCCCTGGTTCACCCCTGGGAAACAGTCACACACTGTGCCTCTTGTCATACATTAACTGTCCTCTTGCCCCTGCATGTCTAAGTCAAGTCTCGGGAGCCACTTTCCATGGGAATGACTCGCCTGGTCAATGGAAAGAACGTGGATCGAGGGGACAGGAAATGCAGATCCTGCTCCTGGCTCTGTGGAGTAACTGGGCACCCCGGGCAAGTTATTCAGTGCCTGCATCAGTCATATCACCTGTAAAATGGTCAGAAAGCCATAAGCCCTCGCTCACGGAATGATGAGGAGGGACACAAGAAACTCATTTGTTTATAACTGCTTTTATAAGCTTAAAACCCCACAGAATAGTAACAGCAACAATATTCACTGAGGACATATGACTGATTTCTCCTCATCTCCTTCTCTGAACCCCATGAGATCCATGCCGGGGTTATTTCCATTTTTGCCACTGAGGAAATAGACTCAAGTTTTCAATGCAGCCTAAGGCACATAGCCAATAAGTGGTAGAACCAGGTCTCCAACTCAAGGTTTCATACTCTAAAGCCAGAGTTTTTAAAATACTGTTTTTTATATATGAGGGTAGCTAACACTGAATGCTTACTATGGGCCAGGCTTTGTTCTACAAATTTCCCAAGTATTAATTCATTTACCTCTACAACTCTAGACACAGACACATTATTGTTCCCATTTTACAAATAAGGGAACAAAGAGATGATATAACTCGACTAAGTTTGTACAGTTCACAAGTGCTAAAGCCAGACCTTTTGGTCAGAGTTCTTATCCTCTCTTCCCATCTCATGTGTGTGTGTGTGTGTGTGTGTGTGTGTGCACGTAAAAAGAGAGAGGAGAATATATACACATATATAGAGAGAGACGGAAGTTACAAATCAGAAAACAAGGTCCAGTAACATCCTGTAAGTTCATCAAGGTTAAATATTTATTGAGCTCCTGGTATGTATCAGCCCTAGGCACAGGGCTGGGGTTCCTGACATGTGTAAGCCACTGGTCACCACCCTCCCAGAGATGACAGCCATGTGTGTTGGGGACATATTTACAATGTATAGAGTGCAGAAATGACACAGAGAAGGAAACGGTTAACTCATGAGGACTGGTAGTTAAGAAAAAGTTTCTTGGAATAAGTGACACCTAAGCAGAGCTCCAACACAGGTTTCTCAACAACAAATGAAACACATGGACGTCCCTGGTGGTCCTGGGGTTAAGACTCTGCATTTCCACTGCAGGGGGCCTGGGTTCAGTACCTGGTTGGGAAAGTTCCAGATGCCCATGGTGCAGCCAACACACACACACACACACACACTTCCGAGAGAGAGCAACATATAGAGTTACTGAAGCACGAATGGATTTGGCATGGGAGCATGAAATCAGTATTTCTCTACTTCTATTAAAACACATTTTCAATTTTCCAAAACTGACTTACCCCTTATTTCTTTCACTCATCCAATAATAAATATTTATTAAACTCCTATGTCTAAGGACTGTTTAAATGTAAAAATAGATGGAAGGAAGGAATAAAAGGAAACCAATAATTATGAGCACTTATTAGGTAGCAGGTGTTGGGCGAGGCACTTTTTAAAGTCCTTACAATCACTTGATGGGTAAATACATTATTCCATTTTTCTAGTTGATGAACAGACTCAAAAGTGACACAGTCACTGTGATGAAGCCAGATGTTTTATCTAGACCTGCCCTGACCCTGATCCTGTACTTCTTTCAAGGGAATGCATACCTATCTTGTCTTGTTTCTTTCCACTAGTGAGGATATTCACAGACCATCTCTCTGCAACCAAACATTGCCTGACAGCTAACCAGGAAAGCAAATTTCCTCTGTCATCAAAGCAGAGAGTGAGGTCAAGTGGCTCCCAGAGGTCTCCAACCCCTGACCCTGACCTTATTATTACTGTTTAACCATCCCCCCAATTTAGACCTTCCACGCCCCATTGGTTAAACTGCTGGTGGCAGAACTAAGGTGATCTGTGTCTCCGCCAATTCCTGCCTCAGATGCTGTCAAAAGCAGTGATCACTGTGGGATCAGAAACAGGAGTTTGGTGATTGTTTCCAGATGCCCAGTCCACTCCCTACCCTGTCAAGCTCGATCTCTTGGATGGACAGAATATTCCCCACCAGGGCCCCTCGTGCCATCTCAGAACTCCCAGTTGCAATCCCAATCATTTGGCTTGCTGTAGTCGGTTTGAGGTGAAGAGAGCATTTCTCCTGAACTCATCCTTGTGTGGGAACCCTGAGACCACAATAAAATGGGACCATCCACAAGTCCTGGGATTCCTGCTGTGAATAGCTAGTGAGACACATCCTCCCAATCAAAACATTAAATTCTCGTGGAGGTCAAGGGAATCCCAGGAAGGCTGGAGCAGAAGCGAGGGGAGAAGACTACCTCACTGGCAAAGGTAAAAAGCAGTGTTGGGGCACTCTGTAAGCAGTCTCTCAGCTGGGTGATTTTCATGCATTCATTTGCTCAGTCCTCAATAAACAGTTAAAGACTGGTCATGCCAAGCCCTGTGCTAGAGTGGTGTTAGGGAAGGAGTCGTAACAGTCCCTGTCTTCATAGGGCTTATGGGGTCATGGAAAAAGCAAGCAAGCCCCCAGGCAATGATAGCAGTAGAAGATCAAGAAGGTTAAGAGCCCAGGGTCCGGGACTTCCCTGGTGGTCCAGTGGTTAAAAATCCGCCTGCCAGTGCAGGGAATGTGGGTTCAATATCCCTGGTCCAGGAGGATCCCACATGATGCAGGGCAACTAAGCCTGTGTGCCACAACTACTAAGCGCACACATCACAACTTTACTGAAGCCCCCGAGCCTAGAGGCCATGCTCTACACAGAAGAAGCCACCGCAATAAGAAGCCCACATACCACAATGAAGAACAGCCCCCGCTCGCTGCAACTAGAGAAAGCCTGTGCACAGCAATGAAGGCCCAGTACAACCAAAAACAAATAAATAAAATTTTGTAAAAAATTTTAAAAAGGGCCCAGGATGCTTGCCTGGGTTGAAACCTAAACTTCACCACTTATAAGCTGAGCGACCTTACTGATAAAATAAGGGTAAAAATGGCCCCCGTCTCATCAAATAGATGTGAAGGTTCCTAGCCAACAAAGAGTCGACACACATTTCTTGCTTGTGTTCTCTTAGTATTGTACAATGGCACATGTAGGCCCTCCTAGGAGAATACAAAGGAGCCCAGACCACAAGTTCCCCAGAGCAGATGATGGCTACAGTAAGCCTGAAAGATAAGTGCGGAATGAGTTATCCAGGGGATGAGAGAAGAGTGCTCCAGGTATCGAGATAGTCTAGGTAAAGGCAGAGGAACATGGTGTATTGCAGGAACTTACAATATTCTGGTATGACTGACCAATAAAAAACAAGAATGTAGACCAAGAGAAGTAAGAAGACATGAGGTCAAGGGACAGCAATGCATGATATGAGAAACAGCAATGCATGGCCTTCGTGAGGTTTACATGTCACTGGAGGGTACTCCTATAGCTAGACTATGATCTGCTCAACTAGGAATCATAGTTCCACAACACAGCAAATATGAATGGTCCAGGCACAGGGAGGACACAGAAAAACTCAGCTCAAGTGTCAGCTCCTTGGAGAGGACTTTCTTGACCACCCTAACTTCCAGGAGAACCAAGGTCTTCTTTATTCTCCCCCTTCTTACAAAACATTGAGAAGGGCCAGGCTCATAACGCGTTTGTGCATGCCTAGTCAGTCAGTTGTGTCCCACTTTTTGCGACCCCATGGACTGCAGCCCGCCAAGCTCCTCTGTCCATGGGATTCTCCAGGCAAGAATACTACAGTGGGCTGCCAGGCCCTCCTCCAGGGATTCTTCCCAACCCAGGGATCAAACCCAGGTCTCCTGCATTGGCACGTGGGTTCTTTACCACTAGCACTACCCTCTGGTATTCTCCCCCTCTGGTATCCCCATAGCATTGAGAAGGGTCTGGCACAGGGTAAGTGCTCATTAAATAGTGGTTGAATGAGTGAATGAACAAACAAGTGAGAAAGACAGGCACAGCCTCAGCCCTCAGGAAGTTTACAAGCTGAGCACAGTCCCATGGGAGTTTAAGGGAAGTTTGGTATAGGTCATCATAAGACTGCTCAGATGAGCCAAGGAATGAAAAAGAAAAAATGGAAAGCCAGTGAGCCAAGATGTGTTCAGAGCAAGTGACCGAGCTCAGATAGCAGCATTAGTTAATAAAGCACATGTGTGCCTGCCTGATGCATTACGCTTCCAGCCGCAGTGAGCCTTCGGGGGCCTCGCAAAGCATACAAAAAGGTTGACAGCTTACAATCAATACTGTGTTCACCGACGCAGGAAGCGACATTATCACATCCAGGATATCACCCCCACATCCCGGCTCAAGCACTAAATATTCCCCATAACAAGGCTACAGGAAGTGACAGGAGCTATTACTTTTAACCCTTCCACATGGAAGCAAGAGGTGAGGCGAACCTTTCCCTGGATGTGCTTAAAGGAAGGCAAGCCAGCTCCCCCAGAGAAACTGCTCAGAGCTGAGCCCACGCTTAATACAGCAAGACAAGGATGGGGAAGATTGGCATTTTCATTTGCCTGGGTGTCCACAACATAGAAGGGGCGGTTCTGTGGGCAACTGAGAGGCACAACAATAAATTAGAAGGGTCGGCAGGATGTGTGAGGTGTGAATGCTACATTCACTCGCTTGCCCAAGTCAGTCTAATAAAAAACAACTTGACTGCCACCCACCACCCCCGGCCCAGATGGCTTTCTTATTTCACCTTTTCTGACTGTGGCATAATTGAAAGTCATATTTCATCTAGGCCAGTGATTTCCAACACCAAGTGCAGGTGGCTTATGAACAGTCACCCAAATTCATCAAAGAGAGCAGCAAACAATTGCATGTTAAACAGCACCCCTTTCTCAGCAGGGGAAGCGGGTCATGTTGCATCCCAGCCCCCACACAGTTCCGCTGACAGGTCCACTGCGGCCTGCTTCCTTAGCCTCTGGGGGGGCTCGAACAGGAAGGCTGGGGCTAGGACAACCAGGGTTGTTTTCTTAGTTCCGAGGTGCATTTATTTAACGGCAGCCTCCATTTTCCAGCCTGACGAGGTGAAGAATATGGCTGTTAGTTTTCATATTCTTTTTGAAAAGGCAGAAAGGCTAATTAGTTATATTTGAAATGGTTCTTAAAAAGAATCAGCTGAAACTCAAAGATGGGTATATTCACTGAAGATCCGACAAACATCATAGAAGATTATGAAGTGTCATCGTGGAACAAGAAAGCTCAATTCAACAGCTAAAACTTTCCAAAGTACAGAAAGGATACGGCTTCAAGAAGGGAACGTAGCTCAAAGCAGCTCTTCCCTTTGACCAGCACAGGAACAGCTAAGGAGCTCCGTCGGCGTCAGGTCATGTCCCAAGTGGGGCATTGTGGATGCTCCTGCAGAAGCAGTGATGACAGCTTTTCCCTCTTCTCCAGCATTAAACACATGATGGATTTTTCTTAACATCACACACACACAAACACGTACACGACCTCAACATCCCGCTAACAGACTCCCCCTCTCTCATAGAATCATTGCTGAATTTGTGATCCTTCCTTTAGGAATGGCGGATGCTTCCCGGCTGATTAAGGACACAGCCTGGAAACAAAGGCTGTAAATTTGCTTTATTGTATTTTATATCAGGACTGGAGATCCATTTACAAATGAAAACCCCACTGGCCTGGTTGATAATAAACTTATATGACTCTACATAAGACTGTAACAACTCCTTTTTTCACCTGCTCATGATATTGCTTACTTTGGGTGGAATAAGTGTCCTGGTGATGAACAATAATTGAACATTATTGGTTGTGGAGACATTACAGTTGACTGAGGCACTTTCACAACTAGAAGAGTGATGCCAACTACCCAAGGTTATACACAGAGTCACTGCAAAACCACCACTGAAACCAGATCTTTGGAATCTCTAAGATCTTATTTCATGGTTATTTTTCATTTTTTCCATGTGTCTAAAACCAGTGAGTCAACTCAAACCTAGACTGAAGGTCTTGGTAAGAAATTTAATTTCTACTCAAGGAGCATTTCAGCATTTCTGCCTGCAGTACCAAAGACCGTTTCCCCAGTGGTGCTCCGAAGACTGCCTCATACCCAAGTTCCCTGGTGTCCAGGTTGGCACAGATTCGTACAGATAGAGCCACTGCATTTATTCACATTACACATTACTTATCTACAAGAGTAAATGCTATCATGCTGCATAGCAGAAACACATTTTAAATCAATTATTTCCAAAAACTTTTTGAAGATTAAATGCTATAAATTATTCACACCTGACCATGTGTTTCAGAATAAGCAATGTAGGTAATCAAGGCATGATTTCTGTCCTCAAGGATTATAGTCTAACAGAAAATGAAATTCCAACAGGTAACTTCAATATAACATAGCTAAAGTAATGGCAGAGATGTGCGTAAGTGATTAGGGGTGTACAGAGTTAAAGAATATGATCTCCTGGAGATGAAATGAAGGTCAACCCTGGAGGAGGACAGAGCAACCAGGTGACCACAGACATGAGCAAAGGCACAAGGCTGAGAAGCCCCACCTGTCTCTGAGAACTACCATCAGGCTGATTTTGCTACTGACGCTTGCCCAGAACTGCCTGGAGTGCTTCTGAGAGACCAAGGCCCAGACTTCAGAAGGCCATTTAGGTAACGTAGATGTCCTTAGCAGCCAACGGAGTACTACTGGAAGATTGATTTTAAGAAGAGAATGAACATGGTTGGAATTTACATTTCCAAAGATCCCTCTGGCAGCTGAGTAAATGACATATCTGAAATAGACAAGACTGAAAATAGGAAGCTGTTGCAGTGATCCAGGAAAGCAATGATGACGGGCCCAAATTAGGGATGGAGAAAAGATTGAAAAGGTGGGATCAACATAATGTAGAGACTGACTTGATGAGAGCAGAGAGAGAAGTTAAAGATGCCCAGGTGGATGGCTCAGGTGATCAGCAATGGCATGAGCAGAGTTAGAGACTAAAGGAATGGCAGAGAGGGTTTAGGGGGAGGAAAAGAGAAAAATGAAGAGTGTGATTTGGGACATAGTGAGCTCAAGGAGCTACTGGGCAGCCAAGTGAAGGGAGAATCCCAGCAGACATCAAGATAAAAAGATCTGTGGCCAAAATGTCATTGATAAGATAGAGAGGTAGTCACTAGTGTGTCCCGGGCTTTATGGAGAGGATGACATAGGGAGAGAGGAGAGAGAGACTACACTGGCTGAGGAGAGGCTCCTGGGGAGCAGTATGCTGAGGAATAGACAGAGCGGGGCAGCCGCCCAAGCAACAGAGAAGGAAGCAATGAAGTCATGAGAAAACTGGGAACAAAGGACATCATGGAGATAAGGGAGTAGAGCTCCCCCACTGAAAAATGTACTCCTATAAATCTATGTTAAAAAAAAACCAAACAACCTAATGTCTGTCGACGGATGAATGTATAAAAACCATGTGGTACTCTGTCACATGGAAACATCAAATGGAATATTCCTCGGTCATAAAAAGGAACGAAAGCGCATCATTTGTAGAGATGCAGACGGACTTAGAGTCTGTCATACAGAGTGAAGTAAGTCAGAAAGAGGAAAATAAGTATCATATATTAATACATATATATGGAATCTAGGAAAATGGTACAGACGACCCTATTTCAGGGCAGGAAAAGAGATGCAGACGTAGGGAACAGACTTGCGGACACAGTGCAGAAAGGAGAAGGTGGGGCAGAGGAGAGGCAGCACTGACGTATGGCACCACCACGCGTGGAATATGCAGCCAGCGGCAACCTGCACCACAGCACACGGGCCTCGGCTCCGTGCCCCGCGATGACCCAGAGGGGTGGCACGCGGGGGGGCTCACCATGGAGGGGACGGGACACACAAAGCTCACTCACTGTCGCACAGCAGAAAACGAACATAGCATCTTAAAGCAACTACACTCCAACTAAAAAAACGTATATAAATTCAGCAAAAAAGTGGGTAACAGGCTTGAAGGTAATTCACATATAATATCCAGAAAAATTAATGAACATAGGAAACGTGCTCCACTTAGTAATCAGGAAAATGTTGGTAGTATGAACGGCTGCAAATAGAAGGGCTGACACTAACAAGCATTGGCAAAGCTTTGGCACAACGGACATGCTCACACACTGCTGGTAAGATTATTGATCCACCACTTTGAAAAACAACTGTGGCACTATCTACTAACACTGGAGATATTCACACCCAGTGACCCAGCAGCACATTCTAAGTATACACCCAGGTAATTTATGCACATGTACAGCAAGAGGCAAGTTCATAGCAACACTATTTGTGAATGTTAAAATCAGATAAGAACCCAAATGACAACCAATAGAACAAAACAGTATGTTCCTCTGGAAGTGTGGAATTCTATCAAAAATAAGTGAACGACAACTTTAGCCAACATGGATGAATTTTACAAAGAGTAGGTTAAGTAAAAGAAATCAAACAAAAAATATTTGCTTCATGAATACAGTTATATACAATTCAAAAGCAATTTTATAGATTCACAAACAGGCAAGACTGAACTATGTTTATGACGCGTACTTAGGTAGTAAAACCATAAAGAAAAACAAGGAAGCGGTCATCATAGAATTAAGGACAATGGTTATCTTTGGACAAAAGGTGTGACTGGGAAGAAGCATTCAGAGGACTTTGAAAAGCTCTATGTGTGTGCTCATTCAGTTGCGTCCGACTCTGCAAAGCCATGGACTGCAACCCACCAGGCTCCTCTGTCCATGGAATTTTCCAGGCAAAAAATAGCAGAGTGGATTGCATTTCCTCCTCCAGGGGATCTTCCCAACCCAGGGAGTGAACCTGTGTCTCCTGCAGTTGCTGCATTGCAAGTGGATTCTTTACCACTGAGTCACCTGGGAGGCTCCTCTGAAAACTAACACAAAACTGATTCACCATTCTAAAGGATTCCCTAAGTTTTCCATTTGTGCTTTTCAGTTTTCTGTGTATTATATTTCACAAACATGTTTTTAAAGCTAAGAGAAGTACGCAAACCCTTTGACTATATGACAGTGTTACATGTTGGGGAAAACAGTCCTGACTACATGCCAAGAGCCCTACAGGGCATCATTGAATCACAACAGAGGACAGCATGTTTACAATGATGACCATAAGTTATCAAGAAAATACCAAGTTCATTCTGTATGTGCTGCTGGACAAGGCAAGGAAGCATGAAATTCGTAAAAAACAAAGGCAAGTTACAGAGGTTGCAGCAGCTGTAGCTGAAAGAACACCAGTGTCCAACCTAGGAGTTGAGTGTAAATTCAAATTCTCTCCCTTCCTTCCAGGGAGGCTCTCTCTTCAATTATCTTTTTCTTAACTCTCCCGAGAAAGAACAGCCACTGTTACTGTCCAGCTTCTAGTGGGGAATAAGCATACCGTCAAGAAACTGGGTGGAAACATCACCTCTTCAAGATATCTGGGTGCATTGCTGGACTATTTCCATCCAATATTTCCATTTGCCTTATTAAATAGCAAAATGAACTAAACAGAGCATTACTAATGCAGCCCACATTTGTTTTCACGACACAGACTTCTGCCCTCTTACCAAAAAATCTCTAGATGTCTGTTAGGATAGGGCCTCCCAGGTGGCTCAGGGGTAAAGAATCTGCCTGCTGCAGGAAGCACAGGAGATGTGGATTCAATCCCTGGGTGGAGAAGATTCCCAGGAGGAGGAAACCGCAACCCACTCCAATATTCTTATCTGGAGAATCCCATGGACAGAGGAGCCTAGAAGGCTACAGTCCATGGAGTTGGAGTCGGACACAACTGAGCACAATCTTAGAGTAGACCGCTCTCTCCCAGCACATACCCATTCACATACCTTGAATGAAGCTGACCTCACTCTTAGCTCCAAGGATGGAGCATGATATCCGGGCCAAGCCAATGAGCCTTGGCCACTATTCATAACAGATGACCTAAGTCAGGCCAATCAGGGCCAGCAAGGGTGAATTCTTGGACTTAGTTTGAACAATGAGGGAACTGAACATGTTCTTTCTTGAAGAATATAAACAGAAAGGGGTTAGAAACAGGAACAGCTACAGCCATCTCACCACCATATAAGCCCAAGAATGGTAAAATCCAATAGAGTAGGAGTCAGTCAACTCTCCCTATAAAGGGCCAGACAGAAATATTTTAGGCTTTGCAAGCTGTACTGTCTGTGTTGTAACTGCTCAACTGTGCCTTTGCAGCATGCAAACATAAATAAATGAGGGTGGCTGTGTTCCAATAAAGCTTTATTTACAAGAAAGAGTGGAGGTGGAATCTGGCCTGTAGGCCAGAGTTCTCCAACCCCTGTTTTAATGCATAGGTTCTAAAAACTAGAAATATCACATAGACGTGAATCCTCTCTCATGTGCATAGTCCTGAACAAGTGACTTCATCTCACCATACCTCACTTGCCTCATCTGTAAATGGAAATACCTTCCTCCTAAGCAGTGACTGCAGCCATGAAATTAAAAGAGGCTTGCTTCTTGGAAGAAAAGCTACGACAAACCTACACAGTGTTTTAAAAAGCAGATATCACTTTGCTAAGAAAGGTCAGTATAGTCAAAGCTCTGGTTTTTCCAGTGGCCATGTACAGATGTGAGAGTTGGACTATAAAGAAGGCTAAGCACTGAAGAATTGATGCTTTTGAACTGCGGTGATGGAGAAGGACTCTTGAGAGCCCCTTAGACATCAAGGAGATCAAACCAGTCAATCCTGAAGGGAATCAACCCTGAATATTCACAGAAAGGACTAACGTGGAAGCTGAAGCTTCAATACCTTGGTCACTGGATGCAATCAGCCACTGGAAAAGACTCTGATGCTGGGAAAGATCAAAGGCAGGAGCAGAAGGGGGCAACAGAGGATGAGACTGTTGGATGGCATCATCGACTCAATGGACAAGAGTTTGAGCAAACTCTGGGAGATAGTGAAGGACAAGGAAGCCTGGCATGCTGAAGTCCATGGGGTCGCAAAAAATCGGATGTGACTAAGCAATGGAACAATAACAACAACCTGTAGACTCAAGAGGATTAAAGGAATTAGTGTCAAGTGCTTAAAACAGTGCCTGGCACACTGAAGTGCTGTGTGTACTCCCTGCTATCACTTTCATCATCGTCATCTCTATCACAGGTGCCAAGAAAAAGAAAGCGGGCTTGTATCATTGGAGCCCAAGATCAAAATGGACCCATGTTCTTAGCCCAGGCTGTTTAGTTGCATGAGGTAATACATTCCGTTTTTGCTTAAAACAGTTTGAACTGGTTTTTCATCTTATAACTGAAATTACTCCAACTGAATAAATGAATGAAACCCAGATAGAAATGACAACAACCTGCCGACTGTCACAGACATCACCAATCGAACGCAGCATCTTCTCTCACTAAGCTCAGACAGGGCCTTAGGCATGGCTGTGGGCTGAATTATATCCCACCCCCTTCATATGGTGAAGCCCCGTGTAATGGTATTTGGAGATGGGGCCTTTGGGAGGCCATTAGGATTAGTTGAGGTCAGGAGTGTGGGGTCCTTAGGATGGAATTAGCATCTTTATAAGAAGTAGTAGTACGGGGCTTTCTTCCTCTCTTTCTCTCCACCTGCTCACACTAAAAGAAAGGACTTGTGACGGCATAGTGAGATGACAGCCATCTACAAACCTGAGAGACGGTTTGCACCAGTCACTGACCCCACTGGCACCTCAGACTGCCAGTCCCCAGAAGGAAGAGAAGCAAACTCCTATTGTGTAAGCCACCCAGTCTACGGTGTTTTGTTACAGCAGCCCTGGTTGATTAAGACAGACATGTTTTCCCCTCAAAACAAGACCTAAGCAGTCTCTCTCAATCAATCAAAGTCAGTACGTGAAATGAAACCTCTTTATCCCTGCTTTAAGTCATGAATTCTAGGGGCTGATCCCGAGTAATATTAATGAGCTTTGTAAATGGTCTCTTTAGCATATGCTTGTGAGAGCAAGAAATTTGCACAAAACGCTATATATATTTTGAGATGTGTAATCTCCATCTCTAACTTCTCATTTATGAGTCTTTATTCCATTTCAAATCCATATACTTTAAACTGCCTGCAAAAAAAAAAAAAAACACTTGAAATCATCCTATATTTCTTTCTCTTTTCACCAGGCACCTTTTCTCTTAGAACATGCAATAAATGCTGTCTGCATGAATGAGGCCAGTAAAGGCTTGTAAAGAACAAGTTTCTCCTCTTACCTAGGAAGTGATAAAATTAATAGACTTGAAAATGTAGTGTGTCACTGATGAATGTAGTGTCCTTAATCTACAGTAGAAAAAACAGTCACATAATTGATTTGTTTCAGTCATAGAAAGAGGGGATCTTGAATTTAAAATGCAAATGAGCCAAGAACCTGGATATTTTTCTTTTAATTAGCTATTGCTAGCAATATTCCATGAGAGAAGGCAACGGCAACACACTCCAGTACTCTTGCCTGGAAAATCCCATGGACGGATGAGCCTGGTAGGCTGCAGTCCATGGGGCACTAAGAGTTGGACACGACTGAGTGGCTTCACTTTCACTTTTCACTTTCATGCATTGGAGAAGGAAATGGCAACCCGGCTGCCGTCTATGCGGTCATACAGAATCGGACACAACTGAAGCGCTTTGC
The DNA here is from genome assembly GCF_014754425.2 of Oryx dammah. Lineage (NCBI taxonomy): Eukaryota > Metazoa > Chordata > Mammalia > Artiodactyla > Bovidae > Oryx > Oryx dammah. The sequence continues at coordinate 52,303,510 of NW_024070189.1, forward strand.
AGCAGCAGCAATATTCCATACTTCCCAAATCCTTAGCTCACAAGGTGGGAATACCACTGCCACCTCCCTGAAAACCTATTCAGACACATTTTGTCTCCTCAAATCAACAGAGATACCATATGTTCATTAAGAAAAGGATTCCTGGTAATGCTACAGCTATTTATGAACTGTGCAGAGCAGAGGTTCTCAAACATGAATCCGCATCAAAATCACCCTGAGAGCTCATTAAAACCCACACTGCAGATGTTCCAATTCAGTAGGTCTCGGGTGCTGCCTGGGAATCTCGATTTTTAACTAGTTCTCAAGTGATGTGATGCTTAGCTACAAGTGAAATATTTGTGTTAGTTTTCTACACCAGGCAATAAATTACCACAAACTTAGGACCTTTGCAAAACACAAGTATATTCTCTCACTGTTTCTCTAGGTCAGAAGTCTGGCCATGAGTTAGCTGGGCTTTCTGCCCACAGCCTCCAAGGTGCCAGAGCTGGGGTATCTGTTAGCAGAACTCATTTCCTTGCACCTGTGGAAGTCATGGAAGCTGTCTCATCAAGGCCAGCAGGAGGGTTTCTCTCACACTCTGAAACTCTTCTGCCCTCAGGAAGACAGGGTCCTGTTTAAGGACTCACCTGATTAGGTCAGGCCCACCCAGGTTAATTTCTCTTTGGATGAACTCAAAGTCAAACGATGAGTAACCCCATCTCAGGAATGCTATCCCATCTATTCACAGGTTCCACCCACACTTGAAATGAGAGGATTATACCAGGGGGAAGGTAAGCAGTATACACCAAGAACTCCAGAATCACGGAGGCCATCCCAGAATTCTCCCTACCCCGACCTCTATCACAGTACCTAACCTCACAATATTGAATTATAAATTTGCCTATCTGTTCCCTTATTGAAAAGTACCATTTTATATCAATGTCCTCAACACCAAACACTGAGTGCCAAAAGATGTTCCATAAACACCAGATAGCCAAACTAACTGATGAATTCTACACTATTACCTCCTAGTGAAGACCTTTTCTTCCCTACTTGTTTCAACTTTTAACTTGAAACCTTCTGGAAAAAGTAAATGACACATGTGATTACGTGCAATATAACTGGACGAAAGAACTGAGGAAGGAAGCAATCATAATCCTAAGCAAAATTCTAACGCCGTGTGCACAATTCTGGCTTCAGAGGGTAACACACTTCACATAACAGATATTTAAACATTAAATAGGTTTCAGTTGAGATTGCTGAAAGATTTGACACACATGCTTTGAGGCTTCATCTTGTGCCTGACCACAGTACTTCAGTTTATAACTATTGTCATGCAGACAGCCTAAATGTCCCTCAACAGGTGAATGGGCACAGAGGATGTAGCACATGCATACAGTTAGTATATGTGTTACGAATATACGTATTCAGCCAGAAAAAAGAATGCATGTGCAGTGACATGGATGCAATTAGAGGTTGTCATACTAAGTGAAGTAACTCAGAAAGAGAAAGAAAAATACCACATGATATCACTTAGATGTGAGATCTAAAATCTGATACAAATGACCCTATCTATGAAACAGAGAATCACAGATGTAGAGGAGAGACTGCTAGTTGCCAAGGGGAAGGGGAGGTGGGAAAGGGATGGGTTGGGATTCGGGGATTACCAAATGGAGACTGGCATTTACAGAATGGATAAACAGCAAGGTTGTACTGTATAACATGGGAACTGGATTCAATATACTGTGATAAACCACAATGGAAAGTATGAAAAGGAATTTATATGTGTGTGTGTATATATATGTGTGTGTGTGTGTGTATAACCAAGTCACTTTGCTGTACAGCAATAATTAATACAACACTGTAAATCAACCATACTTCCATTAAAAAAAATAAACTATAACTGTCATTACTATTTATACTGATCATTTGAGCACTGACTATATGCCAGGCGTCATGCTAGATGGTTTGAAAGCAAACATTCTCCTCTAATATCCCATTAGGAGTACAGATTATCTCTCTTTTTCACTACTTTACCAGTGTCAACCCAGTGTCTGGCCACTTGTAGGCTCTCAGTAAAATGAGTGACCGAAAACCCTTGAAAGACGTTATTATGCCCATTTCAAAGATGAGGAAACGGGCTGAGAAATTGAGTATCTTGCCTAAAGACACACAGAGACAGGATTCAAACTCAACTGCTTCACTCCAAAGCCCACACCCATTAATACTCTTCTGTAATACTTCACTTCTCAACTGTGGAATTCCCATATCACAGTAAATTTTGGCAGTTTAAAAACGGGACTTAAATTGGCCTAAGTCTCTTAAACCAGCTTCCCTGGTGGCTCAGACAGTAGAGAATCTGCCTGCAATGCAGGGGATCCAGGTTTGATCCCTGGGTCAGGAAGATCCCCTGGAGAAGGGCATGGCCCACTTCAATATTCTTGCCTGGAGAATTCCATAGACAAAGGAGACTGGTGGGCTGCAGTCCACAGGGTCGGACACGACTGAGCAACTGACACTTTGACTTTTCGCCTAAACCAAAGTCTTTTTTGTGTGTACCAGTCCCAGTTCTTACAGGGATCTGCCTGTCAAGCAAGCCTATTTTAAGAGAGGAAGATGAGAAAGAGAACCACCTGTTATAACCAAGGCCTACACTCCTGTAAGTTTATACCGCACACTCTTTCTTAGGTGATGTAAGGAAGAGCACTGACAAACATTTAGGATTTAACCTGCATGTCTTCCCTAGATGCTAATGGTTTTTGAAGTCCTCACCATCCTTGAAAGACCTTGACCTTTGCTTGACTAAACCCCAAGTGGACATTTCAAATCCTTCCCATGAAATAGAAAATTAACCCACAAAACATTGTGTGGGAAAGACACAAGGGCTTTAAGAGTTAGTGCCATCTGGGAAGTTGGATGCTCAAAAAATACCGGGATAAAGAAACAGAAGTGGGCTGGCAGGAAGTGTAAACATGATGGTGTGTGTGTGCGTGCGTGCTCAGTTGCTTCAGTCATGTCCGACTCTGTGCAACCCTACGGACTGTAGCCCACCGGGTTCCTCTGTCCATAGGATTCTGCAGGCAACTGGAGGGGATTGCCATGCCCTCCTCCAGACGATCTTCTTGACTCAGGGATTGAACCTGCATCTCTTATGTCTCCTAAATTATCAGGCAGGTAACTTCCCTAAAGGCTCTGGTGAGGACAATCATGAAACAGGCTTATGACTTTTCTTCTCTGAGCTCAGTCACACATTTAATTAGCATCACCTCCCAGAGTCCCTGGCAACCAAGCAGCCAAAAACTTCTGATGACATGTTTAGAAGAGAAATAGAAATCAATAGTGCTAGAGACCTCCCTTGTGGACACATTCTAGGGTATCCTTGGGCTCACACCTTGACTGTGTTCCCACCCACGTGGCCACACTCCAGGCTGCCGTGGTTTCACCCTGTGCTGCCACCTAGTGGCCATAGCTGCACAGACCAAAGTGTTGTACAAGACCCTTAAAGCAAAGTCTGACACACAGACCCCAGCGGGGCTGGGGCCAGTAATTTTGTTCTAGTTTCCTGCAGAGGAGTGCAAACTTGACAGCTGAGGGGAGGTGCTCTACAGTTTCAGTGTGAAATACAGCCATGCCTGCCTGCCCAATAGTTCTTTGTTAACAGTGCATGAGAAATTATGTACAGAAATTGAAAGTAAGCATTTAGAAACTCTTATAGTGGGGGAACAGAGATCCCACATGCCGCAAGACAACTAAGCCTCGCACCAGCAATGAGAGAAGCCCACACGACACGAGAAGATCCTGTGTGCTGCAGCCAAGACCCAACACAGCCAAGTAAATATTAAATTCTTATAGAACTTTGACAGAGTAATTTTAGGACTACGGAATCTAGCAATCAAAATCTGAGTATATTTTATTTTGGCATAATAAGCTTTATTGTGTTTTGGCAGAGTTTGGGGAACACTGGATTTCAGAGAAACAACAACAGATCTGCAGACATTTAAAGAAGAGGCAAAGGCAGATGTTTGTGAAGGGGTCCTTGATATCAGTTCCGAACATTCTTGAGACTTGATTACCCCCATGTCATTAGGGGCTTCTTAAGTGGCGCCAGTGGTAAAGAATCACCTACACGAGACACAGGTTCAGTCCCTGGGTTGGGAGGGTCCCCTGGAGAAGGAAGTGCCAATCCACCCCAGTACTCTTGCCTGGAAAATTCCATGGACAGAGGAGCCTGGCAGGCTGCAGTCCATGGGGTCACAAAGAGGTGGACACGACTGAGCGACTGAGCATGCACGCACATGTCATTAGATTCAAAAAACATTCCTGAGTCCTTGTGATGAACATTCCTTTTCTGCTGAAACTTGCTCATGCAATTTTATGGGCCTTGAAACTGAAGTCCTAGTGAATACATTCTCATCAATCTCGGAGGAGGAAAAAAGCCCTACTGGTCTTTATCCTAGTTTCCTAAGAACGTCTCCTAACCTGAGACTCCATCAAAGCAATTCAGAACAATCACTCTTTCATTCTCATAAAATGGTTGTTTACGTAGGAATCATGGAAAAGAGAAGGAAAATGGTTGAGACAGAGGAGCATTAGTCAATCAACATGTAGAGAGAGTCTACTAGGTGCTCTCATTTAGTGAACAGGTGTGAACAGGTACATGCAGGTTGCCATATGTAATTCAGGTCATAATGGGAGGAGAGTGCTGACAAGTCAATAAACAGGATTATTTCAGAGAATGATACATACAAAGAGGGAAATTATATATGACAGGAAAAACAGACCAGCCCCTCAAAACCACCAGCTAAGACAAGGAGGAAGATGAAGTAGAGAAGAAAGGCCAATAATTATAAAAAAAATCATTTATTAAAAACTCTATGCCAGGCCTGCTAAATACTTTAAGTACCCTCACAACAACCCTAGGAAATGCTGTTGTCATCCCCATTTTACAGATGGGGGGAATGTTCAGAGAGATCCCCTAACATGCCCAAGATAACAGTTGGGAAGACATGAAGGCAGGGTATGAAACTAAATATTTTATCCCAAAGCCCATACCATTAACCACTCGTGGAGAGCAACAGAACAAAAAGGTGAGCCTCAGCAACATGACTATTTAATTTATTTTTTGGTCACTCAGAACAGTCAGCCTCAAACACTCTTGCTTCTTAGAAAAAAAGGACCATGAAATCCCTTCACATACATATTCCCTTCTGAAAGCCAAATGCAAAGGCCTCCTGTTTTGTGAGGCTGGTGGTTATCAGTTAGTAGAAACCAACAGTAGCCAAGTACTTTAGGCCACAAAAAAGCTTTTTTTTAATTAAATGAAGTATAGTTTGTTTACAACATGTTTGTTTCAGGTGTACAGCAGAGTGATTCATTTATATATACATATACATGTATATATATTTATACATACATATATTCATTTATACATATATATTTATGTAAAATTTATATAAAATATACACCTGAAAAAAGCTTTTATGTGGCCCAAAGCATTTGGCTACTGTTGGTAACATAAAAGCTATCTTTGCAGAAAGCATCTCACAGAACCGAACAGGAAATAAAGTTGGATCTTATGACGCTATTTCTCCAAGCAGTGGCAAGAAATGGCTGCAAGATGTCTCTTCAAATCCATCAGATGTACAAATGGCATGAACTTAAGCTGAACAGCGATTCAGTGAATCATTGAACATCTGGACTGGATTTTCAACAGCCAGAAGAGCCTGGGGCTCAGGTCTTTGCTTATAGATGCTACTCAATCGATCACAAACCCCCTCCACCATTTAAGCCATGTCCTCCCTCTCTCCAGGGCGTACCTCTCTCCCTCTCACTCTTTTCTCTTGATAGGTTAATGCATGTGTTTTCTAATAACAGTTTCAGGTGACTGAAGTCGTCCATCCTCTGGAACATATTGGTAGGCAGATTTTGAATTTAGGCCCCATAATCAGCTCCAGGCAGATCCCCTGACATCCAGGCAATGAGCGAGCATGAACACAAGAAAGCTGGGTGCCTTCAGGTATGGAAAAGATTTATGGGATGATGGCTCTAGTGCAATAAAAAAAAAATCCATTCCAACTTTAGAAGTCTAGAATTTGCTACAATCTAAGATAATTTTTATTGGATTTACCTGCATGATGCTTATTAAGTGAATGTATACTAAAGCAATTTTTAAAATATATTTTATTATTTTAAAGTTAACTTGGTCATTAACTTGATCACTCAGTTGTGTCCAACTCTTTGCAACCCCATGGACTATATACAGTCCATGGAATTCTGCAGGCCAGAATATTGGAGTGGGTAGCCTTTCTCCAGGGGATCTTCCCAACCCAGGGATTGAACCCAGGTCTCCCGCATTGCAGGCGTATCCTTTACCAATTGAGCCACAAGGGAAGCCCTTAGTAAAATTAGCTCTCTGCAAACACACCATGTGCTATTCATTTAAGAGTTATAGTTGACCAGATATCACTAACAATAATATTAAGTGCTCAACAAACATTATTTTTCTGTCAGATCCCACCAGGCTGTGTTACTACAGCCCTATGGTGTAGAGAGTATTATCCCCACTTTAAGGAAAAATTAAATTCAAGCTTAGAAAGTGTTTACCAAGGATACCTCAGGTGAAAGTGAAAGTAGCTCAGTCATGTCTGACTCTTGGCGACCCCATGGACTATACAATCCATGGAATTATCCAGGCCAACATATTGGAGTGGTAGCCATTCCCTTCTGCAGGGATCTTCCCAGCCCAGGGATTGAACCCAGGTCTCCCGCACTGCAGGCAGATTCTTTATCAGCTGAGCCACCAGGGAAGCCCACTTCAGGTAGGATTCAAATCTAAACTCAGGAGACAGGATCAAGAGTAGGAACACGGTGGGAAGACCTGAGTTCCTCTCCCTGCACTGAACACATCAAAACCACGACTACATATAGAGCAGTTCTTGCAGAGAATGACCTGAAGACTAGCAGAATATCTCTTGACCAACACAGCTATAAAGAAAGAACCACATGGAGTCTGGTAGGAGTGGAGGAGAAGCAATCAAGCCCCTAGTGGGTGACCCAGAAGAGAAGAAGAGTATCAGAGGCTCAGGGATCTTCCTTAAGGAGCAAGGGTTTGACCCCCAGACTAGGCACCCCAGCCCTGGGGTCTGGCACTGGAAGGATGAGCCCCCTTGGCTGAATTGAAAATCAGTGAGGCTTACTGTAAGGCTATAAGAAACGAAGACTTTGCTCTTGAAGATCATGCACAGACTTGCTTGCTACCAGTCTTAGCACAGAGGCAGCAGATTAAAAATTGCCAGGTGCTCTTGTCAGCTTACCAAGACTGCCCCAGAACACTGCCCACTCTCCAACCCCCCCTAGGCTCTTGCTTCAGAGAGTGGCTCCATGCTATATTGAAAGTGTTGAAAGGAAAATACCTACAATCAAGGATACTCTACCAGGAAGATTATAATTTAGAATGAAAGAAAAAATAAAGAATTTCTCATACAAGCAAAAACTAAAAGTTCACTAATACTATACCTATCCTAAAATGTTAAAGACTTCTCTTAAGGGGAAAAGAAAAGGCTACAACAAGAAGTAAAATACATAAGAAAGAAAAAAATCACACTAGGAAAGGCAAATATATAATAAAAGTAGTGGATCAACCACTTAAATAAGATAGTATAAAGATTAAAGGATGAAAAAATTGTAAAAATTAATTATAACCACAATAAACAAGTGACAGGATAGACATGAAGATGTAAAATATGACATCAAAAACCCAAAATGTGGGAGAAGGGAGTAAGAAATAATGTATATTTTTTCCAAATGTATTTGAACTTAAATGACTGCCAGTTTAAAACAAGTGGATATAGTTACAGGTCAGGAAGATATCCTGGAGAAAGAAATGGCAACCCACTCCCCACTCCAGTATTCTTGCCTGGGAAATCCCGTGAACATAGGAGCCTGGTGGGCTACAGTTCATGGGAGTTCATGGGGGTGCAAAGGAGTCAGACATGACTTAGTGACTAAACAAACAGCATATATGAACCCCATGGTAATCACAAATTAAAAACATAATAAAAACACAAAAACTAGGAGGAAAGGAATACAAGCATACTATTAGAGAAAATCACCAAATCACAAGGGGAGAAACCAAAAGAAGAATAAAAGAACAGAGAAGAGATACAAAAACAACTGTAAAACAAGTAACAAAATGCCAGTAAGTACATAACCATCAATAATCACTTTTTGTCACGGGACTAAATGCTCCAAATAAAACATAAAGGGTAGCTGATTGGGTAAAAAAACAAGCAGACTCATTTATGTACTGCCCACAGGAAACTCATTTCAAAGCAAAGATATACAGACTAAAAGTGAGAGGATAGAAAAAGATACTTCATGAAAACAGACACTACAAGAAAGCAGAGGTAATATTTATAGTACTCATATTAGACAAAATAGACAAAGAAGGGCCCTCTATATATAAAGGGATCAATACAAGAAGAGGATTAACATATACGTGCCCAAAATAGGAGCACCTAAATACATAAAGCAAATACTGAGAGACATAAAGGGAGAAATTGAAAATGATGTAATAATAGTAGGGGACTATAATGCCCCACATATATCAATGGACAGATCATTCAGACAAAAAAATCAATACAGAAGCAATAGTGCAACAATAGATCAGATGTACTTTAGTAGACAGCTACAGGACATTCCATCTAAGAACAGCAGAACACACGTTCTTTTTAAGTTCACATGAAATATTCTCCATGCTAGACCACCTGCTAGGCTGCAAAACATAGCCTCACAAAACACAGCAAAATATGCTTCAACAAATTTAAGAGGACAGAAATTATATCAAGCATTTTTTTTTTCTGACCACAGTGGTTTGAAACTAGAAACTAGTTACAGGAAGAAAAATGGGAAAAACTCAAACATGTGAAGACTGAACAACAGGCTACTCAAAAAACAACGGGTAAATGAAGAAATCAAAGGAGAAATCAGAAAATATTTCAAAACAAATGAAAGGAAAAACACAACTTTTCAAAATCTGTGGGATGGAGCAGAAGCAGTTCTAAGAGGGAAATTTACAGTGACAAAGGCCTACCTCAAAAAAATTAGAAAAATTTCAAATAACCTAACCTGCCCTCTAAAGGAATTAGAAAAAGAAGAACAAACAAAGCCCAAAGTCAGCAGAACGAAGGAAATAATAAAGAGCAGAGTGGAAATAGAGACTTTTTTAAAAAGAGAAAAGATCAATGAAACTAAGAGATGTTTTTTCAAAACAATAAACAAAATTGAAAAAACTTTAGCCACACTCATTGAAAAAAAGAGAATTAAATAAAAGAAACTAGAAATGAAGTTTCTATATCATAGAAACACAATTATGAGAACAATATAAAGAGGAAAACAATAGAATGAGAAAGGTTACATACCTCTTTAAGAAAATTGGAAGTACCAAGGAAACATTTCATGCAAAAATAAGCACAATAAAGGACAAAACCCAGCAAGGACCTAACAGAAGCAGAAGAGATTAAGAAAATGTGGCAAGAATACACAGAAGAACTGTACAAAAAAAGCTTTTAATGACCCAGATGACCATGATGCTGTGGTCACTCTCCTAGAGCCAGACATTCTGGAATGCAAAGTCAAGTGGAACTTAGGAAGCATTACTACGAACAAAGATAGTGGAGGTGATGGAATTCCAGCTGAGCTATTTCAAATCCTAAAAGATGACGCTGTTAAAGTGCTGCACTCACTATGCCAGCAAATTTGAAAAACTCAGCAGTGGCCACAGGACTGGAAAAGGTCAGTTTTCATTCCAATCCCAAAGAAAGGCAATGCCAAAGAATGTTCAAATTACCATACAACTGTGCTCATTTCACATGCCAACAAGATTATGCTCAAAATCCTTCAAGCTGGCTTCAGCTGTACATGAACTGAGAACTTCCAGATGTACGAACTGAATTTAGAAAAGGCAGAGAAGGAGCGACAGAGGATAAAATGGTTGGATGGCATCACTGACTCAATGGACATTAGTTTGATCAAACTCTGGGAGACAGTGAAGGACAGGGAAGCCTGGCGTGCTGCAGTCCATGGGGTCACAAAGAGTTGGACACAACTTAGAGACTGAACAACAACAATAAACAGTTACACATCAACAAACTGGACAACCTAGAAGAAATGGATAAATTCCTAAAAATACACAATCTTTCAAGACTGAATTAGGGAGAAATAGAAAATCTGAAGAGACCAATTACTAGTAATCGAAGAACGGCCAACAGAAAAAGTCCAGGACTGGACAACTTCATAAGAGAATTTTACTAAACATTTAAGGAAGAGTTAATACCTTTACAAACTACTTCAAAAAAATTAAACTTCCCAACTCATTCTACGAGCCCAGTATTATCTTGATTCCAAAACCAGACAGACATTTAAAAAAAAGAAAATTATAGGCCAATACCCCTGATAAACATAGATACAGAAATACTCAACAAAAGATTAGCAAATCACATTCAACAAAACATAAAAAGGATCATATACGAGGGACAAGTAGGATTTGTTCCTAAAATAAGTGAGATTTATTTCGGGGAGGCAAAGGTGGATCAATATTCATAAATCAAACAATGTGATATACAACTTTAACAAAACAAAACATTAAAATCACACAATCTTATCAGTGCAGCAAAAGCATTTAATAAAATCAGAGATTTTCCTGGTGGTACAGTGACTAAACTCTGTGCTCCAAGTGCAGGCAGCCCAGCTTCAATCTCTGGTCAGGGAACTAGATCCCATATGCCACAACTAAAATTTGCATGCCACAACTAAAAATCCCATAGTTCAGTTCACTCACTCAGTCGTGTCCGACTCTCTGCGACCCCGTGAATCGCACCAGGCCTCCTGTCCATCACCAACTCCCAGAGTTTATCGAAACTCATGTCCATTGAGTTGGTGATGCCATCCAGCCATCCCATCCTCTGTCGTCCCCTTCTCCTCCTGCCCCCAATCCCTCCCAGCATCAGGGTCTTTTCCAATGAGTCAACTCTTTTCATGAAGTGGCCAAAGTATTGGAGTTTCAGCCTCAGCATCAGTCCTCCCAATGAACACCCAGGACTGATCTCCTTTAGGATGGACTGGTTGGATCTCCTTGCAGTACAAGGGACCCTCAAGAGTCTTCTCCAACACCACACTTCAAAAGCATCAATTCTTCGGTGCTCAGCTTTCTTCACAGTCCAACTCTCACATCCATACATGACTACTGGAAAAACCATAGCCTTGACTAGACAGACCTTTGTTGGCAAAGTACTGTCTCTGCTTTTTAATATGCTGTCTAGGTTGGTCATAACTTTCCTTCCAAGGAGTAAGCATTTTTTAATTTCATGGCTGCAATCACCATCTGCAGTGATTTTGGAGCCCACAAGCCACAACTAAAGATTCCATATGCTAAGACCTGGTGTAGCTAAATAAATAAAAACTTTTTAATTTACCATTTAATCATGATAAGAACTCATAAGAAAGGGGGATATAAAGGGAACATACCTCAACAGAGTAAAGGCTATATATGATATACCCACAGCTAACATACTAAGATCAGAAACAAAACAAAAAACACCCATTCTCACCACTTTTATTCAACATGGTATTGGAAGTTTTGGGCACAGCAATTGGACAAGAAAAAGAAATAAAAAGAATCCAAATTGGAAAAGAAGAAAAACAACTCTCACTGTCTGCATGTAACATGATACTATATTGAGAAAATCCTACCCAGAAGTCACCAAAAACTACTAGAGCTTATCCATAAATTGCAGATTGTAAAGCTGCAGGATACAAAATTAATGTAAATAAATTTGTTGCATTTCTATATACTAATAATGAACCATTGGAAAGAGAAATCAAGAAAATAATGTACAATTATATCAAAAAGAGTTAAATACATAGGAATAATTTTAATCAAGGAGGTAAAAGATCTAAATTCTGAAAACTATGAGACACTGAGTAAAGAAATTGAAGATGATATAAATAAATGGAAATATATTGCACGCTCATGGATTAGAAGAATTAAAATTGTTAAAATGTCCATACTACCCAAAGCAATCTAGATTTAATACAATCCATATCCAAATACCCATGACATTTCTCACAGACCTAGAATAACATTAAAATGTGTATGGAGCCACAAAAAAAACAAACAGCCAAAGCAATTGTGACAGGAAAAAAATGCAAATCAAAACTACAATGGTGTACCACCTTACACCACTCAGAAAAACCATCATTTTAAAAATTTACAAATAACAAATGCTAGAGAGAGTGTGGAGAAAAAGGAACCCTCTTATATTGTTGGTAGGAATGTAAATTGGTACAGCCACTATGGAAAAGAGCATGGAGGTTCCTCAAAACACTAAAAATGGAGTTGCCATATGACCAGCAATCCCATTCCTGGGCATATATTCAGATCAAACTATAATTAAAAAATATACATGCATCTCTCTGTTAAACTATTCACAATAGTCTGTGGCACTATTCACAATAGTCAAGTCAAGACATGAAAAAAACCTAAATGCCCATTGACAGATGAATGAATAAAGATGTAGTGTATATATATACACACACACACACACACACACTTATATATATATACATACACTTCCCTGGTGGCTCAGACGGTAAAGGGTCTGTCTGCAATGCAGGAGACCCAGGTTCGATCCCTGGGTTGGGAAGATCCCCTGGAGAAGGAAATGACAGCCCACTCCAGTATTCTTGCCTGGAAAATCCCATGGATGGCAAAGCCTGCTAGGCTACCATCCATGGGGTCGTAAAGAGTCAGACACGACTGAGCGACTTCACTTTCACTTTTCATACACACACACAACGGAATACTACTCAGCCATAAAAAAGAATGAAATAATGCCATTTGCAGCAACAAGGATGGATCTAGAGATTATCCTACTAAGTGAAGAAAGAGAAGGAAAGGGAAGGAAAATCCTGTATGATATCACTTATACGTGAAATCTAAAATGTGACATAAATGAACTTATCTACAAAATAGAAACAGACCCACAGACACAGAGTTGTGGTTGCCAAGGAAGAGGGGGTAAGGGAGGGATGAACTGGGAGTTTGTGACTAGCAGATGCAAACTATTAAAGAATGGATAAACAACACAGTCCTACTGTATAGCACAACGAACTGTGTTCAATATCCTGTGATAAACCATAATGAAAAGAATATGATATACGTATACACGAATCACTTTGCATACAGCAGAAATTAACATGACATTGTAAATCAACGATACTTCAATAAAATAAATTTAAGGAAAGAAAAAGAACTAAGCTGGAGGTATCACACTCCCTGACTTCAGACTATACTACAAGGCTACAGTAATCAAAATAGTATGTACTAGCACCCAAAACAGACAAACACAACAAAACAGAATAGAAAGCCCAGAAATTAACCCATGCACATATGGCCAATTAATCTATGACAAAGAAGGCAAGACTATACAATGAGAAAGGACAGTCTCTTTAATAAGTGGTGCTGGCATATCTGGACAACTTGCAAATGAAAGAATAAAATTACAACATTTTCTCACATCATATACAAAAATAAATTCAAAATGAATTAAATCTAAATGTAAGACAAGAAGCCATAAAACTCCTATAAGAAAAAATAGGTGTGTGTTCTTTGACACTGGTCTTAGCCATATTTCTTTGGATCTCCTTGGGAAAGGGAAAAAGCAAAAATAAACAAAGGGGACCTAACTTAAAAAGGGGATCAACTTAAAGGCTTTTGCAAAGTGAAAGGAACTGTCAATGAAATGAAAAGACAGCCTACTGAATGGGAGAAGATATTTGCAAATGATATGTCTTATAACGGGTTCTTATCCAAAATATGTAAAGAAATCATATAATTCAACATCAAAAATAATAATAATCTGACTTTAAAATGGGCAGAGAACCTGAATAGGCATTTTTCCAAAGAAGATATACAGATGGCCAACAGGCACATGAAAAGATGCTCAACATCACTAAGCAGGGAACCACAAAATCCACAGTGAGATATCACCTCAGATATGTCAGAATGGCCATTATCAGAAAAGTCTACAAATAACAAGTGTTAGTGAGGATGTGGAGAAAAGAGAACCCTTGTGCACTGTTGATGTGAATGTAAATCAGTGCAGTCACTAAGGAAAACAGCATGGAGTTTCCTTAAAACATTAAAAATGGAACTAACATAAGACCCGGTAATTCTACTCTTGGGTACTTATCCAAAGAAAACAAAAACACTAATTCAAAAAGATGCAGGCCCCTCAATGTTCACAGCAGCATTATTTATGATTGCAAGATATGGAAGCAACTTAAGTGTTGACAGATGAATGGATAATGTGATACACACACACAATGGAATATCACTCAGTCATAAAATCTTGCCATCTCAAACAATATGAACAGACCTAGAGTGTGTTATACTTAATGAAACAGTTTTGACAGAGAAAGACAAATACCGTATGTTTTCACTTACGTGTGGCATCTAAAAAGATAACAAACAAATCTAACAAAACAGAAAGACTCACAGATACAGAGAACAAACTAGTGGTTACTGGTCGGGAAAAGGGTGATGGGAGAGGCAAGGAAGGGGATGGGAGGGGCAAAGAAGGGAATGAAGAGGTACAGACTACTGTTGTTATAGTTTAGTCATTAAGTTTTGTCCGACCCTTTGCAACCCCATGGACTGTGGTCCTCTTTTCAGGGGATTTCCTAGGCAAGAATACTGGAGTAGGTTGTCATCTCCTTCTCCAGGGGAGCTTCCCAATCTAGAAACTGAACCAGAATCTCCTGCTTGGCAGGCGAATTCTTTACCTCTGAGCCACCTGTGAATACTATTAGGTATAAGTTACAAGGATATAATACAAAGCACAAGGAACATAACCAATATTTTATAATAACCTTATATGGGATACAGACTATTAAAATTTTTAAACGCTATCTTGTACATCTGAAACTAATATAGTAATTGAACTATACTTCAATTTTTTAAAAAAGAAATGATAAGCAAATAGAATTTCTACATCAGATAAAAGAAAATGAGTGGGTGCAGTAGCTTCCTAAATCACCTGACATAGAGATGGGCATCTAGGGTACTGAGCAAGAAAGTCCAAATCTAGTCCTTAGGCACTCAGGAGTGAGTAGCTCCTGAGCTTGACCTATCAGCTTGACCCTGTGTTTCTGGTTCTAGTTAAGGGTCAGATAAAATACCAAGGGATCATAGGGACCAGGAGGAAGGCTATACTACTAACACAAAGCTTTGCTCTGAAGCAGCCCTGTATGATTCTGTCCAGAAACACAGGGTAGGATCATGCTGTCATGGGCCATATGTGCTCCATTCTGGATAGGCCCTACTCCTTGACTTTTGGCCCAAGTTCTAATCTAGACAATCTGTCATCTGCTGCCTGCCTCTATATTAATAGTTTCCTCTCTGGCCTTCAGTAAATTTATTGGTAGAATGGTAATCTCTGATTATCTTGTATTCATGGAGTGATATGGATATGAAAGGATTTGGGGAAATGCAATAAGTTAAATAGAGTGGGGCTGGGGGGTGGAGCAATGACTTCTTCCCAATTTGGCCATTCCTGCTTCAGAGCCATTCTCCCAGGTCCCAGCCTCCAACTCTATCCTAACCTTTTGATAAATCTTTGCCTACCAAGGGGCAAAACTACATGTTATCTCAAGGAACAGGGACAACTATTAGACTCCACTTCCTCGCTTTACCAATTCCTCTGACCATTCTTCAGCCTAGAAACTGGGACTGCTTTCATGATTGGTGGAGATTACTGACTGGTCACAAAGGGAGTGGCATGGACACGTCATAGAGGGCATTTCCATTACGAACAGGTGATGCGCTCAGCAGTGTGACATAACTGCTGGACCAGGTCTGAGTTTCCAACAGTTACTGATTTTCACAGGATGAGTATGCACAGAGTGCCAACTGGAAAAAGACAAGAAAACTACCTGCAATTTCCTCCTCTCATTTGCAGCCTCCACCCCCTCTTCCTGCTCCTTCTTGCTCTCACTGTCCAACTCACCTTCCTCCCCTGTCTCCTCCGTCTTTTAGCCCTTGGTCTCCTCCCCAGCACCATCCTCCTCTCTCAGTTTTGAGCCCTACCTGTTTCCCTCCTCTGACTAGTGTCATCCCTTCCTTCCACCCTACCTTAAGGATTTCCAGGTCCGGCTCTTCCGTTGTTCCCTGCAGACCACCCACTTGCCACCCTGTTCGTCTTGGCCCATTGTCTCTTTACTCCTTTGTTTTTGCCCCTACTCCTCCTCTGACCCCTTCTAGTCCCTTGGACTCTGATTCTCACTAACACTCCAGCTACCCCCAAGCTGGTAATTCACAAGTATCATCCTGGAGAGATGGGTTCCCTACAAGGGGACTAATCTGATGAAGTTCAATCAGGAATTAGATTGGGGATTCCCTGGTGGACATAGGGAATTCAAGATGACAGCCAAACAACATTCAGCATAAAAGGTAAGCTCAGTTCCTTGCAGGACCTTCTCCATCCTCGTTATCTTACTACTATCCATAGTTTGTCTTCATCTTCATCTTGTCACATCTCTTCAGATGCCGGAGACATCTTCAACAAACTCCTTTCTTCTGTCCCTTTCCTCTCCTGCCTGATCACCAAGTCTGCACAGTTCTCTACATTTCCAACTGACTTCTCCATCAAACTTGCTCTGTGGCCACAAAGCAAATAGTGAGACCAGTGACAGAGAAGGTAGAGAAGAGGGAGGAGCAGAAAGCATCTTACCTTATCTCTAGGTGGGTAAGTTCTATTGATCTACCCTGGGCTAAAGTGAGCCCAAGCATGGGTGACCCCTGAAAACTCACATATGGGGCATAAGGTCCCTACTCCAGATAGATGGGAACTCAAGGGATTTTAGTCTGGTTCTTCTAAGACTCCCATTTATTTTCTGTATCCTAGAATTCTAGAACCTTGCCAGGGACTTTCTGCCCCTGAGAAGAGGAAGGGACCCTCCACTGTGTTCTCATCAAAGAGGTAAAGCTTGAGTCTCTTTCTCAGTCAGCTGATCATACCCTAGAATGTGGAAGGTAGCAGAGACTGGAAGGCAAAGACAGGTCCAGACCCTACCTAGAAGACAGCATCAGATGAACATGTATTATTTTTTAAGTGCTCTCTTCAAACTGATATATGATTCAATACAATCTCAATCAAAATCTTTACAGATATTTTGGGGGAACTTAGCAAGTAATTTATATGGAAAGGCAATAAACTGATAATAGCCAAGATTCTCTTAAGAACTAGTAGGAACAACTTCCCTACCAGATATCAGGACTCACTGTGAAAATTATAGTAGTTAAGATAGTGTTAAGTTATTAACATGGCTGGTTCTTTGCAGTCTCCCAACATAGCAAGTTATTCCTAAATCTAAAATTATAGTAGTTAAGCCAGTGTCTACTGGTGTAAGCAGAGACAAATAGACAGATGGTGTAGAACAGAGTCCAGAAACAGATTCACACATGTGTGGATATTTAAGACAGAAGTTTCATGGGGTTAGGGCTATCTTTTCAATAAACTGGTTCTGAGTCAGTTGGATATTCATATAAAAAAATTTAAGCTAGGTTACTACCTTGCACTACACACAAAAATTTCAGAGAGAACATAGATATAAATATGAAAGGTAAAAATAGTAACTCTTTTAGAATTGCTCTGGTCATGCTTGGCTATTAAGTGTTTGAGATGTGCTATTACATGTAAAATTCACACTAAATAGTAAGAAAAAGACAATAAAATCTCAATTTTTATACTGAAATGCTGAAATGGAAATAATCTAAATATACTGGTTAAACTAAACATTTTAAAATTGTTCAGTTGCTAAGTTGCATCTGGCTCTTACATATCCAGACCCTTCAATCTCCACAGTTCCACTAGATTGTCCAGACTTCTATTTCATGAAACTGTCATCAACAGCTGCTGCTAAGTCGCTTCAGTTGTGTCCAACTCTGTGCGACCCCATAGACGGCAGCCCACCAGGCTGCTCTGTCCCTGGGATTCTCCAGGCAAGAACACTGGAGTGGGTTGCCATTTCCTTCTCCAAGGCATGAAAGTGAAAAGTGAAAGTGAAGTCACTCAGGCGTGTCTGACTCCTAGCGACCCTGTGGACTGCACCCTACCAGGCTCCTCCATCCATGGGATTTTCCAGGCAAGAGTACTGGAGTGGGGTGCCATTGCCTTCTCCACATCAACAGCTACTTGGCAGAAATAAAATATTTTTCAAAATCACTCTAAAATCCACAGCAGACTTGTATTCTCCAAGACGGGAAAAGAAGTGAGTTTTCGCCGTGGCTAAAAGGCTCTACCAACCATGAAGTGTTCTAATCCATCTCACACAAGTCACACTTAGAACGCCTTGAAGTTCTCAACAGCAGTCCCCTACTTTATCTCTTGTTCCCTCACCCATACCACCTTACAAGTGAATTATTTCACCTCTCTGAGACACAAGGCCTCATCTGACATGGTAATAATAACGGAACCTAAATCTTGTAGCTGTTATAAGGATTAAGTGAGATCATATACATAAAAAACTTAGAAATGATAAGTCAATAAACTGGGTTACTGGGGTCCAAGAAAGGAAAGGAATTTATTTTTTACTGAGTATTTATTTGTATTATTTAAATTTTTACCATGCAGATGTACTAATTTTCTTTAACTGTTGAAGGTCATTAAAATCAATGGTCTAGCTCGAGTCTCTCTGCCTGGATGAAGCAGAGAGACCAGGCCCTGGTGGTCTCACCTCCAAGCTTTCAGAGCCTTGGACAACTCCCTGTTCTCCTCTCCTGCTGCCTGGACGGACCAACCACCTATGGATCTCAGAGTTACCTCCTCAGGGTTACAACTCATAAAAGCATAGCCCCAAATTAGGATGCAATATGGGAAATACTATGACAGAGATCCACAAATTTTGAAATGTGGTTCCTGGCAAGCTGAGTAGATTTGGATTTAAACTGTTGAGCCCTCAAGCTCAAATATTTGACAGATGCTCTAAGGTTTTACAAAGCACAAAATAAATGGTGTTTTTTGAGATATCCAGTTCCTCTACTTCCTTATGGGCCACTAACCACAAGGGTACTGGGGCGACCCTCTCCCAACTCTGTTAGCTCAAAATACATCCCTGAAGTGACAAGAGAGCTACTAGCTTTGTAACAGTAAGATGCACAAGAACTCAAGCTAGAAATCTGGAGGGGGCAGGGGTGGTGGGGAAACATTCCCCATTGACGAGGCATCTTTTGGTGGTAAGGTAATCAGAATGAACACAAATCCTTTTCCTGGATTATCACGCTCTGTCTTGCTGAAACCTAGGGGCTAGTGCTAGTGGTGAAGAATCCACCTGCAGGGCAGGAATTGCAAGAGACAAAGGTTTGATTCCTGAGTTGGGAAGATCTCCTGGAGGAGGAAATGGCAACCCACTCCAGTATTCTTGCATGGAGAATCCCATGGACAGAGGAGCTTGGTGGCTCCATGGAGTCGCAAAGAGTCAGACACTACTGGGCCCTGCCCACCCACCCATTGGATGCAATCAAGTAGTGGTTGCTAACCAAGTTCTTTTTCATACTTGTCTTTCTGTTACCACATGACAGACAACCTCCAAGGGAAGTCTTCCTAGACCATAAGAAAGTGACATCCAACCTGCCAGATTTTCTTCTACCTAAAAAGCTTGTCTGTTTCTCTCTCAAACTATGCTGTGAGTTCATTTTTCTTTTTTTTTTTTTTTTTCCTGCTGCACCACATGACTTATGGGATCTTAGTTTCTCAACCATGGATTGAACCCGGCACCACACAGTGAAAGAACTGAGTTCTAATCACTGGGCAGTCAAGGAATTTCTTCTTTTATTTTTAAAGGTGAAAATGTCTTTTTCCCATTTTCATAGCTTTATATCTTAGTTTCCAACTCCGTCTAAACTCTCTCCCACCGCCCAATCACACTTTCTCTGGCTGATTGAGCTGACCACATGTGGGAGGTACAGGAAAGCTACAAGATGAAGTCCACGTCATTTAGGTCTTCTTGGCTGACGTTCAACAGTTAACCTACATG
Source organism: Oryx dammah (assembly GCF_014754425.2). Lineage (NCBI taxonomy): Eukaryota > Metazoa > Chordata > Mammalia > Artiodactyla > Bovidae > Oryx > Oryx dammah. Next base: position 52,323,580 of record NW_024070189.1, read on the forward strand.
GGCAGATGATGCCATCTTGTCTGTAAAAAGCCCTGGAGTCCCACGGGATTCTGTTTCCCCCAAAAGCCCCTGCTGTTCAGAGTTGCTGAGAATCTTCATGTCTTAGGTGAACCGTAGGACTCCAGGTGTTGCTGGGGCAGAGGGGATGCAGAGATTGGGGTGGGGTCAGCTGGCTGGGCAGGAAGGAGCCTCTTAATTGTCTCTCATGGTTGCTGTAGTCTCTGCTACTGGGAACTGAAACTGAGTCCCTTACAACTGAGTTCTCTGCTGAGTTTATGATTAAACTCTCTATCCAAAACTCTCTTCCCTTCCTTGTCCCACCTGATTCCCTCAGGACGGAGGAGTATCTAAGGAAAGGAAGAGGGACTGAAACCACGCAGGATCCTGTGAAGTATCCCCAGTGGCAAGATCTCTCTTCTTTGTAGAGGAAAGAGGCTTTAGTCTCCTAGGTCTTTCCTGAGTTTCAAAGAGCAGATTCAAGCTGGTGACTAATTAGAGAAGTGATGGGACACAAACAAAGCAGCAGCTAAGCAAGATAGCTTGCACGATAGTACAGCCATAAACTAGATTCTCAAGGGATGTATATGTAAGAACCTGACATATATTTTTGAGCTTTATTGCAGAGCCCAAGGCCCTCACCCAGGCGGGAGATGGTGACTATCTGCTGGCCCTAAGCACATAGACCCCAGACTAGCTGAACTAGAAGACTGCTTAAGATCCCCAAACAGCACCCTGTTTCCTCACCACCAACCAATCAGAACAAAGCCCAGGAGCTGCAACCCTCACCCCAAATGCTGCCTTTAAAAATCCTTCCCTGAAAGCCACTGGATAGCTGAGGTCTTTTGAGCACAAGCCTCCTGTTCATTATCCTTGCCTGAAGTGAAGCGTTAGTCGCTCAGTCATGTCTGACTCTGTGACCCCATAGACTGAACAGCCCAACAGGTTTCTCTGTCCATGGAATTCTCCAGGCAACAATACTGGAATGGGTTGCCATGCCTCTCTCTAGGGTATCTTCCCACCCCAGGGACTGAACCGAGGTCTCCTACATTGCAGGCAGATTCTCTACCATCTGAGCTCCAAGGGAAGTCTTATCTTTGCTTCAGTTTGGTTCAGTTCAGTTGCTCAGTCGTGTCTGACTCTTTGCTCCCCCATGGACTGCAGCATGCCAGGCCTCCCTGTCCATCCAACTCCTGGAGTTTACTCAAACTCAAGTCCATTGAGTCATTGATACCATCCAACCATCTCATCTTCTGTCATCCCCTTCTCCTCCTGCCTTCAACCTTTGCCTGCATCAGGGTCTTTTCAAATGAGTCAGTTCTTCATATCAGGTGGACAAAGTACTGGAGTTTCAGCTTCAGTATCAGTCATTCAAAGGAATATTCAGGGTTGATTTCCTTTAGGATGGACTGATTGGATCTCCTTGCAGTCCAAGGGACTCTCAAGAGTCTTCTCCAACACCACAGTTCAAAAGCATCAATTCTTCAGCACTCAGCTTTCTTCACAGTCCAACTCTCACATCCATACATGACTACTGGGAAAACCATAGCCTTGACTAGACGGACCTTTGTGGGCAAAGCTTTTTAATATGCTTTCTAGGTTGGTCATAACTTTTCATGCAAGGAGTAAGCATCTTTTAATTTCATGGCTGCAGTCACCATCTGCAGCGATTTTGGAACCCCCCAAAATAAAGTCTGCCACTGTTTCCACTGTTTCCCCATCTATTTGCCATGAAGTGCCATGATCTTAGTTTTCTGAATGTTGAGCTTTAAGCCAACTTTTTCACTCTCCTCTTTCACTTTCATCAAGAGGTTAATTCTTCTTCGCTTTCTGCCTTAAGGGTAGTGTCATCTGTGTATCTGGAGGTTATTGATATTTCTCTCAGCAATCTTGACTCCAGCTTGTGCTTCATCCAGCCCAGCGTTTCTCATGATGTACTCTGCATATAAGTTAAATAAGCAGGGTGACAATATACAGCCATGATGTACTCCTTTTCCTATTTGGAACCAGTCTGTTGCTCCATGTCCAGTTCTAACTGTTGCTTCCTGACCTGCATACAGATTTCTCAAGAGGCAGGTCAGGCGGTCAGGTATTCCCATCTCTTGAAGAATTTTCCAGTTTGTTGTGATCCACACAGTCAAAGGCTTTGGCATAGTCAATAAAGCAGAAATAGATGCTTTTCTAGAACTCTCTTGCTTTTTCAATGATCCAGCAGATGCTGGCAATTTGATCTCTGGTTCCTCTGCCTTTTCTAAAACCAGCTTGAACATCTGGAAGTTCATGGTTCACGTATTGCTGAAGCTTGGCTTGGAGAATTTTGAGCATTACTTTACTAGTGTGTAAGATGAGTGCAACTGTGCAGTAATTTGAGCATTCTTTGGCATTACCTTTCTTTGGGAGTGGAATAAAAACTTTTCCAGTCCCGTGGCCACTGCTGAGTTTTCCAAATTTGCTAGCATATTGAGTGCAACACTTTCACAGCATCATCTTTTAGGATTTGAAATAGCTCAACTGGGATTCCATCACCTCCACTAGCTTTGTTTGTAGTGATGCTTCTTAAGGCCCACTTGACTTCACATTCCAGGATATCTGGCTCTAGGTGAATGATCACACCATCGTGATTATCTGGGTCATGAAGATCTTTTTGTATCGTTCTTCCATGTCTCTGCAAGTAGATTCTGTATACCCCCTTCTTCACCACAACCCAGTGTCGGTAGATGGACTTTGCTACACGGTGGGTAAGCCGCCTCAAGTTTGGTCCAGTAACAGAACTGTCTCAAGAAACCAACCCTCAGTTTGAAATATGGGCTCCTTTGGCTAAAGTAGGATTTCCCAAGGACATTCTAAAGAATACACATTCTACAGGATGTTACTAAAGCTGACAGACAAAAGATTCTCCAGTTAAGGCCAGTGGAGAATGCTATAATAAAAAGGGACTGGCAGATTTCTTCATTACAGGACCCATCAGAGCCTTTATTGGGCAAACAGTCTGTACACCTACAAGGAGGAGATCTGACATGCAACATTTCTTGGTTATTGGACCACGAAGTCTTCCTTTGAGCAAATCATTGCATGGTTACTATTCTGCAGAATACCCTCAGAAATGTGCCACCACATGAAATCTCTGCAAGGGTCCTCTTCACAAGTATTCCTGTCTGGTTACACCAAGGGATTAGCAGAAATACTCTCTAAAGTCCTCACCACCCCTCTGATTCCATGACCAGTTGAAGATGACAAAATATCAGAACCCACTACTTCCTGTTTCATTTTAACTGGTTCAGGACTTCTTTGTTCAATTCAATACAAAAAGAGGGGGAAAAAATAAAAAAGCAGTAACAACCAGCTAGGTGACTTTTGCTCTGAGCAGTATCTGCCAGGTCCCCTGCAGGGTTTCCTAAAATCTTCCTATGTGCTCTAGAAAGCAGGTTTCCCATTTCACAGACACAGAAAATAGGCCTGGCATGTGTTACGTAGCTTGCTCAGAGCTGAGAGCTCCTGAACAGTGTGTGATGCAGAACTATCTCGTGATCAGCGGGAGACAAGTCCCTCAGGAAAGTTCTGGGGACAAAGGGAAGAGGATGCTCTTCATAGAAGCGGCACAGAAATATTAGCATGAGCTTGGCTTCCAGCAGTCTGCCCATATGGCATACTGGGACTAGCACAGGTCTGGGCACTCAGAAGGCTCGCAGTATAAAGCTCTGAATAATGTCACCCTCTGCCTAAGGATATTCAGTCCTCAGAACAGAGCACACACAGAAAAGGAGAAAGCCAAGGGAGAGAGACAGTGGGGACAGGAGACCAGGGCCCATGGAGTCACAGCACCAGTAAGAACATTCCCACGGCAGGGAAAAGCTGACACATTTCATGACCCATATCTGCCATTTTTCTCCCCTAGATTGCAGGGTAGCCAAAGCTTACAAAATACCTCGGAGCATCCTCTCTTTCCTCCCTCCATGCTGGTCCACATTCAATCCCTTGGTAGATTCTCTCAGGGCACAGGAGCTAGCCCTGAATCCCAAAGCTCTCAGAACTGCTCCTGAGCCCAGTCATCTATTGACACCTTTCCTCTGGTACAACCCCAGTCCAAGCCACCACCATGTCTCAGCTTCTCAACCACAGGGCCTCTCTCCCACTCCTGGTCCTCCACCACAACCCATTCTACACAAGCTAAAGCCACCTCCCTGCCTGAACCACGAACCAAAATATGTCACACACCTGCTGGAAATCGTCCCGTTGTACAAGAATACAAGCCAAATCGCTTATTCTGGCCTCCCAAGTTCTGCTTATCCCTCGGATCATCTCAGACCACACTTTCCTGTCACACTGTCCTTTCTAAAACGATCTCATCTCCTTCCCACCTCAGACTCAAACTTGCAGCTCCCTTGGCCTGGAACACTCTTCCCGGAGAGCTTCACATAACTGGCTCCCTCCTGCCTTTCAGGTGATGGCTTCATTATCACCTCCTCAAAAGCCCTTTCTCTGACCTCACACCACACTCCACTCTGCATCATGTCACCCTGTGTTATCACCTTCAAAGTGCCTGCTACACCTGAACTTGCTGGTATATCTGCTGTAGACTCATTTTTTTTTCAATCAGGCTTGAATATAAGCTTGAAGAGAGGAAGGCCTTTCCTCTTGTTCAAAACTCTTGCTCCATGGCCCATAGTATGAGCTCAGGAAGCAGTCACTCTGTGAATGGATAGATAAATAGTGCCTGTGTTGGTGTTTCTCTGAGGGAATGAATTAGGGGAGTCACGTCTACTGGTGAGAAGGAAGCTGGGGATGGAGACTGGTGCCTGTAGGACCAGCTCTCCAGCAGAAGACGCTACTGCACAGAAGACATCTAAGCTTCTCCTCAGAACCTTCAGACACTCTGAAGAACAACTCGGTGGCCCTCCCACATAGTGTGTCATAAAGTACCAGCAGCTCCATAAGGTTGAGGGACTTGGAATTATGTGATCTAGGTTACCTAATTTAGTCTTCACAACCACCCACTGGAACTGGCAGGGTCCCTAAGCTCACAAGATGAGGAAATGGAAGTTTGGAAAGGCTGAGTCATTGCTTGGTGGTCGAGTCCTTATACTCCTACACTCTCCGGCAACAACTCTGTATGCTGGCTTGAGTTATATTTGCTCTGTGGCATTTGCCATCTTCTGAGACACCCATTTTTGGTATCATCTAGTGCTGGGAAAAAAAAGCTTCCTTGAGTCAACTGAGAGAAAATGGCATTTTTTAGACAGCCAACTCGAGGTGATGGCAGAATTCAAAGGAAACTTAGGAGCATTGTGTCCACAGATGTATCAGCTCTTTTTCACCTCTGGAAGGTTGAGTCTCTGCCTGGTAGAAGGTAAGACACGAGAAAAAATATTTCTGAAAGAAAGTCTGAGATTCCAGCCTTCCAACGAGACCACCACAGAGGAGCTGGCACTGAATTCCAGCACAGTCACTGGCTGGGGATGGAATTTATAACCTCTAGTTTTCCTGGCTCCTCTTAATGTGATTTTTCCCTGCAATGATATCTCTGAGTGATGAATAATTGACATAATATTCAACACATATGAAGATCAATGTGATCCCAAGGCTATCAATCTACCCATTTTAATGCTTCCTTTGCTCACATCCTGGATGGGCCCAGAGATGAATGGGGGAGGGGAGGTTCTGCAAAGTCTGAGGGTGAAGGTGATAGTACAGCCTCAAAGTACGGAGTCCCCCGGATTGGGTGGGGGTGGGGAGAAGAATTTGGACTCTGCAGTGCTTTGTTAAGACTCCCTGGGGAGCTACTAGTCAGGCTGAGAGGCAGCTCCCAGTGATGAATAGTCTTCTCAGGGCTTTATTTCTTGGTGTCTTTTCTGTTCTCAGTCATAAGATGACTGGGAAAGAATATAGATGCAGGAACATGCACACACACAGATAAACACATCCAGAAAGAGATACATAGGTAGACACAAACATAGATACATGCACACACACTGGATACATATACACAGAGATACACACACACACACAATCTGCTTAGTTTTCCGACAGCCTGCTAGGGTGCTCCCTGTTTAGGTTTAAAAAAAATCAGAAAATAAATGACTGCAGGGTGAGGTTTGTCTTAAAAATCAAAAAGATAGGGAGAACCTTCCAAATTTAGGAAACCTAGTATCTTGTTTGAATATGGATAAATACTTTCAAACTAGATCTTGAGAAATATTCCGGAGTCTCCTTTGAATTCTCAAGAATCATAGAATCAATTCAAGGACAAACATATGTTGTAATTTTAAGTTTCTCAGCTTGCTTTTGTGAATGGGATCCTGTTTAACCTATCTGTTTAACAGTGATAATAATAAAAATCTTCCTAGCAGTGGGACCAATATGTATGAACACAAGATGTTGAAGTTACTGGTAACAATAATTATTCTGTTCTATAAACTTTATTTAACATTTCTAGCATCTCTAGCATGGAGAAGGCAATGGCACCCACTCCAGTATGCTTGCCTGGGAATCCCATGGACGGAGGAGCCTGCTGGGCTACGTCCACGGGGTCACACAGAGTTGGACACGACTGAGCGACTTCACTTTTTTCACTTTCCTGCATTGGAGAAAGAAATGGCAACCCACTCCAGTGTTCTTACCTGGAGAATCCCAGGGACGGGGGAGCCGGGTGGGCTGCCGTCTATGGGGTCGCACAGAGTCGGACACGACTGAAGCGACTTAGCAGCAGCAGCAGCATCTCTATAAAATCCATTTCCCCAAGTGGCCCAAAGCACTCTAACCATATGTTTTAACTACAATTTTGCCACTTGGCAATGCATGGTCTGAACTTCTCAATTAGTCTCAAGGTGATTTGATAATATAAAATAACAGTGAATATGATCTAGAGTCATCTGGCACAATTACAAAATATTAAGAATCTCTGACAGAGAAGAAATGACAGATATTATTAACTGAATTCTTATTCATGCCAGACATTCTACATATAGCTTTTCATTCATTAGCTCATGTAATCCTCACACCATGCCATAAAATGCACTGTTAACCCTATTTATAGATGAAAAAAGTAAGGTAAAGAAAGATTCAACTGTCCTGTACTAGGTGAGTGGCAGAATAAAGTTTGGATCTTGCTCCCCATCCTCAAATTCTGACATAAAGCCCATGCTCTTAACAACTATTAAGCCCAGGCTCATAACATTATTGTATGTTATTTCTCAGTGGCCAAAACTCAAACACATTGTTTTGGGGAAAATGGTGGAAGGAAATCAATTGGAAGCTTATGCATTCTAACATATGCCCCTCAAAAAGTTGCAATCATTTTTCAAATTTACTATGGTTTCTGAAGTCATAAAAATGATACCTTCCATGCTAATAATCCCAAGTGATAGTCTACCAACAGAATATAAACTACCCTTATTCCTCAGGAAAATTAGAACAATTCAGGGCATTTGCCACCAACGAGCTTCAGGTAATCTATGAAGCCCCTCCTAAAGTGAAAGTCAAATTTATCTGTATCCATGTGCATTTTTCTGGAGGAAAAGCCCACAGTTTTGACTGGCTTTGCAAAGAGCTACAGGACCACTACACGAGAAATAATATTTTGATACTGCATGCTTTCCTTGGCAGGAAAGCTATGACAAAACTAGACAGTGTGTTAAAAAGCAAAGACATCACTTTGCCTTTGAAGGTCCGTATAGTCAAAGCTATCCATCTTTCCAATAATCATACCTGTATGGGAGATGGACCATAAAAAAGGCAGAGTGCCAAAGAATTGATGTTTTTGAATTGTGGTGCTGGAGAAGACTTTTCAGAGTCCCTTGGACAGCAAGGAGACCAAACTAGTCAATCTTAAAGGAAATCAACCATGAATACTCATTGGAAGGATGGAGGCTGAAGCTACAATACTTTGGCCACCTGATGGGAACTGCCAACTCACTGAAAAAGACCCTAATACTGGGAAAGACTGAAGGCAGAAGAAGAACAGGGTGACAGAAGATGAGATGGTTGGATGGCATCACCGATTCAATGGACATGAACTTGGGCAAACTCTGGGAGATGGTAAGGAACAGGAAAGCTTGGCGTGCTGCATCCCATGGGGTTGCAAAGAGATGGACACGACTTGGGGACTGAACAACCACTGTACCAAAAGAATAGCACCTAGAAATTTCATCTTCCTCAAAGGTGCCCACCAATAAAATATCAATGTTCCAAGGAATTAAAAAGGAAATTCTATTAAAGACATATGATTTGGAACTTTGCTAATAACTGTATACCCTTATTCATATAAAGCATAACTCTTCTTGACTCCTCTCAAGCAGTATTTGAGACAGCCTTAGGAAGGAAAAGATTCTTTCTGAGTCACTTTTGGCCTTAGGCAGTCTTGTTGGCATTGTGCCAACACTTAGCTTTCCCTAATTTAACTCAGATGACCATTATATCTACTACTGTGGGCAAGAATCCCTTAGAAGAAATGCAGTAGCCCACATAGTTAACAAAAGAATCTTGAAATGCAGTACTTGGGTGCAGTCTCAAAGACAACAGAATGACCTCAGTTCATTTCCAAGGCAAACCATTCAACATCACAGTAAACCCAAGTCTATGCCCCAACTACTAATGCTGAAGAAGATGAAGTTGAATGGTTCTATGAACACCTATAAGACCATCTAGAACTAACACTGAAAAAATACGTCCTTTTCATCATAGGGGATTGGAATGCAAAAGCAGGAAGTCAAGAGACACCTGTAGTAACAGGGAAGTGTGGCTTTGGAGTACAAAATGAATCAAGGCAAAGGCTAACAGAGTTTTGTCAAGAGAACACACGGGTCATAGCAAACATCTTTTTCCAGCAGCTTAAGAGATGACTCTACACTTGGACATAACCAAATGGTCAATACCAAAATCAGATTGATTACATTCTTTGCAGCCGAAGATGGAGAAGCTCTATACAGTTAGCAAAAATAAGACCTGGAGCTGACTGTGGCTCATATCATGAACTCCTTATTACAAAATTCAGGCTTAACTTGAAGAAAGTAGGGAAAACCACAAATCAAATCCCTTATGATTATACAGTGGAGGTGAAAAATAGTTCAAAGGATTAGATACAGTAAACAGAGTGCCTGAAGAACTATGGATGGAGGCTTGTAACATTGTACAGGAGGCAGTGATCAAAGCCATCCCAAAGAAAAAAGAAATGTAAGAAGGCAAATTGGTTGTCTGGGGAGGCTTTACAAATAGCTGAGGAAAGAGGAGAAGCAAAAAAAGCGAGAGAGAAAGGGAAAGATACGCATTTGAATGCAGAGTTCCAGAGAATAGCAAGAAGATAAAGAAGATCTTAAGTGTACAATGCAAAGAAGTAAACAGTAGAATGGGAAAGACTAGAGATCTCTTCAAGAAAACAAGCTATCAAGGGAACATTTCATACAAGGATGGGCATGATAAAGGACAGAAATGGTAAGGATTTAACAGAAGCAGAACAGATTAAAAAGAAGAGGCAAGATTACACAGAAGTACTATGCAAAAAAGTTCTTAATGACCCAGATAGCCACAATGCTGTGGTCACTCACCTAAAGCCAGACATTCTGGACTGTGAAGTAAAGTGGGCCTTTTAGGAAGCATTACTGAAAACAAAGCTAGTAGAGGTGATAGAATTACAGATTACAGCTGGGCTTTTTAAATCCTAAAAGGTAATGCTGTTAAAGTGCTGTATGCAACAAGTTAGCAAATTTGGAAAACTCAGCAGCAGCCACAGAATTGGAAAAGGTCAGTTTTCATTCAATCCCAAAGAAGGTCAATGCCAAAGAATGTTAAATGGAAAAAGCTGAGTATTGAACAGTATGCTTTGTGTGTTTCTCTTACTTTTGTTTGTTTTGCTTTGGGGGTTTTACATTTAGCTTGGTTTTAATTTAAAAAAAATTTCTCATTGGAGGATAACTGCTTTATAATGTGCTGGTTTCTGCCATACAACACTGTGAGTCAGCTGTAAGTGTACATATGTCCCTTCTCTTTTGAATCTACCTCCCACCCCAATCCAATTCCACCCCTCTTGGTTGATAAAGAGCACCAGGTTGAGCTTCCTGTGTTATACAGCAACTTCCCACTGGCTATCTATTTTACATAAGGCAATGTATATGTTTCGATGCTACTCTCTCAATTCGCCCCACTGTCTCCTCCCCCGCTATGTCCACAAGTCTGTTCTTTGCATCTACTTCTGTTCCTGCCCTGCAAATAGCTTCAGCAGCACCGTTTTCCTAGACTCCACACATTTGCATTATTAGATAATATTTGCTTTTCACTTTGACTTACTTCACTCTGTGTAACAGGCTCAAGGTTCATCTACCTTACTAGAACCAACTCAAATTAATTCCTTTTTATGACAGAGTAATATTCCAGTGTGTGTGTGTGGGTGGGTGTGGGTGTGTGTGTGTGTGTGTACCACAACTTCTTTATTCATTCATCTGTAGATGGACATCTAGGTTGCTTCCATGTCCTAGCTATTACAAATAATGCTGCAGTGAACACTAGGGTACATGAATCTTTTTCAATTATGGTTTTCTCAGGGTATATGCCTAGTAGGTGGAGAAGGAAATGGCAACCCACTCCAGTACTCTTGCCCGGAAAATTCCATGGATGGAAGAACCTTATAGGCTACACTCCATGGGGTTGCAAAGAGTCAGACATGACTGAGCGACTTCACTCACTATGCCTAGTAGTGGGATTGCTAGGTAATATGGTATTTTTATTCCTAGTTTTTCAAGAAATCTCCATACTGTTCTCCACAGTGATTATATCGATTTACATTCCCACCAGTTGTGCACCAGTTGTGCGGGCTCTCTTTTCTCCATATCCTCTCCAGCATTTATTGTTTGTAGATTTTTTGCTGATCTGACTGGTATGAAGTGATACCTCATTGTAGTTAGTTTGGTTTTAAAGAAGAAGAGAGCAAGGTGTTAACAAGAGAAGATAAACATACTTGCTTGTTTTCACACTAATTTCACATAAGAAACGAACACTTGCTGTTTCCAGGGAGGAGGAAAGGGCAAGAGAGAGGCATTCAACTGTTTAGCTTTGTAACTCTTGAATTTGAAATCACATAAAGGAAAGTATTTTTAAAAATTATACACGACAACTTAAAGTATAATAAACCTTCACCTTAATTTTCTATGAATTCTGCATTTCTATTGTCCTTAACTGAAATATATGTATAAATAGCTTCTTTCTAAAGCCAATCATAGAAAGTTCAAGCACATGAATTGTCATACCAGCTTCTTACAGCTTAGAGAACTCTATCAATCATTCCAAAACATTTAGAAAATATTCCTGCCTTTAGTTGCAACTACAGCAATGTATATTTACAATAATTTTTTTCCTATGGTACATGACAGTATGATCCTTTTGAAGACAGTTTAAATTGCAATGAGCAATCCACATTTAATTTTAGATTTACTTTGAATGGTGCTACCAAAAAACTCTCTCAGGTAAGGTGATAATTGGTGGACAGAGTCCTTCTATGAATTCGAATTTTGAATTTGAACAATCAAAGACAATATCTGACCTGTCACTACTTATTCCTCTGCTTGGTAAATTTCTTTGATATGAACTCAGAAAGCGTCTTAACTTCAGATGTGTCAAAATGCAGGGCAGGGAGGAAAAGAACACAAACACCCACAAGCATGGCTAAATTTTAAAAGACAATACTAAGTGTGGGCAAGAATGCAGAGCAGTTGGAACCATCGCACACTTTTCTTTTAATTTAGAAATTTATTCTGTTTAATCCACAAGTTTTATATAGCTTTAGTTTTAAAAAAACAGAAACAAAAACAAAACAAAATCGCATACTTCTGATACAAATGTAAAATGGAACAATCACTTTTGAAACCACTTTGGCAGTTTCCTACAGTATGACGCATAAGTTTCACTCCTATATTCCTAGGAGAAGTGAGTGCGTTTGTCCACAGTAATGCATCTATGTGTCCAGAGCATCCTGGTAGCTCAGCTGTGAAGAATCTACCTGCAATGCAAGAGATGTGGGCTCAGTCAGAAGAGCTCCTAGAGAAGGAAATTGCAACACATTTCAGTATACTTGCTTGGGACATCCCACGGACAGAGGAACATGGCAGGCTATAGTCCATGGCGTTGCAAAGAGAGTCAGATGCAACTTAGTGACTAAACAACAAAATGAAGATGATCTAAATATTCCTTATCAGGAGAATGATAAACTGTGGTATATCCATACCATCAAATACTTCTCAGCAGTTAGGGTGGACTACTACAAACAACAACTCAGACGAATGTCAAAAACATTATGCTGAATGAAAGAAATCAGCCACCAAACAAAGCAATGAACACCAGATGATCTCATCTATAAGAAATTCAAAACCAGCCCAAATAATCTCCAGTAGTAGAAATTCTAATAGTGACTGCCTCTGGTGAGAGGGAAGGGTTGCCTGCAACAGAGAACAGGAGAAGATTCAAAGTGGTGGAAAACTACCATATCTTAACCTGGGTGATGGCTACACACATGTATGTACTGTCAAAACTCATCAAGTTACACATTTAAGAACTGTGCGTGACTCTAGATAAACTATTCATTAAGTATTGTTAGCATTAAAAAGGTAAAAAATCTACAATTGAGAAAATGTGTTACACAGTTTTGTTTGTGAATACGTAATACCCAAAAATGAGATTGAAACAGAAACCTGTGCAATCCTAAAAGCAATAAGTAGGAACTCAGTAAAAGCAAATCCCATCTCAGGACTAAACTGACTGCCTTCACCCTGGCAATTTGCTCTCTTTTCCATCTTGTGGAGCAGCTGGAACAGATTACTGGATTTGTCTTTAGAACTTAATCTTTGAGAATCTGACTCAAGCAATGAACCAAAACTCTGGGGAAATGACTACAAATATACCACTTTTGCATAGGATCCCAGGGGGATGAAAATGATCTGAAGACCATCCATAGAAGCCAGAGTAGGTAGCCCTGAAGAGATGTTTTCTCAGACTCTTTGTTCTAACATTGGAGGTTCTTTATTTTCTAAACCAAACCAATGGCCTCTAAAATGCAAATTGGTACACTGAAGTATGGAAATATTTATTGTTTTAATCCAAAAAATAAGTACTTATACTGTACTAATATTTAACCTACGGTTAATCAGTAATAGACATAGAATTTATAAATATATATAAGACTTTCTACTCAAAATTTTGTATGCAAGCATGCCAAGTTGCTTCAGTTGTGTCCGACTCTGTGACCCCATGGACTGTAGCCCTCCAGGCTCCTCTGTCCATGGGACTGTCTAGGCAAGAATACTAGAGTGGGTTGCCATGCCCTCCTCCAGAGGATCTTCCCGATCCAGGGATTGAACCAGCATCTCCTGCATCACAGGCCAATTCTTTACTGCTGAGCCACCAGAGAAGCCCACTCAAAATTTTGTAAAAAGAGATATATGACCTAAAAAGTGCAGAGCCCTCTCTTCTCTTTTAGACCTTCAAATTTCATGAAATTTGCCTACCTACCCCCAAAATGGAGACCCATGTGTTTTGGGGGGTTGGGTTTTTTGCCTTTTTGCCTTAAGGAAAGGAAGAATGATTCCCCAACTTTACCATAATTTATAAAGGAAGACAAAAAATGGTAGGAAGGACATAGACTCTGGAATTTTTTAATCCTTTAAGACAGAATAAATTCAGCTTTTTAAATAACTCAATACATTATCTTGATTTTTTTCAAACTTCACTGGAAAAGGAAAAACGCTGCAAAGCAGTTCTAGTGCATGGTCTTAAATGCTCGTCTCCCTGAAATCTCAGTTCTGATTTAATTTGCCTCCACCAAGCTCGCATATGAGAAGAGGAAGAGTTCAGACACTTTTTTTAAAATGCACAACACCGATGCCCATGTAGAAGAGGGGGAAGAGGAGGAGGAGGAGGAAGAGGTAAAGTTCCATTCTCACCTGCATTTCTGGCGGCACCCAGCCTCTCAGCATTAACAGGGCTGGAGCCCGGAGAAGGAAGCCTAGAGGGAAATAAATACAAAGACTACATAGCCTTCAGAGGCAAAGTAACTTTTTTTAAAAAAAGGAGCAATATCATCAACCATCTACTGTCAACATGTCATATTGATGTGATCTTACTATGTCTTTTGACAACTAACTAAAACTCTGCATAACCAGTAGAGAAAGACACTCAGAGAGGTTATTTATCAGATGTCATCCAGGTAGTTAGAGAAAGAGACTTGAAACCAGGTCTGTCCAATATCAAAGTCCATCCTCGAACTCAAATAGGTCCTGTGAGATAAAGCAACTGCCAAGGTCATAGATAGAGCTCTGGCGTAAACCTTGGGTTCAAATTCTACTATTCCTCCCCAGTGACCTTCAGGAATGTCCCTCTGAATCCCCAATTTTTTCCCCTATTAAAATATGGGGTTATTACTGCCTATCTCCAAAAGTTACCTTGAGGATTAAATGACATAAATAAGTATGTAAATAAAGCTCCGAGTACAGTAATTGGCACATCCCAGGAGCTTGACAAGTGCCGGTCTGAGGTTCCCCTGCCTTGGCTGGATCAGTATGGTGCTCTTTTCCCGGAAGTCTCCACTCAGTCCCAGCCCTTCACACCCACAGCTCTGCAGAACTCATTCCAAAGGGAAGTGCACACGTCCCACTGCTCTCGTGGGACCCAAGGCAGGCACTCCCCACTGGAAGTCTATCCTTCACTGGCTCCCGGTAATGAAACCCGCTTTTAACCAGCCTGATGTGGCCAGGCCGCCTATTCCCAAACTGAAGCCCATTAGCATACACAGCCCCATTTACTGATAAATGCATGTAATTTGTTTCTAGTGTGTCACTGTTTTATCACTGCTTCCTGTCTTGGGGCTCAAGTGATAAAGTTTTATGCAGTTGTGGGGTTTTTTTCCCCCCTTTTAATTGGAGCTTTCGATTTCAAGAGATTAAAGAAATAGTGTTGAATTTAAAATCACCCATGGGTTTGCAATCCTTTGGTGCATTAAAAGAGAGGAAAGAGTGATGAACAAAAAGGGGAGAAGGAATCAAATAGATCAAGCGGGTAAAGAAAATCAAGGCTGCTCTTCTTGTGTTAAAGGGAGAAAACACCTAGTCATGTGTCTTTTCTAAGGAAAAGGCCCTTCCATTCTTTTTCTCAGAAGCTGCAACCCCATCTAACAGACCAGGCAAGCAGAGGTAAGGGTCCTTTTAATTGGCCAATGGAAAGAACGATTCTGGTATCCGATGTCTGTGGGATAGAGTTCCAGCCCTGCCACACAACCATGACCTTGGTCAAGTTATTTACCTTATATGAGTTTCAGTCTCCTCTCCTGTAACATAGGAAGAATAACAGCACTGGATTCAGAGATGTGACAGGGTGCTTGGTTGAAAGCAAGAACAGTGTACTGAGGGACTTTCCTGGTGGTCCAGTAGTAAAGAATCCACCTTCCAATATAAGAGATGTGAAGTCGATCCCTGATCGGGGTACTAAGATCCCACATGCCGCAGGGCAACTAAACCCATGTCTGCAACTACTAAGCCCACATGCTCTGGAGTTCACAATGAAAACCCAGAGCAGCCAATTTTTTCTTAAGTGTGTGTGTGGGAATTCACAGAAGTCAAGATGGGCACCCTGCAGGAGCCGGAGGACCCCCAAGCTCTCTGACCACTGGGCAGTACCTCGTCTAGAACGCTGCCATGGCAGGACAGACTCCCATCCCGTCGCTGCCCTCGTAACTCTCGGCTCAGACTCACATTCAAAGAATCCAGCAGGAGTGTCTGAGGGCTGGCCTGTCTGCTGGAGGCAGGGAGAGGGAACATGAGGCATCCGTGGAGTTGGGGCCCTGTCTGGACCCGCCTCCCACAAGGGAGAGTCACATGAAGACATGTACAAGGGTGGCTCCCCCGCCCCAGCCCCAGGGAGAAATGCCTACGACAACAGGATGGTTGTGGAGAATAAATGAGAAAACACAGAGAGCCCTTAGCAACTTACTAGAACCTAGCAGATGGCCAATAAATGGCAGCTATTATTATTGCTGTAATTAGCATTATTTTCGGCGACTACCACTCTGGCTGCTGGGGGGATCCATGCAGATGATAGAAATAGACTCATTTTAGATGAAATCATGATGAGAGTCATGGGGAGAGGGTGGAACTATAGACAATTCAACATAGAGGCCAGTGCCTCTGACACCTGAGAACACCAAGTCTACTCGTGAACTACCCTTGACATCACTGTCAGCCTGGTCACCTCCTCACCCAGGGACCACCGTCTGCTCTGCAGCTAAACCGGCCCTGGGATGCCAGGGCCTCTCTTGCATTTTCCAGGTTTTACCACACCACACGCAGTCTTCTTAGCTCCACACAGGAGGGTTTTTCCATTTTAATGAATTGCCTCAACTCGCATGTGTAAGAGAAGAGGGATCTGAGGTCCTCCTGAGGTTCACGAACAGGCTCCGACAACCTTGTCATTTAAAAAAGGGCAGGGGCATGTTTATGCACTGTTTGCCTCAAAAACATGGGTAAAGCCTAAAGATTAGCCCAGTGTAACTATGCAGAAAATGAAGCCTGACATGGCAATTAATTCTTTGCATTCCTCTGCTGTCTACGACAGGGATTTTTTTTTTTTTTTTATGGTCCGAGTTCTCAGCACAGATTCAAGTCCTATTAGTCAGTGGCTTAGAGCTAAAATTAAAAGTGAAATACTACCTTGGAAGCTGTGGTCCTGAAGTCATTCTGATATTGCAGAGGAAGAGAACTGTTCTCCTAAATATGTGTGGTCTGAATCACCTCGGACAGTCCTAAACTGACCCTGTATTGCTTTGTCTTTTCTCACAGCCAGGGTATATGATGGTATGTACATGATAAAGCTGAGGCCTTGAAAGGCCAGAAGAGTTTTTTTAAATTAAAAAGAAAACAATTTGTATAACTGAATCACTTAGCTGTACACCTGAAACTAACACAAGGTTGTAACATTGTAAGTCAATCATATTTAAAAAAATTTTTTAACAAAAAGAAAAGAAACCTATTTAGTATTGGGTAAATTTTAGTGAAGTTAAGAGAAAATCTAGCATTGAGTGTAAGTTCACCCTCCACACCATGCCAAATCTTTCACTCATCCTAATAGAAAGTTGTGATCCAACTTTGTGAGAGTGATAAGGCTAAACGATGGCAATCAGTCAAAATTCAGTTAGAAGTTAATATACTAGGTAGTCATTCCTTCATCTGAACAATCTCAACACAAGGCCTACTGTCTGCCAGGAACCATGCTGTGTCTGGGGCCGCAGGGCAGAAATAGTGGCAGTCAGGGACCCTGGGGATTTCCCAGGCTAAGCTAGTGATTGTACAAAGAAACACAAAGTAATAAAAGTTGCCAGGACTATCAGAGGGATACTCTCTCCAGGTAAAAACTGCAGGCTTCTCAGGACTCCCCTGGTGGTCCAGTGGCTAAGACTCCCAGATCCCAGCGCAGGGGGCCCCGGTTCAAGCCCTGGTCAGGGAACTAGATTCCTCAACTAAGAGTCCATATGCCACAACAAAAACACCCTCCCATATACTGCAACTAAAGATCCCATACGCGGCAATGAAAACCCAGCACAGCCAAATCAAATAAACAAATAAATATTGAAGAAAAGAAAAAAAAACCACTGAAGGCTTCTCTGAGGAAATGCAGCCAACAAGCTGAGACCCAAAGGATGTGAGTTGGTACCAAGGTGAAAAGTGGATGGGGGTAGGTGGAGAGGAGGGTATTTTGTCAGGCAGAAATCCAACTTGCCTTTATCCTCAGCCCTCCCCTGGAAATTCAAAGGTCCCTGAACATCATCATTAATAGGCTGGGAAGTATATTCCCTAGACCTGGCATGCCAACAACCTGAAGGACAAAATTCTCAAATTGAAAGTTTGTGAACAAGGCAATGAATATTAGACAAGTGAGAGTAAGGTCTGGTTGATTCCTGCCCTCCACAGTGCCCGATTTAGTTTTGAAGACAAGTTTGTAAGCAGTTAAGAAAAATATGTAGGCTGTTCAATGCAACAACCTACATAAAAGAAGGCAGAGTCTTCCATTCATTCAGCAAATATTTATTTAGCAGTCATTATGGACTCAACATTGTGTGGGAAACCAAAATGACTAAGACTCATTCTCTGGGTCAAGAAAATAGGATTCACCACACACCTATCAGGTTGGCCAAAATCCAGAACACGGACAACACCAGATGCTGAAGAGGACGTGGAGAGACAGGAGCATGTTAGAGGGGATGCACAATGCTACAGCCACTTGGGAAGAGCTTCCCAGGAAGACAGTTTCTTACAAAACCATCATCCAGTAATCACGCACCTTGGTATTTACCCAAAGGAGTGGAAAACTTGTATCCATACAAAATCCACATGGATGTTTATAGCCGCTTCACTCGACTGCCAACACTTGAAAGCAACCAAGATATCCTTCAGTAGGTGAATGGATAAACTGCTGTTTATCCAGTGAAATATTATTTGGCACTAAAAAGAATGAGTTACCAGGCCATAAAAAGATGTGGAGAAAACTTACATGCATATTGGTAAGTGAAAGAAGTCAACCTGAAAAGGCCACCTCTTAGAAAATCAAACTCTAGGGACTTCTCTAGCGGTCCAGTGGTTAAGACTTCCAGTGCACGGAACCTGGGCTTGATTCCTGCTCAGGGAGCTGATCCCACTTGTCACACCACAACTAAATAGCCAACGTTCCACAACCAAGACCCAGCACAGCCAAATAAATTAAAAATAAAAGAAATCATACTATATAATTCTAACTACATTTTTTAAAAAGGCAGAGCTCTGGGGAAAAAAAAAGCAAAATTATTGAGACAATAAAAAACAATAGTGGTTGCAGGGTAGACAGGGTGTGTGAGAGCACAGTGATTTTTTAGGGCAGTAAAACTACTCTGTATGATATAAAGATGGATACACGGCATTATACATTTATCCAAACCCCTAGAACATACAATCTCAAGAGTGAACCGTAAAGTAAACTGTGGACTTCAAGTGATTATTATGTCAACAAAGGTTCATCCTGGTGAAAATTATACCATGCTGGTAAGTGACATTAATAAAGGGGGAGGTTACACACATGTGGGGACAGAAGGTATACAGGAAACCTCTGCACATTTCTCTAAGGGTTGCTATAAACTTAAAACAGCTCTAAAACAAAGTCTTTAGAAAATGAAAGATAGGGCTTTTGTTGCATCTTTAGGGGGAGTAGAAATTGAATTGGTGGGGAAATGAAGACATGTAAACCCAAGGAGATGTAATGGAGGAATGAATAAAGTCAAAGAAAAGGGACTAAATGTCCAGTTTCATTGTAACCGAAGAGCTGATCAACTCTGTTCACTCTGTACCCAGGGCAGAAAATAGTAACTGACCTCCATTCTACTCTTCTTAGATTGCAGGATCTTACCTTCCAGGAAACTACTCCTGATAAGCTAAAATATGAAACTTATCCACCAAAATTGTGGCACCATTTACAAACCCGGGGAGAGAAGAGAGGGAGCTGAGCTTGGAGGGAAATGCTGCTGCTGCTGCTGCTGCTGCTAAGTCGCTTCAGTCGTGCCCGACTCTGTGCGACCCCAGAGACAGCAGCCCATCAGGCTCCCCCGTCCCTGGGATTCTCCAGGCAAGAACACCGGAGTGGGTTGCCATTTCCTTCTCCAATGCATGAATGTGTAAAGTGAAAGGGAAGTCGCTCAGTCATGTCCAACTCTTAGTGACCCCATGGACTACAGTCTACCAGGCTCCTCCGTCCATGGGATTTTCCAGGCAAGAGTACTGGAGTGGGGTGCCATTGCCTTCTCCTGGAGGGAAATAAAAAAGGCTAATATGTTGGTAAAGACGTGTCTAGGTGCAAACTAGGAAAATTCAGCAAGACCTGTTAACCTGGAAATCAGCCTCAGAAAGGTGCTTCGAGATCGATATTCACTCTCTTGAGCCCTCTCTGCTAGAGAAAACCACAAATCCAGGCTATTTTGCATAGGTATGAATAAGTTCTTCATTTAAGAGGTTACAGAATTGATCGTGGAGACCATGTAGCAAATTGTGTGACTGCAGAAGTGTGTTAATGGACTGGCCTGGGGTTTTTCAAACTTTATTCATACCATTTCTGTTAGTGAGTGTAGAAGAGGGGTAATGGCCATACTAGAAACTAATGAAGACTTTGTCCTTCAAAGATGAGAAGAGCATTGAAGGAAAGTACACCTGTGTGAGTCAAAGGCTACCTATATTAGGCTTCAGTGCAACCAAAACCCCATCTATTGAACCATGTAAGTTTCACAGTTTTGATATATTGGACAATGTATAAATTGGCTAAAATTTATTGAGCCTGTACCAGTCATCATTTTTAAAGCATTATGCTCCAAACAACTCCACGTTATATATGAGAAAAAAATGGGACATGAGGTTAAGAAATTTCCCTGAGTCATACTACCAGGAAATCATAGAGCTGGTATTCAAACTCAAACTAGCTCCAGAGGCCACCCCTAACTAGAATACTGTTCTGGCTGAAGCATCTCTGTAGAGTGACATTCTGGGAAAACTGACCTGACTAGTTGCTGAAGATGTCAAGGGATGAGAGTCTCTGGAAATGCAGAGTTTTGATGGATGGTATATACCCACTGTTTTAAGAACATACAGAATAGCATTTAACTAGTGGAGAAAGATAAGCTGGGGCCTCCATGGGTGAGAACATGACACGATTACGCATTTTCAAGGAACATTAATTTAATATAGCATGTGTGTGCTCAGTAGCTAAGTCCTGTCCAATCCTGCAACCCCATGGACTCTAGCCCACCAGGCTCCTCTGTGCATGGGATTTTCCAGGCAAGAATACTGGAGCAGGTTGCCACTCCATTCTCCAGGAGATCTTCCCCACCCAGAGATCAAACCCACATCTCTTGCATCTCCTGCATTGGCAGGCAGATTCTTTACCACTGTGCCACCTGGGAACTAAACACAAATTCACGATTGACTTATATGTGATATATACAAAATCAATTACACAGTTATGTGTGTGTGTGTGTGTATGAGAGAAAGAGAAGGTCTAAGGTAATGTTTATTTACTGATTGGAGTTCAGTGCAGGAGGCAAAAACCACTCTAATATGTTAAGAACAATGAGATTTAAATCAGAGATAAGATGCAACATCAGTGGAATAATTAACTGAATGGTATTAATATTAAAAGGCTGCCTCTAGGGTCCTGTAGGAGTCGTGAGGACTGTTCACCAAGATTTTCAGCTCTCCACATTCTAGGCACACTTCCTAACCCCTTTGTGATTAGGTGGGACTTTACTAGTTCTGACCATTAGTTTTTTGTGTGACCCGTATTGCTTCTAGGTTAGAGCATTTAATTGCCAGCACGATTTCCCTACACCTTGCCACCCCTCCACGTGTACCCAGCAAAGGAGGGGTTGATGCCTGCTGCATCAGTGTAAATCCTAGTGTGAGGCAACATGAGGCACAGCCCTTCAGCAATCCACACCTGGCACATTACAGAAACAAAAGAAATTGATTGTAAAAAGGAAACACACTTCAGGTTTCAAGGCTGCTTGTTATCCCAGCAGAACCTCACCTATGCTGACTGAAATGGGTTCTGATTTCAAGATTATAGCCTCCACAGCCACAATCCAGAGGGCAGGGACTGTTGCTGCCAGGGAGATGTCAGGCTATTACTGTTTCCATAGCTACCGCCACTGCTGAAGCCATAGCTTCTCCAGATGGTGAAGCTAAATAAACTGTGACTGTGAAGTCCAGCTACTGCCAACATTCACACATATCAGCAGCACAAAAGTCTCAGGGCGGGCGGGGGTGGGGAAAGAATGGTTTTTGCCTCCCTTCTACCTTCAAAACCTCCAGGGCATCTCCTTATCAAAACTTAAACATCATCCAGTCTGCTAGTGGCCAAAGAGTCAGGAAAAGGTGGTTCTTAGCCTTCCAGCCTCTATGACAGAGGGGTATGGGGACACAGAAGGTTATGGAAAGAGAAGGTCTAAGGTAATGTTTATTTACTGATTGGAGTTCAGTGCAGGAGGCAAAAACCACTCTAATATGTTAAGAAAATGAGATTTAAATTAGAGATAAGATGCAACATCAGTGGAAGAATTAACTGAATGGTATTAGATGCTGAGTGCCAGAACTCAGTAGCTAGCACAAATTCTCAGTGTGCTCCAGGGACGCTCTGCCTCAGAACTGTGGGGGTGCATACCAGCAAATGTCAAACATATATGGTCAGAATCTCAGGAAATCTGGGCATCTACATTTTGACAGAGCCCCAAGAATCCTTTGATACACACTAAAGGTTGAGATCCTCTGGACTATAGCAAAAGGAATTTACCTATAAAAGCGATGGTGAGGCTAGGGGGGTGGGGGGCGGAGAGAAAGATTCAAAACAAAATGACTCCTACACAAAAAAAATTGTTTTGCTATTTTAATGGTCCCCTATAAGGCTCATGTTTCTTGCATAGTTTTAAATCATATTACATTTGCAAATCACAAAGGTTATATTTAGACTTCATAGAAAATAAAACCCAACTCCTTCATTTTAAAAATGAAGAAAATGAAGCACAGACAGGTTAAGAATTTTCCTTAAGGTGAAATATTTTTAGTCAGAGAACTCTGTGAACCAAAGACATGACTGAAAACCAAATAAATCAGATTTGACCTCAGAAGACAAGTCTATTCAATAGCCACCTGAGCATTACCCACAGATCTCAGTAACCCTTAATGTAGAAGTTATAAATGAGCAGCACTCAAGCCACAACTGTACTCTTTTACTGTCCACTGTGTATTCTTTTAACACTTGAGCTAACATCTACAATTCAGGAGAGTTCATGTAAAAATCCATGTATCTGGTTGCTGACAATTAGGTCCTCTGGGAAGCAGGTGCGAATCCCCTCTATCTTTGCTTCAATTTCCACCCCTCCTTCAGGAATTTCATGCTGAGGGTCAATGGCCATTATTACCATGCTTGAAACAGATTTCCTTTCTCACTGCAAAGAAAGATTTCTGAAGCAGAAACAGACTGCCAGACATCGACAACAGATTTGTGGCTGCCAAGGGAACAAGGGGGAGGGGATGGACAGGATTGGGAAGCTGGGACTAAGAGAGGCAAACTATTATATATAGAATGGACGGACAGCATGGTTCTGCTGTATACCACAGGGATATTGATATATATATTCAACATTCTGTAACAAACCATAGTGGAAAAGAAGATGAAAAGGAATATATCCATAAAAAAGAGGAAAAGATTTCTCAAAACTATATGTTGATTAAAACCGTGTGAGTTCTTAGACCTTCCCATTCCACTCATTTTTGTTGCCAGCCTCACCACTGTCCCCCCACCCCCACCCCAACAACCCTTCATCCACGATAATTTGCTCCTCTGGCCTTAGAGCATCTGGTGGCATTCAGGTCCTGAGGACAGGATTGAGGCATAAGGTCTGAACTCCAGTTGAAGGGAGCCCCCACCTGGCCACCTGCAAAACAGCACCCTAGAGAGCTCACTGTTTTCACATTCTGGCACAGGCAGGGCAGTCAGAGCACTTCTCCATACTGGATACCACTGCGCTGTGTGTTTGAGGTAATTAGCTTGGCTCTAAAATTAGCAGTTAAATAAATGTTAATGAACATCTGTTCCCAATAAACAGGATAAATTGAAATTAATAATGGTTGTATTCATTTAACAAATGAATTACCCACATTTTAAGTACACCGACATCACATGTGTGATCTCCCGCCAAGCCCAGCCAGTCTAAGAAAATGCATTTAGTGGTGAAACGGGGCAAACTGGGAGCTGAGCCGGGCAGATACCGTGCCACCCAGTCTGACAATACCAAGTAAAGATGTGACTGCTTTGCTTGTTTTTACTTTGAAAGGTAAAAATAGAAGATAGATTTAATTGCTTGTGGATCTTTAAAAGAATCCAGCTGTGTTATGTCCTGGGGTGGGGGTTAAAAAGAAAAATTCTAGAAACATGGAGTTCTTGGGCAATGAGAAGGGCATGAGCTTTCGAGGGACAGATTTGGCTCAGTTGCCTCAGTTTCCCTACCTGCATAATGGAAACACCAGTTTTCTCGTGGGATGGTGGTGAGCTTCTCATGAGATCATATGTAAGTCAAGCAACTAGCACAATGTGTGCTGCGTAGCAGTTGACTTATGTTAATTTAAATACATATTCATTTCCCTCTATTTCATAAGGGAAAAGGCAGATTCCAAAAAGGACCAACTCACAAGTACACTAAGCATAGATCTGGAGGAGTTCTCCTGTGGTCCAGTGGCTAAGACTGCGCTCCCAGTGCAGGGGGTCCAGGTTTGATACCTGGGAGGAGAACTAGATCTCACATGCCACAACAAACATCTTGCATGCTGCAACTGAGACCAGCACAGCCAAATAAATATATAATGAATGTTTAAAATACAAACACTGATCCACCAGAGCCCTAGCTTTCATCGTTCACAAAACAGCCATGTATTGTCCAGGGTTCTATTCCAGGCAGGGATGCAGCATGACAAGGGTTCTGCCTGGTGGAGCTCCCAACCTGGCTCCTCATGGTGCTCAAGAACTTCCAGGGAGTGACCTGCGGGACCAGAGGTCAGAGGAGAGGGTTGAGTGGCTCCCACCGGGACCACAGGAACAAGTGAGGGAGCTCCTCCCTGACAGGACACTAAAACCAACTCCTGGAGGAGAACTGAAGGCTGCCAGGAGAAGGGCTCCAGGAAGAGTATTCCACAGAAAAGAGGAAGTGTCAGGATGTTGAAGTGAGAAAGTGTTCTGGCATATTCCAGCAAGAAGATCAGATTGGTTAGAGCACTGGTTACAGGGATGCTTTCACTTCTAAAAGATCACCCCGAGGCTTCCCTGGGGGCTCAGTGGTAAGAAATCCGCCTGCCAATGCAGGAGCCACGGGTTCAACCCATGATCTGGGAAGATTCCACATGCCATGGAGCACAACATGCCTGGGCTCCCACAACTACTGAGCCTGTGCTCCAGAGCCCTGGAGCAGCAGCTACTGAAGGCTGTGCTCGCCAGAGCCCATGCTTTGCAACAAGCCACGCCACAGCCACGAGAAGCCTGCACCACAACTAGAGAGCCCCCCTCACCACAACTAGAGACAGCCTGCACAGCACCAAAGACTTAGCATAGCCAGAAATAAATAATTACTTTTTTTAATATTTTTAAAAAAGATCACGCTGTGTGCCACATGGGACAAAGGCAGAAGAAGGGAGATAAGAAGAAGGATCTGGAAGGCAGTGACTTCAACTAAGGTTTGCCATAAATTGCCCAGCCTACCTCTTCCCATGTAAAGTCATCCTCCCCATCCCAGAAACCCCCACAGCACATCATGGTCATGATGAAACACAAGTCTGTGACTGAAAGAAGGGTTACAGCAAAAACCAGGGGAGTCCTACACAATCTCCCTCCAGCTTGGAGCTGGGCCTTGAAGGTAGTACCAGGGCTGCACAGAAGACCTCGCGATCATTCACTCCTTGTCTGTTTCCCTACTCCCAATGTCCACACCGCTCATGATCAGAGGGGAAGGACTCAATAACCATTACACATTCAAAATATTAATCTACCATAGACATATGTAATATTTCAGAATGTTTAATAGATCTTAGCCTGATCTGAATCTCAACTCTACCAGTTTCTACGTGGTCAATTTACTGAACCTTCTTTGTGTGTCAGGACAAAGTCAATAATGGGAAGACCTTTGGACATAGGATGTCAAGCTTATACTCAGTCAATGTCAGCTCTCAGTAATAGGCCCCCAATACACAAAGGTCTTCTCTCTTATTGACATAAATCCTGTGCCACTGATGGCCAACATGTGCTGTAAAATGAGACAGTTCCGTTCAAAATGAGAAACAAAGTTGGTGGTAAAATTACAGAATAGACTGGATGTTTTAAGCTTTAAATAAAAACTAATTTAGGGATCAAATCACTGGCAAACTCATTAGTCTCAGCAGACAACTCTATGGATCCAGTATAAACTGCTCAAAACTTTACAGCAGAAGAACATGAATATAGGCAAAGTTATGTAAGACAGAACCCTCATCCACAGATGGAAAGGGTATAAAACCAGAGAGCCAGTTCAGACAAGAATTTGCCCAAATTTTATCCATTTTTGAATGTGTACAAGTTTCAACTGACCAGTTTAATTCTCAAATATCTCTTCTAGAATATGACACTTGGCTTTGCTCTGAAGGTTTAAGCCCCTAAAATTCACTTTGATGCTGGGAAAGATTAAAGGCAGGAGAAAGAGAAAACAGAGGATGAAATGGTTGGATGGCATCACTGACGCAAAGAATATGAGTTTGAGCAGGCTCTGGGAGTTGCTGATGGACAGGGAAGCCCAGCATGATCCAGTTCATGGGGTCGCAAAGAGTCAGACACAACTGAGCAACTGAACTGAAAATTCACTTTGGAATCCCAGCATTCAATGTGATGGTGTTAGGTGGTGGGGCCTTTGGGGGTGATTAGGTCATGATGGTAGAGTCCCCCTGAATGGAATTAGTGCCCTTATATCAGAGACCCACAGAGCTTCCTAGCCCTTTCTAGCTGGTGAGGACATAGCAAGAAGTCATCAGTCAGAAAAACCTGGAAGAAGGCCCTCACCTGGCCATGCTGGCACCCATATCTTGGACTTCTAGTCCCCAGAACTGCAAGAGATCCATTTCTGTGCTAATACCACCCGGTCTGTGATATTTTGTTACAGCAACCTGAACAGACTAAGGTAACACCCAAGTGTGCCTAAAAAATACTGTACAAAGGTATTCATTACACTATTGCTTGTAATAGTGAACAACAGGAATGATTATCAAGGAGAAATAGCTTAAAAATCACAGTATTTTTACAATACAGAATACTATGCATGAGTGAGTGAAACGCGGTAGAATTATACTGGGTTGTCAAAAAAATTTGTTTGGGTTTTCCCCATAAGAGCTTACAGAAAAACCCAAACAAATTTTTTGGCCCACCCAATATGTACTAACATGCTAAGATCTCTAAAACATACGATATGGGGCGGGTCGGGGGGGGAGTTGAAGTTGAAATATTGCATGTGGGGTACAATATGTAAAAATAATGCTATGCAATTGCCAGCAAATTTGGGAAACTCAGCAATGGCCACAGGACTGGAAAAGGTCAGTTTTCAGTCCCATATCAAAGAAGGGCAATGCCAAAGAATGTTCAAACCATCACACAATTGTGCTATTTCACAGGCTAGCAAGACAATGCTTAAAATTCTTCAAGCTACACTTCAACACTACATGAGCCAAAAACTTCCAGATGTACAAGCTCTATTTAGAAAAGGCAGAGGAACCAGAGATCAAATTACCAGCATCTGCTGGATCATAGAAAAAGCAAGATAATTCCAGAAAAATATCTACTTCTGCTTCATTGACTACACTAAAGCCCTTGACTGTGTGGATCACAAGAAAATGTGGAAAATTTTTAAGAGATGGGAATACCAGACCACTTTACCAACCTCCTGAGAAAATTTACACAGGTCAAGAACCAACAGTTAGACTGAACCAACAAAGTTCAGTTCAGTCAGTCATGTCCAACTCTTTGCGGCCCCATGAACCGCAGCATTCTAGGCTCCCTGTCCATCACCAACTCCCGGAGTTTACCCAAACTCACATCTATTGAGTCAGTGATGCCATCCAACCATCTTGTCCTCTGTCGCCCCCTCTCCTCCTGCCCTCAATCTTTCCCAGCATCAGGGTCTTTCCAAATGAGTCAGCTCTTTGCATCAGGTGGCCAAAGCACTAGAGTTTCAGCTTCAACATCAGTCCTTCCAATGAACACCCAGGACTGATCTCCTTTAGGATGGACTGGTTGGATCTCCTTGCAGTCCAAGGGACTCTCAAGAGTCTTCTCCAACTCCACAGTTCAAAAGCATCAATTCTTCAATGCTCAGCTTTCTTCACAGTCCAACTCTCATATTCGCACATGACCACTGGAAAAACCATAGCCTTGACTAGACAGACCTTTGTTGACAAAGTAATGTCTCTGGTTTTTAATATGCTGTCTAGGTTGGTCATAGCTTTCCTTACAAGGTGTGCTGCTGCTAAGTCACTTCAGTCGTGTCCGACTCTGTGCGACCCCATAGACGGCAGCCCACCAGGCTCCCCTGTCCCTGGGATTCTCCAGGCAAGAACACTGGAGTGGGTTGCCATCGCCTTCTCCAATGCATGAAAGTGAAAACTGAAAGGGAAGTCGCTCAGTCGTGTCTGACTCTTAGCCACCCCATGAACTGCAGCCTACCAGGCTCCTCTGTCCATGGGAGTTCCCAGGCAACAGTACTGGAGTGGGGTGCCATTGCCTTCTCCATTCCAAGGAGTAAAAGGTCTTTTAATTTCATGGCTTCAGTCATCATCTGCAGTGATTTTGGAGCCCCAAAAATAAAGCCAGCCACTGTTTCCGCTGTTTGCCCATCTATTTGCATGAAGTGATGGGACCAGATGCCATGATCTTAGTTTTCTGAATATTGAGCTTTCAGCCAACTTTTTCACTCTCCTCTTTCACTTTCATCAAGAGGCTCTTTAGTTCTTATTCACTTTCTGCCATAAGGTTGGTATCGTCTGCATATCTGAGGTTATTGATATTTTTCCCAGCAATCTTGATTCCAGCTTGTGTTTCTTCCAGTTCAGCGTTTCTCATGGTGTACTCTGCACATAAGTTAAATAAGCAGGGTGACAATATACAGCCTTGACATACTCCTTTTCCTATTTGGAACCAGTCTGTTGTTCCATGTCCAGTTCTAACTATTTCTTCCTGACCTGCATACAGGTTTCTCAAGAGGCAGGTCAGGTGGTCTAGTATTCCCATCTCTTGAAGAATTTTCCACAGTTTGTTGTGATCTACAAATTCAAAGGATTTGGCATAGTCAAGAAAGCAGAAATAGATCTTTTTCTGGAACTCTCTTGCTTTTTCGATGATCCAGCGGATGTTGGCAATTTGATCTCTGGTTCCTCTGCCTTTTCTAAGAATTGGCTCAAATCTGGGAAAAGATTATATCAAGGCTGTATGGGATTGTCACCCTGCTTACTTAACTTACATGCAGAGTCAGTTCAGGTCAGTCACTCAGTCGTGTCCTACTCTTTGTGACCCCATGAATCACAGCACCACCAGGCCTCCCTATCCATCACCAACTCCCTGAGTTCACTCAAACTCACGTTCATTGAGTTGGTGATGCCATCCAGCCATCTCATCCTCTGTCGTCCCCTTCTCCTCCTGCCCTCAATCCCTCCCAGCATCAGAGTCTTTCCCAATGAGTCAACTCTTCGCATGAGGTGGCCAGAGTATTGGAGTTTCAGCTTTAGCATCAGTCCTTCCAAAGAACACCCAGGGCTGATCTCCTTCAGAATGGACTGGTTGGATCTCCTTGCAGTCCAAGGGACTCTCAAGAGTTTTCTCTAACACCACAGTTCAAAAGCATCAATTCTTCAGCGTTCAGCTTTCTTCACAGTCCAACTCTCACATCCATACATGACTACTGGAAAAACCATAGCCTTGACTAGATGGACCTTTTTTGGCAAAGTAATGTCTCTGCTTTTGAATATGCTATCTAGGTTGGTCATAACTTTTCTTCCAAGGAGCAAGCATCTTTTAATTTCATGGCTGCAGTCACCATCTGCAGTGATTCTGGAAGCCAAAAAAAAAAAAAAAGTCTGACACTGTTTCCACTGTTTCCCCATCTATTTCCCATGAAGTGATGGGACCAGATGCCATGGTCTTCGTTTTCTGAATGTTGAGCTTTAAGCCAACTCTCTCACTCCCCTCTTTCACTTTCATCAAGAGGCTTTTTAGTTCCTCTTCACTTTCTGCCATAAGGGTGGTGTTATCTGCATATCTGAGATGATTGATATTTCTCCCAGCAATCTTGATTCCAGCTTGTGTTTCTTCCAGTCCAGCGTTTCTCATGATGTACTCTGCATATAAGTTAAATAAGCAGGGTGACAATATACAGCCTTGATGTACTCCTTTTCCTATTTGGAACCAGTCTGTTGTTCCATGTCCAGTTCTGACTGTTGCTTCCTGACCTGCATATAGGTTTCTCAAGAAGCAGGTCAGGTGGTCTGGTATTCCCATCTCTTTCAGAATTTTCCAGTTTATTGTGATCATTCCACACAGTCAAAGGCTTTGGCATAGTCAATAAAGCAGAAATAGATCTTTTTCTGGAACTCTCTTGCTTTTTCGATGATCCAGTGGATGTTGGCAATTTGATCTCTGGTTCCTCTGCCTTTTCTAAATCCAGTTGAACATCTGGAAGTTCACAGTTCACGTATTGCTGAAGCCTGGCTTGGAGAATTTTGAGCATTACTTTACCAGCATGTGAGATGAGTGCAATTGTGCGGTAGTTTGAGCATTCTTTGGCATTGCCTTTCTTTGGGATTGGAATGAAAACTGACCTTTTCCAGTCTTGTTGCCACTGCTGAGTTTTCCAAATTTGGTGGCATATTGAGTGCAGCACTTTCACAGCATCATCTTTCAGGATTTGAAATAGCTCAACTGGAATTCCATCACCTCCACTAGCTTTGTTCATAGTGATGCTTTCTAAAGCCCACTTGACTTCACAGTGCAGGATGTCTGACTCTAGGTGAGTGATAACACCATCGTGATTATCTTGATTGTGAAGATCTTTTTTGTACAGTTCTTCTCTGTATTCTTGCCACCTCTTCTTAATATCTTCTGCTTCTGTTAGGTCCATACCATTTCTGTCCTTTATCGAGCCCATCTTTGCATGAAATGTTCCCTTGGTATCTCTGATTTTCTTGAAGAGATCTCTAGTCTTTCCCATTCTGTTGTTTTCCTCTATTTCTTTGCTTTGATCGCTGAGGAAGGCTTCCTTATCTCTCCTTGCTAATCTTTGGAACTCTGCATTCAGATGCTTATATCTTTCCTTTTCTCCTTTGCTTGTTCATAGATCTCATGAAAAAACAGAGTTTACATGGCACTTTGAAATTCAACTGTTAGAATCACTTTTTTTGTTGTTTATTTTTGGCTCTGTTGGATCTTCATTGCTGTGCATGGGCTTTCTCTAGCTGCTGAGAGCAGGTTCTACTCTTAAGCTGCAAAGCACATGCTCTAGGCCCACGGGCTTCAGTAGTTGCTGCATGTGGGCTTGGTTGCTCTGCAGCGTGTGGGATCTTGCTAGACCAGGGACTGAACCTGTGTCCCTTACATTGGCAGGCAGATTCTTAACCACTGGACTACCAGGAAAGCCCCACTTGCAAAAATAAATTCTGAAGGCAGATAGTCTTTCAGACACGTAACAACCAAGTAGTCTGTATCTGTTAGCTTTCTTGGTCCTTTCAGGCTGCTATAACAAAATCCCACATACTGGGCGGCTTACAGAGATATTTTTCTCCCAATTCTGGAGGCTGGAGGTCTAAGATCAGGTGCCAACATGGCCAAGTGAGGATCATAAACTCATTCTATCTTGACATGGCAGAAGGGGCTAGGGAGCTCTGTGGGTTTTCCTTGAGAAGGGCACTAATTCCATGCTTGATGCCTCAGCCCTTATGACCTAATCACCTCCTAGAGGCTTCACTTCCTAATACCATCACCTTGGGGGTTAGGATTTCAACATATGAATTTTGGAGGGACATAAACATATAGACCATAGCACTAGCCAATATTCATATGTGGCAATTTTAACTAAAATTAAATAAAATGAACTGGACTTCCCTGGTGGTCCAGTAGTTAAGAATCTGCCTGACAACTTAGGGGAGACAGGTTCAGTCCCTAGTCTAGGAAGATTCCATATGCCACCGCGCAACCAAGCCCATGAGCTCTAACTACTGGGGCCCACGCTCCCGAAAGCCCACGCTCTGCAACTAGAGAAGTCACTACAATAAGCAGCCCAGGAACCACAGCTAGAGAGAGCCTACGTGCAGTCACACAGATGCAGTACAGCCAAAAGTAAATAAAGTTTTAAATATAAAAAATAAAATTAACTATCCAGTTCCTCAGTTGCACCAACCACATTTCATACTGGACAGTCCAGAGAGACCATTTCCATCATCTTACAAAGGGCTATTGGACCTTGCTGATCCAAACTACTGGAAGCAGGGAGGGGGATATAAGGGTGTGGTTCGGTTTGATTTTCTTTGTAAATATACCATTTGGATTTAATTAGAAAAGATTGATCAACCTATGGTCTGTGTACAAATTTGGTGAATGATATTCTTCAACAAACATGTTAACATGTTAATGCCATTTTACTTACATGTAAAAGCAGTTTCAAAGTTACAGGTCTACAATCCTAGGAAGGTAACTATTCAACGCAAACACTGACTATTACCAGAAAGTTCTTGGCACTCCACTTTTTTTTTGCTTGCACCTCATGACATTTGGAATCTAGCTCCCTAACCAGGGATTGGACCCATGCCTGCTGCATTGGAAACACAGTCTTAACTACTGGGCCACAGGGGAAAGAAAACCCCTAAGTGAATAATCAGAAGTGCAGCTTTATATTAATAAGATAATCAGAGAGATTTAACTCTAATTTGATGTCTCTCAGTTTGCCGATATTCTCTATCCGTTTCCTTTATGTCACTAAATAAAAAGAAAATAACCCTAACTCGAAACTCCTGTGTCTACACCACCTTGAGTTAGTGCTTCTCATCCCATTCCAAGGAACTTGTTGCATATAGTTTTAACTGTAACTTTAAGCAAAACTCTCTTGGGGGGTTTAAAATAGCTTTGTTTCAAAGCTGTGAGGGGAAGGAAACATGGCAATTACAAGGCCAGGGTGGCAGCAATGCAAAGAGGAGGAGATGGTTTAGATAAAACGGGAGATATAGTCCTGGAGAGGTCTATCTTTAATCTAAGGAGCAGTAGGAGGGCCCTGGAGGATTGTAAGAGTACAGGGAAGAATGCGGAAGCAGGAAAAAATTAATCAAATTTGAGTTTTCAAAAGATGACTCTGGTTGCCTGCTGAGGAAAATTACAAAGAACAATGTGGGAGGGCACGGGGAGGGGGCAGGGGGAAATGCAGACAGAGCTCTCAGGAGACTAACACGGTAGAGGGCAGGCTGTGAGGCACCAGCCAGAGGGTCACTCCATCTCCCAAGTTAAAAGTAAGACATCATCCTGACAAAGACAGAAGTAGTTACAGGGAAACAAGGCAGAGTATTTAGAAGTTCAACAATCCCACACAATCTGGATTGTAATACCTAAAGTAATTTATTACTTGAAGGAGAATGCTTGCTTAACAAGCAAGCCACCTCCTATCAGAATTCCGTAACAAAAATGTATCATTCACCTTGAAATTCTAACCCCAGTGGAAATGGCACAACTTTCCCCTAAAATATTAAACCCAGTCTACTTTTATTGTCTATACTCTATGCTTCCGTCTTTTAAAGAAATGCTATGGAAATGTCCTTTAAGAAAAAGAAAAGAATAAGTCTGGGCCATGTATTGATATAATCCTGAGATTCTTGGCAGACCACAGGCCAAGTTCAACCAACTAATATGATTTTTTTTTTTTTTTTTGGCCTGAATGATGCTTTAAAAGAAATTAAACCATCTTTTTAAGTCAGAAAATTTTAGGGAGAAACCTGGAATGCTTTTTTCTCCTGAAAAATCAGAACTGGCAACATGAAGGCTTTCTTTCACAAAACAGCCATCAGCTAGAACTAACTGCAAGCTTGTGCTTTCAGACCTGGAACCCCTCTCCAGCTCATTAACATCACCACCCTCATCATCTAGGTATCTGAGTTCACACAGGCTATACACCTCCTTGGCGTTAGCATCAGCAAATGTCTCTCGCCCTCTTCTGACCATTCCATGCAACTGCACTAAACTGCCAAGTTACTTCAGCCTGTTGTTCGTCTGCAAATAGGTCAGCCACTCAAAGACCAAAATTCTTTATCAATACCAAAACAAAAATTCCTCATCTCCTCGCAGCATTAGATGATATGTATTCAAGAAATGCAAACTGGATTTTGTTTTCATAGACTATCATTTGAAAAGTGCATAAGAATGTCAAACACAAATCTCATTATAGTATAATTTGTGAATGGAATTCAGAATTACTTCACTTACATAACAAAGCTTTAATTTTTTCCCCAAAAAACACCATATTAAATCATTTTCCACCACATTCCTGAATATGATTAAGGCACGATTAATTTCATCCTGAAGTTTCTGTGAGCTACGCTGAACTTAGCCATCCCAAAGACTGTGAATTCTTGTCATGAGATGGTGCTCACAGTAGCCATCACAGGGGTCAAGACAAAACAAGGGGCTCTTAGTCACTGAGCTACTGCCAAGGGCAACACTCCAAGCAGGGAAAGCCGCTGCCTTACAGGGTAGCCCCAATCTGCATGCAGATTTTATAACCAACTCCAACCTGATGTGGGCTTCCCTGGTGGCTCAGGTGGTGAAGAATTCGCCTGCAGTGCGGGAGACCTGGGTCAGGAAGATCCCCTGGAGGAGCGAAAGGCAACCCACTCCAGTATTCTTGCCTGGAGAATCCCCATGGACAGAGAAGCCTGGCGGGCTACAATCCGTGGGGTCACAAAGAGTCGGACACGACTGAGCAACTAAGCACATACAGCATACGAACATGATGTACTTAACAGCTCTATTTTGAAAGTCATATATTCAACTAAAGAGATTTCTGCTCTATTTTTACCACTATTCTCTTCTCTCTAAAGATAAAATGTGACAAGAGAGCAATGCTTTGATCACACCCTGTAAGTTAATCACCAATTTCCAACTTGCACAGCAACAGCCAAAGAATACAGAATGTTAAAACAAATATTTTTCTGCAGCTGAACTGGAAGTCTAGGGGTAATTGCCAAGTGCCCCGAATCAAAAACTCCTGTGGAAATATGACAAAACCCACAGGTGTGTAAGACCAATCCAAATTAGCAAAAATGGAGAATTATAAATCTTGCAGAAATTCTGTTTAATGCATTTCAAGTTTATCATGGGATCCCAGCAGAGCTTTGCTCTATAAAGCACTTTATTAATGTAAGAAGAATAAATACTTCAACTACATGTATTTGCTTGTAATGAGTGTCCTTTCATCTCTTAAATTTCCAGTTTCCTGGGATTCCCTGAGACCCTAACAGGGGATCTACAAGATCAAAACTAATTTTTAGTAATTCTAAAGTATCATGTGCCTTTTCCACTCTCATTCACTCCTGAGTATACAGTGGAGTTTCCTAGAGGCCACAAGATGAATGATACTTCCACAGACCGAATGCAAAAGCAGACAGGAGAATCCGTTTCATTCTATTAAGCCAGGCTTTAAGGAGATTTGCAAAAATGTGGAAAAACACCACTCTTTTCACTAATTTTTCCTTTTTTATTGTGGCCATGCCACGCCGCTTACAGGATCTCAGTTCCCCAACCGGGGACTGAACCCAGGGCCCGGCAATGAAAGCCCAGAATCCTAACAGGCAGGCCATCAAGGAACTATATATATTTTTTGTTTTAGAAAATATACTTATTTCTTATAAAACTATTGCTTAACATTAACATGTACCGGTTGATTAGTTTCTTTTAAATGAATTAATATTTTAAATTTTTCTTACATGGAATGCTATCAAAATCAAGAAGCTTAGGTAGGAATTTCCCTATGCAGCTTACAAGAAACAGAAATGGATGAATGAGAGAGAGCACTGAAATGTGCAATAATAATAAAATAAAACAGAAAAATAAATCATAAAAAAGACAAAAGTTGTTTTTGCTCTACCCAGGTATCAAAACTGTGCCCCTGTGGAAGCACAGAGTCTTAACCACTGGGCCATCAAGGAAGTCCCCTCAAAAAAAATTTTTTTAATTTTCTCAGCTTTAGTTTCTAATAAGATCAATATCAATATATATAATCACATAAACAAAAAGCTCTATGGCGTTCTCAATAATTTTTAAAGGATAAAGAGGTCCTCTCAGACCAAAAAGTCTGAGAACCACTGTTTTAAACACAGTTCTCCTGCTGCTTCCTAGATTAAGAAAATGCTCAGAAAACTGACTCATTAAGAATGTGAGAGTTGAACCATAAAGAAGGCAGAGCACCAATGAATTGATGCTGAATTGTAGAGTTACGGAAGACTCTTGAGAGTCCCTTGGGCAGCAAGGAGATCAAACCAGTCAATCCTAAAGGAAATCAGTCCAGAATATTCATTGGAAGGACTGATGCTGAAGCTGAAACTCCAATGCTTTGGCCACCTGATGCGAAGAGCCAACTCACTGGAAAAGACCCTAATGCTAGGAAAGATTGAAGGCAGGAGAAGGGGACGACAGAGGATGAGGTGGTTGGATGGCATCACCGACTCGACAGACATAAGTTTGAGCAAGCTCTAAGAGATAGTGTATGAAGGGGAGCCTGGCATGTGGCAGTCCCTGGGTTGCAAAGAGTTGGACATGACTTAGTGAGTGAACAAAAACAGAAAAGTGGTTATTAAATAATCCTTTTTACATCACTAATGAAAAGCTGGGGTCAGACGTTCATAGTTTGGTCCTGAATGCCCTAGCAGGCCCAGCACTCACTGCCACTCCCCAAATCCACAACCTTCAGTTCTTCAGCTGAGGAATACCATTCTATCCCACTTGCTAAAGACCATGCTTTAGAGCGATCATAACAATCACAACCCATCAGGTTTTGAGATTTGATGAGACTTACCCTTTGCCAGGCATGCAGCCTTCCCCCATCCCATTCACAAATTAGTAACAAGTGTTAGTAACAGCACCTGGGGTAGGGTGGGCCCTCATTAATCCTTAGTGATGATGGTGGTGATGTTGCTAGTGACGGTTGCCTGACAATATTCCTGTGAGGGATGTACTGGTTACATTCCCCATTTACAGATAAGGAAACTGAGGCACAGAAATGTCACCTACTCAAGTTCACACAGGTAATAAGTGGCAGAGCTGGGTATCCAACCCAATTCTACCTACATCTCAAGCCCACGGGCCAAACAGCTGCCTCGCTGTTCACAAGAGGTTCTCATGCTTCACCATGCGGATGAGTCATCTCAAGTCCCTGTTAAATGCAGACTCTGATACAAGAGTTTGGGGTGGGACCTGGGATTCTGCATTTCTAATGGGTTCAAACGCAGTACCCAAGCAGCTGGACCTCAAGCCACAATTTAGAAGACTGTATACCTCCTCTGATGGGCATCTGGTACCATTTTTTATTTCTGTGTTCATTTTCCTTGTGTACACTCAAATATGCTTATGCTAAAGTAATTTTCATCCATGCCCCATTCAACAATAGTCCCTAAACTTCATTCAACTTTTATTTTGTATGTTAGTCACTGATGCCTACAAACTACTCTTATTTTTTTTATTGAAGTATAGTTGATTCACAACGTTGTGTTAGTTTCATGTGCATAAAGTGATTGTTTTATGTATACATATTATATATATATAAATCTTTTTCAGATTCTTTCTCTCATAGGTTATTACAAAACATTGAGTATAGTTCCCTGTGCTATACAGTAGGTCCTTGTTGGTGTATCTGCTAATCCTAAACTCCTAGTTTATCCCCCCTCCCTTTCCCCTTTGGTAGCCATAAGTTTGTTTTCTATGTCTTGAGTCTATTTCTGTTTTGTAAATAAGTTCATTTATATCATTTTTTTAAATTCCACATATAAGTGACATCATATGGTATATGTCTTTGACTGACTTCACTGACTATGATAATCTCTAGGTCCATCCCTGTTGCTACAAACAGGGGCAAAAAAACAACTCCCTTTAGAACAAATAAATGCACTCCTTTCTTCATCAACCAACAGTGTTTTGAGCTGTCCACAGAGGGCAGTGTCTGCCCACCAGTGGTTCAGGTTAGGCAGCAGGCTTGGAAGAGTTGTGGAATTGAGTGATTACATGAATGTATTAAAAATGAATGGGAAAATGAAAAATTAAATTGCAGAAGCATAAGTGGCCAGAGTGTAACTCCCAAATGTAACACCATTGATACAACAATAGCCATAATTAAGCATGCCCAAATGAAATAAAGAGGAAAACTATTTGGCCTTAGTAGAAGCTTTATGACAATCAACTGTGTTTGTTTATGAAAGACAAGGAAACTAAGAACTTGTCTGATGCCAAGAGATAGATCAAGTATTAATGCTAAAGCCAAGTTATTATTAGGTATTTTATAATATTTATTAACTGTACCTTGAACAGAGTTTGGCCTCATCTTCCCCGTGGTCACCTCCACACACACACACTTCTGGCAAAAAAGTCTTTTAAGCAATAGTATTGCACATAGCACACAGAAAGAAAGACTGGATTCATGTATGATGGAATCTAGCAGGATCCCCGGAGAAGGCAATGGCACCCCACTCCAGTGCTCTTGCCTGGAAAATCCCATGGATGGAGGAGCCTGGTGGGCTGCAGTCCATGGGGTGGCTAAGAGTCAGACACGACTGAGCGACTTCATTTTCACTTTTCACTTTCATGCATTGGAGAAGGAAATGGCAACCCACTCCAGTGTTCTTGTCTAGAGAATCCCAGGGATGGGAGAGCCTCGTGAGCTGCTGTCTGTGGGGTCGCACAGAGTCGGACACGACTGAAGCGACTTAGCAGCAGCAGCAGGATCCCATTTGAAATCATGAACACAAATATCATTTATTTGTAAATCTGGACAAAGACATCTATGGAAAGGTGTTCACCAAACCATTGAGTTACTTTTACATGAAGCAGGCTGCTGTTGAGAGGGGATCCCAATGAGGAAATATCTAGGTTCTGGTCCATATGAAGGGAGAAATACCCACCTCATATGAGAAAGAGAGATGGTGCTTATTAACATTTGCTCCATTCACCAGGAACTCCTTTGACAAGTCATTACCTACTATTACAGTTATCAGAAAGAAAGCCTATTTTGGAGACAAGTTGATCCACTGGAGCACAAATGCTAAAGTCAGATTACCTGGGTTCAATTCAAGCCTATCACTCACTAGCCACGTAATTTTTGAATCCATTACTTCTTGAAATGGAATGCTTACGCTGGTCAGAATGGCCACCATTAAAACATATACAAACAATAAATGCTGGAGAGGGTGTGGAGAAAAGGGAAGCCTCTTATACTGTGGATGGGAATGCAAATTGATATGGAGAACAGTATGGAGATTCCTTAAAAAATTAGGAATAAAATTACCATATGACCCAACAATCCTACTACTGGGCATATACTCTGAGGAAACCATAAGTGAAAAAGACACATGGACCCCAAAGTTCATCACAGTACTATTTACAATAGCAAGGACATGGAAGCAACCTAGCTGTCCAATGACAGATGAATGGATAAAGAAACTGTGGTACATATATACAGTGGAATATTGCTCTGCCATAACAAGAGTGCATTTGACTCAGTTCTAATAAGGTGGATAAACCTAGAGCCTTTTATACAGAGTAAAGTAAGTCAGAAAGACAAATATGTATTAACACATACACATAGAATCTAGAAAGCTTGTACTGATGAGCCTGTATGCAGGGCAGCATTGAAGACGCAGACATAGAGTGCAGACTTGTGGACACAGTGGGGGACAGAGTGGGATGAATTGAGAGAGCAGTACTGAAACATACATATTACCATATGTAAAACAGCCAGTGGGCATTTGCTGTATGACTCAGGGAGTTCAAACCAATGCTCTGTGACAACCTAGAGGGGTGAGATGGGGTGACAGGGAGGTTCAAGAGGGAGGGGACAGAAGTATACCTATGGCTAATTCATGTCGATATATGGCAGAAACCAACACGATTCTGTAAAGCAATTATCCTCCAATTAAAAATAATTTTTAAAAAGAAAAAACAAAAATAATACTGCGGGGGGGAAAAAAAAAAGATTGGGTGAGATGAGACCTTGAAACAGATGCTATAAAGAACTCAAAGACTCAAGCTGATTCAGTTATCCAGGAGATCCCCGTACCCATACAACACAGGAAATACACACTTCGGTAGCAAGATTTAAAGCCAATTCACTGATCTCTACAGTCCACAGAGTTGCAAAGAGTCAGACTCGACTGAAGCAATTGAGTACAGCACACACAGCAAGCACACTGATCTCCAGTGTCATTTGGAATTTATGCACAAGGATAGCTCTTTCTGGGGGGGGGGGGGGGAAGGCTGGTTCTGGGTGAAGAATCTACCCAAGGATGTTGGGAAGAACTTGACTTGTATCAGTGACATGAGATCTAAGGATGCCCCTTTTCCCCCACTTTTGTACTCTGTTCTGCACAAACACAACAGAGAATGTTCAACTACCATTTTAAAGCTGCAGATCAGGTAATGACAGACAGGTGCGTATGAGATGATATAAAAAGAAAAGGCAAATTAGCAATAGCATACAGCAGGATCCTTTCAAAATTATATATGTGTGTTCCCGAGGCCATAAGCATATAAATTATATCACATTTCTGTTTAAGAGTAATAAAGGCCATTCTTTCCCACCAAAATGTGTGTGTGTGTAGAAAATGTATTTGAAAATATGTATATGAGATACCTGGAAAGTATCATAGTTCACCTTTCTGTGCAGCATTTCCTCATAAACCCTGGAACGCTCCTGCCTCTGAGTTTTTAAACTCTTTTCTAGACTCTGTCAGTGACTTACATCTCCTACAACAGGATCCCCAACCTCCAGGCAGACCACCTCCTGTCAGATCAGCAGTAGCATTAAATAAGAAATAAAGTGAACAATAAATGTAATGGGCTTGAATCACCCCAAAACCATCCCCTACCCACTCTCGGTCCATGGAAAACCTGTCTTTCACAAAATCAGTCCCTGGCGCCAAAAAGGCTGGGGACCACTGCCCTGGAGTTTCAGGGAGGCACCCCAAGGGCCACAGCAGGAAATGAGGGGAGGGCCTCAGAAGCCAGGACCAGGATTCCACCCAACACTTGCTTCACATAGGACAGCGCTGTTTCGTTTTTTGGCTTTTTTCTGTCATGTGGCTTGGCTTGTGGGATCTTAGTTCCCTGACCAGGAATTGAACCCAGGACCTCAGCAGTGAGAGTACAGAGTTCTAACACTGGACCACCAAGGAAGTCCCAGGGCAGTTCTGCCTTTGTCACAGTTATTGAGCTTCCTCCTATGATTTCACCTGAAAAGATGTTTTCCACAGCTAAAGTAAATACGAACACCACTGGCCGTAACATTAACTTGGTACTTTCTTTACAGCATTTCCGATGATACAGTCTTATGTAGCATTACAGGAAATGGCAACCCACTCCAGTATTCTTGCCTGGAAAATTCCATG
Source organism: Oryx dammah (assembly GCF_014754425.2). NCBI lineage: Eukaryota > Metazoa > Chordata > Mammalia > Artiodactyla > Bovidae > Oryx > Oryx dammah. The sequence goes on from NW_024070189.1 coordinate 52,364,787, forward strand.
GACAGAGGAGCCTGGTGGGCTACAGTCCATGGTGTCTTGAGTCAGACACAACTGAACGACTAAGCACACTAACATTAACATTACAGATGGTCTTTTCACCAAAGTGCACGCTGTTCCCCCAGAGTTGTTTCAAAGGCTGGACAGGACCTTCTTATTTCCTTGATTCTCCCACAATTTCTAGACCATCTTTTCACAGCGTCTTGTTGAATGACTGAAGAGTTCTTCCACTAGGACATCCATCTTTAGGGGAAACTGTCAGCTAACCAGCTCCCTAAGTAGTTTTATCAAAGACAGTAACCATTTTTCTAGATTCCATGTATATGCTTAGAATACAATATTTATCTTTCTCTTTCTGACTGATTTCACTCTGTATAATAGGTTCTAGGTTCATCCCCCTCATTAGAACTGACTCAAATGCTTTCCATTTTAAGGCTGAGTAATATTCCATTGTGTGTATATGGCTGAGTAATATTCCATTGTGTATATATGGCTGAGTCATATTCCATTGTGTATATGGACCCATTCATCTGTCAGCGGACATCTGGGTTGCTTCCACGTTTTAGCTTTTGTAAATAGTGCTGCAATGAACAATGGGATGCATGTGTTTTTTCAGTTTTGGTTTCCTCAGGGTATATGCCTCGGAGTGGGATTGCTGGGTCATATGGTGATTTTATTCCTAGTTTTTTAAGAAATCTCCATATTGTCTTCCAGAATTTATTTACAGGTCAGCAAGTCAGCAATGGAGAAACTGACATAGAGAACAGGCTTACAGACATGGGGAGAGGATAGAGAGGGTAAGATGTATGGAAAGTAACATGGAAACTTACATTACCATATGTAAAATAGACAGCCAAAGGGAATTTGCTGTATGACTCAGGAAACTCACAGGGGCTCTGTATCAACCAAGAGGGGTGGGATGAGGAGGAAGATGAGAGGGAGGTTCAAAAAGGAGGGGATATATATATATACCTATGGCTGATTCATGTTGAAGTTTGACAGAAAACAACAAAATTCTGTAAGGCAATTATCCTTCAATTAAAAAAAAATAAAATTTTTTAAAAAGGCAGGACTCAATGGTCTACAAATGTCTACTGACTCTGCCCAAGACACCTGAAATCCTGTTTTACTATTATCTTCCACCACAAAGACACATTCTTTACAGGAGCACTTTCTGAAGAAGCTTTCAACAACCATTCTTCAAATGACATTTGATACCAAGAAACTGTCAACTATAGTATTATGCTCAAAAGTAAAGTAACTTGCATGGGCCTGGGCTAAACCAAAACATCTGGTATTAGAAGAATAAAGACTGGGCTGTCCAACACAGAAACCATTAGTTGCACATGATTATTTCTATAATTTAAATCACGTGAAATTTAAAATTCAGTCCCTCAGTTGCTCTGACCACATTTCAAATGCTCAACAGCCAGATGTGGCTGGCAGCTCCCACACTGGACAGCCCAGATACAGAATATGCCCATTGCCACACAAAGTTCTATCGGGTAACACCGATATGAAGGCCACCAAGTTTATTGTTTCATAAAGTGCTCTGAAGAACACTAGCCTGGTAAGATGCTATGCATGCTAAGTCGTGTCCAATTCCTTGTGACCCTATGGACTGTGTAGCCCACCAGGAGCCTCTGTCCACAGGATTCTCCAGGCAAAAGTACTGCAGTGGGATGCCAAGCCCTCCTCCAGGGAATCTTCCCGACCCAGGGACTGAATCTGTGTCTCTTACATCTCCCGCACTGGCAGGCAGATCCTCCACCACTAGGGCCACCTGTAACGCCAAGATGCTGTGATTTGGGCTAAATTCATATGAAAATGTCTGTATCCTAAACCCCCTGCTTTCCATATTAAAGCATTAATATAAGGACTCTCCAAGACTCATGCTCTAACGTCACATAGATCTGAGTTTGAATCCCAGCTCTGCCACTTATTAGCAGTGTGAGTTTGAATAAGTAACTTAACTTTGAACTTCAGTTTATTTGATAAATGGGAACAGAACTCCTTTTTGTACTGTCACAAGAATGAAATGAGGTAATCAACATAAAATTTAACAAAGTGCTTCACAGATACTAAAGTCTCAACAAATGGAAGATTTGGTTACCATTTTTAAAGTGCAGAGAAATTCTGTTTAATTCTGTTTAGTCCGGCAAGTCCCAAATGTACTACCACCAAACTTTTTTTAGAATACACGGAAGTGACAATAATAGCTTTCCAGAAGATGCCTATGCCCTAACCCCAGAAACCTGTGACTATTCACCTTACATGACCAAAGGAACTTTGCAGATAGGATTAATGTAAAGATTTAGAGATGGAGAGACTATCATGGATTATTCAGTGGGTATGATGTAATCACAAAAGGTCTTTCATATAAGAAGGAGGCAGAAGGGACAGAAGCCAGAGAAGGAGATGTGACAATGAAAGCAGAAGTTACAGAGAGAGAAGGAAAGATGAAAAGGAGCAGGACCCTATGGTCCTTGTCCCGCATGTCCTCCATCTGCCTTTTGTCTGTGGAGAAACTGTAGAGAAGAGCAAGTTTAATTAGAGAAGTGAGAAAATGCCTAAACAAAGATAAACAGTCCAACAAGACTAAACAATAACAGTTGAGTCATTAAGCACAGTTAAGGACATTTATTTCCTTCTCAAGGGCTATAGATAATATTCTGGGCCATATCCTGTGAACTGTCTTGCCGATACTGAAACCCCCATCAGGTGGAAGACGTTAACTACATAATGACCAACCTTGCCTCTTTACTGGCTTTTGAGTGGGGAGCAGCTGGACCCCAGTTTTGGTTACAAAGATGCTATGCTGCTGTCTTAGCAGATGAAGGGGCCAGGAGTCAAGAAATGTGAGCAGCCTCTAGACGCCGGAAAAGACAAAGAAATGGATGCTCCCCTAAATCCTCCAAAAGAAATGCAGCCTGCTGACACCTTGATTTTAGGACTTTGGGTCTCCAGGACTGTAAGATGATTTGTGTTGCTTTCAGCTGCTATAAATTCATGATAATTTATTACAGAAGCAACAAGCAACTAATACAGAACACCTGAAAACATCTCTCAGTATACTGATTTATGTTCCACTGTGAGGTTGATCTGGCGGAAGAGTTGGAAGCAGAATCAGGAATCCAGGGTCTCTCTTAATCCAGCAACTAACAAGTTCTGAAACTACTAGCAAGTCAAAAACCTCTGGGATGCTTTAGTTTCTTCTATACAAAATAATGACAATATCACCTCTTCTACCTAATTTTTAAAATGTTTATGAAGGTAAAATTTATAGACATCACAGGAAGCACTCAAACTTGCAAAGTTCAATTTTTCAACTACTGAACAAGGAGGGAAATAATGCACGACCAAATAAATAAATAAAAAGCAAGGTGGAAAAGTTTTAAACTTTTAGAAGAATTTCCTAAACTTTCAACAAGGAATGAGGGACTGAAAAATGTTAAACAAGTTTTTGTTTTAATGCACTCAGCAGAATAGCTGATTGACAAACATTTTGTACCCAGGTTGAAACATTTGAAATCAAATTCTAATCCTCATTCCCCTTCATCCAAACAGCTTTTCTTTCCAAGATATGGAGTATGATATTTCATTACTGAGGACTTTTTAAAATTAAAAAAAAATTTTTCCTCCTCAAAGTAAACATGAAGGCCAACACCTACAGACTGCCTCTTCCATTTTAAAGAGGAGGGCAAAGTCTGGGACTTGGGGATGGCAGCGTACGCGCTTTTCTAATGGGCCCCCAGGAACCTGAGACAGCATGGGATCTCTGAAGGCTGCGTGTTCCATGCCCAGCCCATCTAGGTCCTGGGATGTCTGAAATGTGCACGATGATGCCACTCTACCTGCTGGATTTGGTAGTCTTGGAAACAGCTCTAGCTGGTGCTGAAGAGAGCATCATACCCACAGTAGCCACTTAGCATGGACAAGAACGTGAAAGAGTAAAATAACAAAAACCACTGAATTGAACATTCACCGGGTGACGTGTGCGTGCATGTGTGCTAAGGGTATGTGAACTCTATCTCTATAAAGCTTTTTAAAAGGAATATGAAAAAATTCACTGTACAAGGTGGATGTGGCAATAAAATTTTGATTTTTTTAAACAACTAGACCTTCCTCTAAATAATGGGATGTGTCATTCAATAAGAATCCACAGCAAACTGTACCCTACAGAAACAAAATAGCTGTAGCCAGGAATGCGTTCATTGCATTCAAAGCATGATTTTAAACATTCTGTACCCGTATGTATGTGTTAGTCCTTTACTTGCTGTTCTCCTAGGACTATGGCCTCTACAAAAAGCAACTTGTCATCTTTACTACTTGTGAAATCAATCCCTGAGACAGTTCTCCCTAGGGTCATTTTGGACAATCAGAGCCTCTCATTACAACAAAAATCAGAGCTTCAGGACTTCCCTGATGGTCCAGTGGCTAAGACTCCACATGCCCAGTGCAGGGGGCTCAGGTTTGATTCCTGATCAGGAGCTAGATCCCACATACTACAACTAAGACCCAGCACAGCCAAACAAAAATTTTTTTTTAATCAGAGATGCAATTATAATTTCCATTCTAACAATGTAAAAAGCAAACAAAGTCTTGCAAAGAAAAAAACAGATAAAAGGAAACACATCATCATATCAAACACTGCTGTTTTATAAGACTGGAAATTTGGTTTCTAGAAAAGAAAGTTTAAGTTCTCAGCTGATACACTGCAGCTACCTCCTATGTTCTCACCATCCTCTTGCTTTACAAAGAGGCTTCCCATCTACATCTACAAATTTTACCCTCCATAAAGTCAAAACACAAGTTATTAACAGAGGGAAAAAAGCACAGCAGGAAGAAGTCCGAAACAGTATGAAGAACAAAAAATAAGAGACTCCTGAATCCTGGTTGCTGCCCAGCTACCGAGAAACCAAGTGACCTAGAACAGGTCACTTACACTTTCTGAGCATCTGCCTCCCCGTCTGGAAAATTGTGACACAGACAATCCAAAAGGGTCCCTGGCAGATGCAACAGTCTGCCTTTGTGGGGAAGGGTGCAGATCTCCTGACTCCCAGTCAGGAAGGTAAAATACACAGGATGGCCATCCAGTCTGGAAACATGTGCCAACACATAATAAACAGTTCCTACAATGGAATATTACTCAGCCATAAAAGGGATGAAATTGAGTCAGTCATAGTAAGGCAGACGTACCTAGAATCTGTCCTACAGAGTGAAGTCAGAAAGAGAAAACCAAATATCATATATTAACACATATGTGTGGAATCTAGAAAAATGGTACTGATGAGCCTATTTGCAGGGCAGGAATAGAGACAGATGTAGAGGACAGACAAGTGGTCATAGGGAGGGTGAGTGGGACTGACGTATATACACCATCATGTGTAAAACACACAGCCAATGGAAACCTGCTGTGCAGCGCAGGGAGCCCAGCTCAGAGCTCTGTGATGATCTAAAAGGGTGGGATGCGGGTGCCGGGAGGGAGGTGATTCACGTTGCTGTACAGCAGAAATCAACAGGACACTGTAAAGCAATTATACTCCAATAAAATAAACGGTTATTGATATAAATAAGGTAAGTTGATGACCTATGTATCCATACTTGGTGCCCATTTTGTAACTAACAGCACAATCCATCTGCTTCCATCTTCCCCATGGTGGACTTAAGAGCCACTCAACCAACAGCAGAAACAAGAGGGACGGGGAAGGTGCTGGCTCGTCGGAGCGGTCGCTCAGACCCAGCCAGACCTACCCCGACTCACGTTAGAGATGGAAGGTCACGCAGCTTTGCACCCGCAGTCTGGAACAACACTCCAAGATGCCAGACAAGAAGGAATGGGACACGCCACTCAGGAAGGCTCCACGACAAAGGATGCCTCACAAAAACCAGGAACTGTGATCCAGAAAGGAGCACTGTGAGCGGACCGGAGAGAGGACGCTTCAGCAAGCAAGGCTGTCCTCAAAGAAGGAACCACCAACCGGTTTACTGACCTTGGGAGTGGGAGCGCGGGTGGCAAAAACGCTGCAGACCCGAGGGCTGAGCTCCCTCCTGCCGGAAGAGACGGAACCGAACGAACGCTGTCTAACAAGCCAACCAACGGCAGCTGGCCGAACCGCCCCGCGCGCCCCACTCTGCTCCTCCCAGAGCTTCCGTGCAACATTCAGGGCCTGACAGCCCACAAGTGGAAGCAGGTTATTCTCAGACCCCGCGAGCCAGCCACGCTCACCTCTCTGATGAGAAGCAGCTGTTCTCTGGCATTTGCTCCTCAGCCAGTATCTCGTAGCACTGTCTCCACAGCTTCTCCTTTGTCCGTCTCTCCGACCACCTGGTAGCTCCTGGAGATAATGGGACTCTTCTACCACAGTGGGTTCCCGGAGGCTGGCGTTGGGTTTGGCCCAGGGAAAGTGGCTCAGCAAATATTCACTGAAAGAAAAATAGATGGTCTGGGTTAGTGCCAGGTGGGCCAGGCATCTGCCTGCTTGAGGCCTTGCAGACAAGTGCTTCCAGGGGTGGGAGTGAAGGTGGGGGACCCAGAGAGCAAGAGGAAACCCAGCAATACCCTCTGCCCTTTCTCTCTCCAGCTAGGGATATAGAACCCCGACTTCTCTTCCAGGACTCATGGAACAGCTCCCCTCCAGAACTCAAGAGGCTAGGGCCTTCAGTTCCCTCCTAGGACCAACGGAACCACACTCCAATTCCACACCTCACACCTGCTTCACATAAGGTCCAAGCTCTGATCCTAGGCCCTCAGCTTCTCTCCTGAACCCAAGCATCATGCAGGCTTCCAACTCCCACTCAAGACTATGGGGCCCAAGGTACCTATCCCCTCACCAGGACTGAGGGATCCCAGATAGCCAGCTCCCTCTCTAGACTCAGGGATCCTCTATACCCAGCACCTCTCTTGGACTCAGGAATCGGAAGCACCCAACTTCCTCTTAGACCCAGGGTATTCCAGGTCCCTGACTTACCACTAGAGACCCAGGTACGGCAGTCCCAGCTCCATCCTAAACTCATGATTCCAGGTCCCCAGAAAAGAAGAAAAGAATACACGAACTTTATATTCCCAGTGCACAAGGGCTCAAAACATGCTTGTTGAAGTGACCTATAGTCCATTATTTGGGCCTTAGAATATTGGCCTTGGTTGGATCAGTTTCACAACTGTAATGTTTAGAGAACAGTGAGTACCCAGAACGTTCTTAGTGGGGCAGAATAGCAGCATACAGCTTACCAATACTCACTCTAGAACCCCGACACTGGGGTCAGACCCATGGAGGTCTCTGTCCCAACTCTCATCTAGTAGCTGTGCAACCTACATTCCCATGGGGGTGTTTGTTGTTGTTCAGTTGCTAAGTCATGTCTGACTCTTTGAGAACTCATGAACTATGGCTCACCAGGCTCCTCTGTCTATGGTATTCTCTAGGCAAGAATATTGGATTGGGTGCTATTTCCTTCTCCAGGGAACCTTCTGACCTAGAGATCAAACCCACATCTCTTGCATTGGCAGGTGGATTCTTTACCCCTGAGTCACGAGGAAAGCCTCATAGGCAAGTTATTCAGCTCTTTATGCCCCAAGGTCATCACCTGTAAGAAGGAGAAAGTAATAGTATTTCTAGGAGCTATTGTGAAGATTTGGGGCATAGAATGCTTAGCACATAGGTGGGCACTGAGGACTCACTCAAAAAAATGGACGTTTTTATTATTCCCCCTTCCCTGGATGGAACTGAGCTATAGGATAAACTTTACCTGCTCCTAGTAAGAGCTCACACCTAGTTCTGCTTTTATCAGGAGCCACTTAAAATCTTAGCCACCAATTTGCTTAGCCTTGGTTCTTTTGAGCTGGCTGAGGTCCCTTGTAAATTAAAAATTTTTAAAGGAATGGGGCATGTCTATGGCTCAGATTTATCTATTTTCTTACCGTTCTCAATTTCCAAGAGTTATCTCTTGGCATCATCACTGCAGGTGGTGTCCCTGTCAGGGGAAGGACGCGTAGACTGGAGCCCAACTGAGGTACTTGTGGGGGATGGCTGCCCTGTTGCTGGTGTTTCAGCAGGAGTGTGGAAACAGTGGGAGAGGGCTCCTCCAAAAGCCCATTTCCAGGCTGGGGAAGCCAAGCCTCAGGGCTCTGAATCCCAGCATCCTGGGGTTCCCTTCTCCCCACGGCTCCTTGCCACCTAGTACTGGCCTTTGGTTTGGTCCTGCCAGATCACAGTCTCTCCCTGGCTCCACATAATATACTTTAATCACAGTCTCAAAATGGGATATTCCCTCTTACTGGAGGTCACTCAGCATTCTAAGAGCTATGACATCTGTCCTTTACCTTTCCTCCATCCCAAATAACTTTTAAAAAAAAAGTTTCATTGAGGTATGATTTACATACCATAAAATTCACCCATTTTCAGTGTACAATTCAAGGTTTTCAGTACATTGTTACAGAGTTGTATAACCACCGCCACAATCCCAACTGAGTACATTTTTCTCACCCCCAAAAGATGCTTTAGCCCATTTGCAGTCACTCCCATTTCCCACCCGTAGCCCTAGGGAACCACTGTTCCACTTTCTATCTCTATAGATTTGCCTTTTCTGGATATTTCATATAAATGGAATCTCACAATTTGTCATTGTCTCTGGCTTCAATTGGCATAGTATTTGTGAGGTTCTTACATGTGGCAGCATCTATTCCTTTATAGTGCTAAATACTAGTCTATTGTATGAATACAGCCATTTCTTTATCCATTCACCAACTGGTGGAGAGCTGTTTCCAGTATTTTGGGGTGGGGGTGGTGGGTTGTTTTCAGTTTTTGTCCCAAATACTCTGAGTATTTTTACTGTACTTCTCCATCCATCTCATCCAAATCATTTCTCTCCAAGATCCCTTCTATCAAATAAGAAAGCGGGGCTTCCCTGGTGGCTCAGATGGTAAAGTATCTGCCTGCAATGCAGGAGACCTGGCTTTGACCCCTGGATCAGGAAGATCCCCTGGAGAAGGGAATATCTACTCACTCCAGTATTCTTGCCTGGAGAATCCCACAGAGTAGCCTGCAGGCTACAGTCCAAGGAGTCACAAAGAGTCAGACACAACTGAGTGACTAACACTTACACTTTCACATACTAGGCAACTTCCAAAAATCAATGAAAATAAGGAAACTTGGCAAATGTCCATCAGGCATACAATTGAATACCGTATTAAAAAAATTTTTTTTAACTCTGCTATGAAGAAAGATCAAAATAACTTGAATTCATGATATAAATAAGAAAAATGCATAGGATGTAATTCTTCTTTTAGGTTGGCTAAGTTACACTTACCCTCTAAATGGAAATGATGTTAAAACAAAAAGTGGATATAAGGTACATACTGCTACATATTATATTTGTCTAATATCTAGATGCACAAGTGCTGGTATATCAGAAGATAAACAGAAACTTGGATTGGGTGATGAGTATTGCCAAAGGAAAGAATTCCTTTTTGCTGTAAGCACATAGTCTCATTTTGATTTTTATATCTAATGATAATCCAGGAAGAAAACTCAAAGTTTCCTGAAAACCAATTCTCAATTGGTTTGGAAAACAATGTATATGTTTATGTGTCTACGCATATAAGCGTGTGTATATGTGCAGAGAGAGGGCACGAGCACAAACGTGAAAAATTGTTGACAGCTGGAAAATCAGAATGATAATTCTTTGTACTATTTTTGCATTTTTCCCTATAAGTTTGCAATTATTTTAAAATAAAAAGTTAGAATCAAATTTCCATGCTTTTAAAGCCTTTTCAAACTCATTTAGCTTTTTGCTTTCTGTATCTTCAGGAGCCTGAGCATCCCAAGTTTATAAGCCATAATGTAAAGTAGTATTTGCTTTCTGGTCCTGAGCTCATCTCTTCCACATACATCAAGTAGAACTATCTCTGTTGTAGCCTGTAATTCATAAGACATTCATTTGCTCTAAGTAGTACTCAGGGTTTCTCTGCACACCCTGCCCCCAACCATTGGCCTTCCCATATGATGGTGTGGGCCTCTTCACCCCCCAAAATGGTGCTATTGAGACTTGATATTTCACTGTCCACAGCACTAACTAGAGGTTACTGTGAGTTGCTGGGACAAGACGTTATTACCCCCACTGTTTCATAGACACAACTACTTCCTAGAGGGAAAGGAAAACAGAAAAGATAATCGAGAACCACTGACAGCTTTCCTGATACTCAGTATGTTTTTATTGAGTCAATACTTACTTGTTGAGTTCTGGGATTTCAGGGAGTTGTTTTTGGTTTTTTTAGGGAGATTTTAAATGTCATCCTTAATTTCCAGAGAAAAACTAGTGAAAGCAGAGTTAGAACCAGAACCTAGAGGTCAGATTCTGAGCTCAGCACACTTTCCACTATATGACATTAAGCATTTCTGACTCAGCACAGAGTAGACCTCAAAATCCTTTCAATTCCACAAACTCTTCTCCATGAACAATTCCAGCTCCTCTGACCTCCTCCAGAGTATCTTTCCACTGCCTATTGTAAAATTTCAAGACTGGTTCTAGAATCTTTTTTCTTTTCCCAACTTTAAAATGTCATTTTCTTTAAAATCTCTTACATGCCTTCTGCAAATAAATTATTTTTCTTTTATTTTACTTGTCTCCATAAATCCTTTAGGAATTCTCTCTAAAAGAAAATCTAATTCAACATTTGGTTGGTTTAATCACCATCACTTGTTTAAGAGTCTTCTTAGTATGTAAACTCACTCTAATGCACTGTTCTAAAATCACCTCTAAAAAATTCACAATAGACTAAACTTAGAGTAATCCATAATTAGACTTTTTAATAGGACTTCTTACCAGCAGCTTTTTTTTCCCCCCATTATCCAGTTCTGCACATTTGATCTCAGCCAGGTGTTGATAAGGCTGAAGTGGTGGTGCTGTTTAGTCGCTAAATCGTGTCCTGCCATGGACAATAGCCTCCAGGCTCCTCTGTTCATTGAAATTCTCCAGGCAACAATACTGGAGCAGGTTGCCATTTCTTTGTCCACAGGATCTTCCTGACTCAGGGATTGAACCCATGTCTCCTGATTTGCAGATGGATTCTTTACCGAAGTGGTGGTGAGGTTTGGGTAAAAGAAGAGGAAGCTCATTCCTGCAGCTGAAAGGGGAAGCACCAGTTCCTTGAACAATGTGGTCCGGACTCACATCGTAACATCCCTGGGAAACCTGATAGAAATGCAAGTTTGGGGGCCCTACTCCAGACCTGATGGATCAAGCCATGCAGGTGATTCTGAAGTGTGCTTACGTTTAAAGAAGTGGGTTACTCATATGTGGTGTTGACTGTATTACAGATGCGGGTCTAGATTTAAAATCCGCTAGTTGAAAATAATTACCTTGACTGGCTCTAGCGACCCCCCAGGAACATAACCCACTTACATGTTATGTTCTCATTTATCACTGATGGGTCTATTGGGGAGTTTTTCACTCCGCTGGGCTGACAATGTCATTAGACTTGCTAATGAGCAGCAACCATGAGCTCCTGCTGCTTGTCACTCAATGCAGTCAAGGACTAGCACACACAGCAAAGAGCTTAGCAGTCAACCTTCTTCACAGTCTGCTCTCAGGGAATAAAGCAAGGGGAGGGCCCAGAGGTGTCATTGGACACTGACGATGACGTTATTTCCTACATCAAAGAGCCAAGGCAGAAAGACAAAAAGAAGCCAACTTTTGCAAGTAGGCGCTAGATGGAAGGGGATGCACTGACAGCTGCCTTGGCAGACTCCAACACCATGAACGTGTCCTTTGCTCACCTCCACTTTGCCGGCGGGTACCTGCCCTCAGACTCCAAGGACTGGAGGACTCTAGTCCCAGCTCTCCTGGTGGCTATCTGCCTGGTGGGTTTCGTGGGGAATGTGTGTGTCATTGGCATCCTCCTCCACAGTGCTTGGAAAGGAAAGCCATCCATGATCCACTCCCTGATTCTCAACCTCAGCCTGGCTGATCTCTCTCTCCTGCTGTTTTCTGCACCTGTCCGAGCTACAGCATACTCCAGAGGTGTTTGGGATCTAGGCTGGTTTGTCTGCAAGTCCTCTGACTGGTTCATCCACACGTGCATGGCAGCCAAGAGCCTGACGATCGTTGCAGTGGCCAAGGTATGCTTCATGTATGCATGTGACCCAGCCAAACCAGTAAGTATCCACAACTGCACCATCTGGTCAGTGCTGGTGGCTATTTGGGCTGTGGCAAGCCTGCTACCCCTGCCAGAGTGGTTCTTCAGCACCACCAGGCATCATGCAGGCATGGAAATGTGCCTTGTGGATGTGCCCGCTGTGGCGAGAGAGTTCATGTCAACGTTTGGTAAGCTCTACCCGCTGCTGGCATTTTGCCTCCCATTACTCTCTGCTAGCTTTTACTTCTGGAGAGCTTATGGCCAATGTCAGAAACGAGGAACTAAAACTCAAAATCTTAGAAACCAGATGCGATCAAAGCAACTCACAGTGATGCTGCTGAGCATTGCCATCACCTCTGCTATCCTGTGGCTTCCTGAGTGGATAGCCTGGCTGTGGATGTGGCATCTGAAAGCTGGAGGCCCGGTCCCCCCACAAGGTTTTATAGCCCTGTCTCAAGTCCTCATGTTTTCCATCTCTTCAGCAAATCCTCTCATTTTTTTAGTGATGTCAGAGGAGTTCAAGGAAGGCTTGAAAGGCATATGGAAATGGATAACCAAAAGACATCCACCTGCTTCAGAGTCTCAGGAGACACCAGCTGATAACTCCCAGGTCCGTCATGACAGTATTCCATCTCTGGAATCCCCACCATTCATGTCAGAGAAAGAGAAAACTGGCTCTCCTTCCTTCAGCAAAGAGAAAGCCGAGAAGGCAGAGATTCCCATCCTCCCTGATGTCGAGCAGTTTTGGCATGACAGAGACACAGTCCCTTGTGTACAGGACAATGATCCTATCCCCTGGGAACACAAAGATCAAGGGACAGGAGACTGTGATAAATAGTTTCAAAGCAAAATAAATTGTGGTTACTGTATATTTATTTATAATGCTGCTTATCAGTACCATTGACTTTGCCATATGAAACATAGTAGAATTAATACCATTAGAAATTACAAAAATGCTTTGCAGTCTGCATTTGCAAAATGTACAATTTGGTTAAGTAGGATATATTAGAATATGTTATCATCTGGCTGTTAAAGATTTAACTGCTGTATTTAAGATGCTTCTGTCAGAAGTGATTGATTAGAAAGGCCCGCTCTTTTTTCACTTGTCCACAGTGGCTGTTTCCCTGGGTAGTCTGTAGGGCCAGCTGTGTACTGGCTGGAGTAAAGCTTATCTGTCAGAGGCTCAGTCTCCTTCCTTTTAGTTTCTTCCTGAACCTGCTAACTCTAACTTTACCTATCAAACCTTATTTCACATAACCAGAGCTCAAAATTTACTTCTAAGAGATTGAACATATAAATTTTAATGTTATCTTCATTTGCTTTAGAAATGTTAATTTACTTGATGAAAATCTGTAATTTCCATGACTGTGTGTTGCAGAATAAGGAACATCCTTATTCTGATCCTGAGCTAATTTCAAACCATGGCTTATTTTACAGGCAAAGTCTAAGTGAATTCATTCAGACTTTGCCTCATGCAAAAATCTGCTTCACTGATCTTTTTAAAGCACCTCAGTGAGTTTCCAGTTTCTAAGTCTGGGGATTTTAGCAGTTAACACTGAACTTAAGCAGTAAAACTAAATTTTGTTTCCAAATATATTACCACTATAATTTGAGTAACAAGCAATAACTGTTAAATGTATAGCATGATAACACATACCCAACAAAACAATTATGATATGTCTTCCCCTATTAAATATAAAAAAGATATTTATCCATGATTTTTGGTTACTCTGTAATGGAATTCTGGGATATTTTCACTGAGTTCTCTGGAGAAAAACAAAACTACATTTAGGCTAAGCAATGGAGAAAATATAAAAACATGCTGTGGATGGAATTTTTTAATGTACAGTCTGTGGCTTTGTTTATTCCTTATAAATGGTCGTGATTTACTTTTTTAACACAGAAGATACGGCTTTTTGCCTTGGTTCGTAACACATTTCATTTTAAGGCTCACAAAAGCACATTAAACTACAATAAACACAGGTATCTAAAATACTGTCTTGTGAGGCAAGTTATATAATAGGATTACCTTTAAAACTGATGAACTATCTCAATTAAAGACTTGTGATCATTATCTATAGTAAATGGAGGATGTAAGCTTTCACTATTTCAACTTGTAAACAAATAAAAACATTATGTTTTGTTTCAGATAGTTTTGGAGACTTAAGCTTTGTCTTGAATGCTGCTTTCAAAATTATCTTTTAGCACATGGGGGCTTTACAGGAAGGGGAGAACTTAACACTGGCACAGGTATCAGAGAGCAAGGAATCATGTATTCTTAAAAAGTCTGCTGATAAGCACCAAATCAAAATGAAGATACTGAAACACAATGTAACTACAATGACCCTGTCATTAATAAGAACCTAATGGGGGTCTGTGTGTGTGGTAAATTATGAGTTTAGGTATAACATACACACATTACTAATAAAGAGATTAACAAGGACCTGCTGTATAGCATAGGGAATTATCCTTGTTATCTTGTAATAACTTATAGGGAAAAGAACCTGAAAAAGAATATATATGTATATACATATAAAACTGAATCACTGTGTTGTAATCTGACACTAACCTGATATTCCAAATCAACTGTATTTCAATTAAAAAAAAAAAAAACCTAATATACAGTTTTGACCTGCCCCCTTAAAGAAATCTGCATAGAAAAGTTTGATTTATACCATATGTGGTTAAGTTAATTCCAAGTATTTTACAGCAAACGTAGGAAACTAAAATAGGTATCACTAAATCATTTTCTTCATAGTTTTCTACAGTGTGAAACAGCATATTGGGCAGGCACACAATACTATGTGGATTTCAGAGTAACAAAATAAATATTCTAGAAACTTTACCTTTGTAAGACAATCTTAATTCTATAATAGTTGCTTCTTTTGTCACACATTTTCAGTTTCACTTCAGACTTCAATCAATGGATTTATGTAAAAACCCCATCAATTACCAATTTTATAAGTTAAAATTGTAGATAATCCATTCTGGGTTTCTACATACAGAAAGAGAAGTCACTGAGTCGTGTCCAACTCTTTGGGACCCCATGGACTGTAGCCTACCATGCTTCTACATCCATGGGATTTTCCAGGCAAGACTACTGGAGTGGGTTGCCATTTCCTTCTCCAGGGGATCTTCCTGACCCAGGGATTGAACCCAGATCTCCTGCATTGCAGACAGATGCTTTACCATCTAAGCCACCAGGGAAGCCAACTCTACATAACAGAGTCCAGATAATTTCTGTGGCGCTTAATATATTTAAGCTAAGCACTATATCACAGAGACGTGACTGTGTTTTCCTATGTGTATGATGTGTGTCTGGGTCTGTATGTATATAAAACATATCTATTGCCGTCCCTTTTTAAGGTTTTGTCGCCATTGTAGAAGGTGTGAAATAACAGGGAAAATAAATTATCCTATTAACATAATATTTTTTCTTAAACATTTTATTTATGGTGGTGATTCAAACTAGAAATCTATGAAGGAATGAATAGAGATCTTTCTAAACTGGAGAGGTAAAGCTAGACAGAGTAACCAGGAATCTAAGTTTCATGGTATGATGCACTCAACACACTGAAAGGAATCCAAAAAGGCATTCATCAATATGTTAATATAAAAGATGAGAACAAGAGAACAGACAAACATCAGCATCTTCTTGCTATGAAGCAATAAGATATTGCTACGAGACTGAGCACCAAAATGGTTCTTTACAAATTTCTTCCCTTTTATGGTACAAGTAATTTATTATATTCAAGCCTTTTAAATGACGTGATACTCAAGATTCAAACCTTCTTTGCAGTATTTGCTGCTGCTTTTAAGAACAGGTTTAAAAGAAGTATTTATACATTATATAACAATAATCATATACAATCCACATATATAAAAAGGGTTGGTTTATTGTAGTTCAAATACATAAACTGAACATTCAAACATCTGAAAATTAAACTTTAGAAACAAAAAATTAACATTCAAATAGGAGTATAGTTTACAAGGAACATCCAAGAAAGGTAATTTGTTGTCTAATCCAGAGTATTGATAAAGATCACTTAAAGGTGAATAAACTGTGTTTAACCAGCAGTCCTAGTCTGGCCACCATGTTAGTTATGACTGTGGCTCCATACCTGAGAAGAAATCACTACAGAAATCTTCTCTTAGGCTAAACAACAAGACTTGGCCTATCATTCAAAGGGGATAATCAAAGCACATAAGTGAACAAATGAAACTATTCTTTAGAGACAAAGGTCAAAGTATGTCCATTATAATAATCTTAGCCTCTGGAAGATAATTCAATTTTCAGTGTTTTTTTCTTTTACCCGCTTTAAAAAACAAAATCAAAACAAACAAACCCTAACTTAGGTTTTTGGGGGGGAATCTGTGGTATTTGCATCTTGCAAGTTCAAACCACAAATGCTCTTACATCTTGCATGTATTGTAACACTGCTAGAAAGAACATCACCAAAGGTCACTGACTTCCACATCTCATAAAAGGATGATTTTTTAGCTTCAAGATTTTAGATTTACTAGAGACAGCCTATATTTGAGTATGTAAGTCAGTCATGCCATACAAAGAAAAGCATAAATATTTCCAAAGTGTTCTCTGTTCAGAAACTGTTCACGGATGCTTCTCCTTCTGCTCATCAGATGGTTCTGCAATAGTCTGACTAATGCACATACATGTAAAAACCTGAAAACTGGCTCATGCAAGCGTTTTGAATGAACAGACACCCTGTGGAAGAGTACTCCAAATTATTTTGTTGATCGTCTTGTGGGCTCTGACGCTGTGGGAGGTGGGGGTGGACCCCGGCGATCCAGGTCATCCACATACGCCACAATCAGTTTACGCCTCTCCTCTGGCACACAGTCTAGTACTAGATACCGTTTGTCGTTCTGCAAAATTTTTTCTACGTCTTTCAGGTGCTGGTCAGATTCCTGGATTAGCTTTTTGGATCTGAAATAAGAAAAGAAGTCCAAGAATTACTTACTGCTGTTCACAGGTCTTTCAGAAATGAACTGGAAATGTCCATCTAGTTCCTAATTGTGTTTCCATTTTTTTTTTTTTTTAAAGAAAAATTTCACTGCAGTGGTCACCTTTGTAAGTCACCTCAGCAAAGACTCCAAGGAGTGAAAGGGCCTCAGAAGCTGAATTACCCTCCCACCCCTGCTGGTGGTCCCTCCAGATCAGGGCTGAGGGTGGGTGGGTAACCTTGCCCGTGCTGTACCTGTTCTGTGGATGAACAGAGGACTTCAGTCTGCGGGGCTGCCAATCCCAGCATCTTTCACAAGCTTTTTCACTTTCACATCTTTCACTAAATTAACTACAAAAATGTAGAAAGAAGTCTTACTTCACATCTAATTTAAAAGCCCAAGCTGATGCAAAACATTAAGGATCCTGACCAAAAAATCCAATGACAAAATCCTAAAAACCACACCCTCAGCACTATCTATCCTCCCGTGCATACCCTTCATTAAGATGTTTCAAATTTTTCTCTTAAAAGAAGAAAAGTTGGAGCATGAAACAAAAAATAGTTTCCTGCACACTGACTGCTAAGCGATATAAAACTGTTTTCCCGATGACAACTTGTTAGGGGGTGGGGAACTATTGGGTATGTTACAGCAAAATCTTGTTTTAAAGTGCTGATTTTATAATTTTGAAGTTTTAATTTAAATGTATCCAGCAAACTGCTTTCATCTGAGAAAAAAATGCATTTGCTGAGTTTAAATAAGATGATTTCAAGCTTTAGAATGAACACACTAAATATTTAGTCTTCAGAGGAGGAAAGATAATTGACAGTGAAGGATTTTTTTTTTTAAGTCTCTTCATGAAATACAATTTTTATGTATTTGAAAATACTTCCGAAAAAGCAGTGAAGTAAAAACAAAAGAGTGTTTAAAAAATAGATGGGTGGGTAACGCAAAATAAGAATTAACATCTGGGCCCTTTCTTAAAAAAAAAAAAAAAAAAAAAAAGGTAGATATGGGCTGTATTCAGCCTTTGAGAAAAGTTGGCTTCTTCTTATTCCTAAAAATTAACAATGTCAACATGTGTGTGAATGCAAAGTATGCTTGGCCATCAGAGTAGGACTAGTAAAGACAATGATTGGCGATATGAAACATTTCATTGCACATACCTATATGTTATAAATTTGGTCTCTTTCAAAAGTGTCCTAAAGTCAGCTTTGGCTGTGATGTATTTGTCTCTGATGTATTCTTCAAACTCTCTTTGTTTTTTCTGCAAAAAGACAGTAAGATTAGGGAGAAAATTCCACTAATTCCAAAATTATTATCAATTATTTATTAAACTAATGACCGATAAGTCACAACATAAAATAATTCAAAAGAAAAAAGCAGTAAGACACATTCCTGTTCATGCAACATTCATTAAAGGTAAAATCTGCAGTGTACATTTTAAAGGTAAAAAGCAAGAATAAGAAACCATGTATTAGTAGCAGCTAATATATGTTTTATGTTATAACCATATATTGGAGGCTTGCTACGTGCTACACTGTGCTGAGGCTTTTATAAAATATCTCCTTTACCCTTCATCACAACATCACATGGTAGACAATCTTAAAAATACAGAAATTAAGGGTTAAATGTGCATTCCTAAAGACTGTATATCTTCAAGCACAAAAATAATGTGGCATAATTTACAAAGTAATACTCAGAACTTTAGTAAGTTCAACTGAGCATTTAGCTCAGTAAGACAGCTTAGTAGGGACCAGCAAAAACACGCAGAAACTCCGAGCTTTAAAAAGGCATTATTAATTCTAAACAATCAGAAAAGTTCAGAGACTGACTGCATGGATCTCTCAGCTATCCAGCTACCACACTTTTCCAATCATGTATATTTTGTGGTCCATACATCTAAAATTTAATGGAGTAGGATAGGGAAGAATATTAGATCATGGGCTTTTTGAACTCTAGACCTAGAGAAACCAACCAGGACGAAGAATGATGGGAAGAAGGAAAATATGAAGGCTGAGGGACAAAATGGATGGGAATAAGCTACACTTGCCTTGACATCACTCACTAATTCAGACCCCTGGTGAGTTTTTTTCCTACAGAGGAGTCAGAGTGTACCAGAAGAGGGCTTCCACAAGGTTTACACAGCTGAGGCTCCCCTAAGTTTCTGGGACATTAAGAACTAGAGATCATGTTACATTTTTCTGCTGGTGTGGTTTTAAGGGTTAAGCACTTTTGGTAGCCTAGCACCAATTACCAGCCTGAATATATCTAGTGGGACCTGACTATACAATAAATAAAAACTACAGTTTCATTTAATCTCTTAGAAGATCCCAAAACACAGGTTTAAACCCAAGGATTAAAATTTTAAAGTTCCTCTTGTGTTGTCTTGCTAAAGATATCATACTAGAAAGAAAATATAAACTTAAAACTCAAGATTTATTTCTCATACATTTAAACATTATTCACTTAAAACCATCAACCTCATTTTAGTCAAGATACTAGTGCTGCTATTAATATTAATATTAATATTTATAAACTGAAAGTAAATCTCAAGACAAAATTTTCTTACCCTGTCACTGGAGGAGAATTTAATGCACCGAGGATCTTCCTTAATGATTTTTTTAACTTCTTTCCATGTGGATGTTAAGGTAATCTTTGAAAGACAAGTGAATAAAAAAACAGAATTGACTTTTCTTGAGGGGTGATACGTCATATCACACAATGATCTGCAATCTCTCGTTAGGCCCAAGTGTGATGGGACTAGTGAGGGAGAGGGAGGCAGCTTTAATGCAATTTCTTTTTGTTGGCTTGCCACAAGTTATTTTCATGGCCATACTGTCAAGTCAAGGTGACCTATGACAATCAACTGCAAACCCTGTATCTCCATGGGCAATATCATAACTTCTAAAGAAACCACCACCAAAAAAGAGATGAAATAGGAGCAAAACCTGCAGAGAGCACAAACTGCCAAACAAGGGGACGAAGGTACCAAATTAAAAATAGAGCAAAAGAAGGGATCTATTAAATCTATCATCAGGAAGCATCAATGTTTACACACAGATAAGAACATTTGGAATTACTAAGGGAATAGATATGAACTTGGCACTGGGAATACAAAATAAAAATGAAGTAAGTTCTAAATAGTAAGAGTACCATTTTACTTAAAAAACTCAGAGAAGAGCGATAAAACCCATGAACTCCAGTAATGGTTCTAAAGACAATGACATTAAAAATCACATCAATATTTTACTTATAAGAATTATCAACAAAGATTCATCCAGATTAAAGCAGAAAAGTAGACTCTTACTGCAGAAGTTTCATCCAAAAGTTGCCTAAAGTGCTCCCTCTTCTTTTTGGTAAGTGCTTCAATGTGTTCATTGAAAAGCTTCTCTTTCTCCTCTCTTTCCAACAAGGATCCAGATTCCCAGCGGTGATCTTTCCGTAGAGTTCTCCGAGTATCAGACCAGGACACATCTGAAGAACGTACCTAAAAACAGAGAATGCTATCTATCACCTGAGACAGACTTATCTTTTTATATTTCGTCAATAAAAGACTCATTTATTTTGCTGAGGAACAATACACTTAATAAAAAAAGCTTCTGATGACTCCATCTTTGCCAAGCAGTAACTGAAAATCTACTTCTTTAAAACCAGAAATCTCATCTACCAGAGCACATCTAAGCTATATACTATGGGCTGAGAGGTAAGAAGGATGAAGAGAAGTTATCTCCCATAAACCATGGTCCCTAAGAACTTTAAGTTCCTAGGTACTTTACTGAAGATCTTACCAACTTCTAGTAGTAGAAATGGATATAAATAAGAGAGGAAATAGACTGTCTTACAGCATAAGCAGCTCATCAGACCAAAGGAAAAAAGATTTCTTTAAGGTCAAATTGGGACTTAAATATATCCTGGAAGTGACACTTGCACATACAAGCAGGAATGAACATCATTAAGAAGATAAGAGAACAGACAACGTGATAGCTCTGGCTGGGTCTGCAACCAGCAGAAAGGCATGCTTCATGGATAGCAATGGCATTACAAGTTAAGTCACACTGCTGCCAACGCTAAGAAATACAGGATGCTGAAAAGCCAAAAAAAAAAGTAATAAGGAAGAAAAATATAAAAACATTTATTTACCCAAAAAAAAAGTACCTAAAAACATGTCAAGTGAACACTGAGCTTGGCACTGGGAATACAAAATAAAAAAGAACTGCCAGGAGTAGCAAGGACCTTCACTCTCTTCAAGCAACGGGGAAAGCGACAAGAATCAGATGTGCCTTTTACAAAGATTTCTGTGATTGCAATCAAGAGGATGAATCTGGGGGAAGCAGAGGCAGGGAGAGAAAACAGGAAACAACTGTAACTGTGCAAGAAACAGAAAAAAAGTCACTGAGAACCGACCAGGAGAAGTAAGGGAAGAAATCAGAGGAAGCAACAGGAGTGATGAGAGGAGCCTTGTTAAAAGAAATAGTAGGAGAGACAGTGACAAGGAGGAAAAAGCAAGCAGAACAGCAGGGTGGCCTGAGGGCATTCACTGTAGGGACAAGAAACCCTACATATCTGAACAACCTGAGTAATACAGGAGGATTTTTTTTAAGTCCCATGCAAGTGTATGATGATTTAAGATGACTTCATCAAGGACAATTTTTTAAAAGCTCTGAGACTAAAAGATTATGAAATTTTACAAGTACAAAACATCAAACTTCTGAAAACATTAAGTAACCCCCTGTTCCCGAGCATCTACCCCAAAACCAGAGCCTCTTTTATGCTCTCGCCTACACCTCTGTCTTTACGGGGGGCTCTCCCCCATAACCATTTTTCTCGAGAAGGAGTAAACGTGCAGCTCCAAGGCAATAAAAATTCCTGGGCGTGACAAGAGTGTTTCAGCTTACGAACTCCTCTGAAGGTTATCTAGACTGCAAGCATAGGTTCGTCCGGCCACATGTGATTGTTTACAGCCTCCATATCTGAGAGGCACGGGATGTTTTAGACTTACAAAAGGCAAATTCTTTGGGGGAGTTAGAAATTATCAGTATAGTGTGTTGGTTAGGAATTATATTGGTGAAGGTTTTTCATTTGTTGTGTCAATGACTGCTGCTAATTCCCTGCTCTGGGTTGGACAAGGATGTCTCAGGTCAAACCTCTCTGCTGACAAACTAGCTTGTGTGACAGGACTATCCATACTCCTGCCACATGATTGTTTACTACCTCTTAACCACAAACAGCACAGAGAGTTTTGGAGTATTTTGAGAGTCTTAATTAGCATAGGACTTTTTCTTGTCATTGAGTCAGTGATTGCCACCAGGTCTCCATATCCTTCGGCACCTGGGAACATATTAATCAATGTATTTGGAATATAGAAAAGGAAATATAGTAGTTTTAGATGTTAGCAATACTAGACTTTCTGAGTTAATGAATTTTCTCTTTTGTAATAGATCACTGTGCTTTGTTATAGATCACTATGTCTTTGTTATGTAAAAATGTAACTTTATCACTATCTTAAGACTAAATAGATCTTAAGGGGAGCATTGGTAAAAGGATTTTCATTTGTTGGACTGATGTTTGCTGCTAAATCTCCATGTTCCCTGCCCTTATAATGAATATAACTAACATATAGGAGAAATAAGTATTAACCTTGAAGCATATAGGAGAAATAAGTATTAACCTTTAAGATTAATCATGTTAACCTTGGGTTAAATAAATTCCTTTCTTGATTGTAACTCACTACACCCTCAGCCTATAGGAATGCAACTTTATCTGGAGGGTGGTGGCTGGTTTAAGAAAAAAACACCCTTGGAGGAAATAAGATTTCGGTCATCAGAAAGAAAGGATCATAGAATGTCAGCAGGTCTCACTCATGGCCAGAAGATGATGGAATATCCCTAAGACCCCCGCGTGACTCTGTATTCATCCCTATGTGTAACAAAAGGTATATAAGCAAACCCAAAAATAAAGATATCGGATCCGTTTCCGGAAAGACTGATTAAAAAAAAAAAAAAAAAAAAAACAAGTACAAAACATCAAACTTCTGAAAATATTAAGTAACTAGGATTTCCTATTCTATTGGTGTTAATACCAAGTACTCAATTTTAAAATACTTTATAGGTAACTTATAAATTACAACTCTCAGAGTCAATTTAAAGAATATTAAAATGTCCACTAATGAGGTAATATAATAGATTTCTAATACCCAATACTTTACAGAAAGAAGCAAAACGGTAATATATACCATATCAGACAGAAGAGCCTTGAAATTCTGGATAGCTTCTTCTCGTTTGTGCTGTTCTCTCTCTCGATCTATTTCTTTTGTTTGTTCTGAACGAGCCTTCTGAACCTCTCTCTCTCGTTCTCGAAGGCTTGCCTCAATGCGGGCTTGCCTTTCAAGCTCCTTTTCTTTTTCTGAGTCTAAATTCTGTAAAAGTGAAATTACCAACTCCATTAACGCATGACCCCACAGAATAACTAGTTTGCTAAATACAAGGTTTCAAACCTAGTTTTTACCAAGAATATACCTAAACACTCATTTCAAAATTAATTACTAAAGGTTCTATTAGGAATACCAACAAGAAAAATTCTAAACCCTGAAGAAGTGGCAAATACCTTTCTAACACAATTAACAGGTTTACTACTCCATGGTCACCATAAAAGTGAACACAACAGTTACCTTGGCTATTTTTTCAATGTACTGTTTGAAAAGGTCTTCTCTCATGGATGAACTATCCACTGCTTTGTAACGTGGATCACTTTCTACTTTGTCTTTTACTTTGCTCCATCGAGACTGACTGTCCAAGTGATGATTAGATAGTAGTTCAAAGAAATCCGATTTAATCTATATTTCAAAACAGGTGTAAGGTGGGAGGAAAACAATATGCCATGAGAAATTCTTCATAAAGATTTACAACTAGAACAAAGCTCACTGACCTTAAAGATGAGAATCATTTGTTTAATACATTTAAAGTGAAATTTTAGTCAAAACCAAAAAAGTATCAGACCTGCTCTTTTATGAGAAATTAAAATTCAGGCTTATGAACAAATGGCAAAAATACTTCAACATCAATATGGTAGGAATATTTTTTAAAGTAGATTAATACAACTGTTAAAATTAATAGAGGAATTTGGAAACAGCTGCACCCAAACAGCAAGTCTTATTACAAATCTGAAACTTACTGTCAAAAGTGTAAAAACAAAAAATAAACTTTTATATTTTGCTTTAAAAAAAGAGCAATGTTTTTACCTTTATATGTATAAGAAAACTGTATAATTTCTATAGTCATTTCTAAAACAAAAAACCTATATTCAGATTTCTTGCACTTTTTAGCCATTAAACATGTATGACTTCACCAGAATATGTGTCAATGAAATTATGTTCTTAACAAATTAAGTACCAAATTAGTAAGATTATACTAAAGATATTATATATCAATCCTTTAGTGGCAACATATGCAATACTTAGAAAGCCTCTTCCCAATTTTACTTTTTATTTTTTAATACGAAAAGAAGAGAATAAACAAGCATTTGTTTCTATGCACTTTGAGGATCCATTTTAAAATTCAGTCTCATTTAGGTTATCGTGTATTGTTACCAGTGAAGACATCTGAGGTAGCTAAACTCATTTCAGCAGAGGATTCTGACCATGTCAAGATCCTCTCTTCCCCGTAGGGATTAAATATGCTGTCTCCCCATCTGACCAAGAGAATGAGAAATTAGGAATAGAAACAGAATTTCTGTGGGGGCACAAAATAAAATGAATCATTCCTTAGGTCTATTTCAACCCTCTCACTTCTCCCTGTAACTTCATTTCTCCTAAAAGAGGATTAAAAGGGAGGTGGATGTCCTTTTTGGAAAACACTTGTAAGGTTATAAGAAACAGAGCTTCTGTATTAGAGACTTTTTTAAAAGATAAGAACTATTCAGTGAATCTCTCCATTCATGGAACTCTGCTCTTGACTTTGTTTGGATTAATAAGAAATAACTCATAAACCCAGTATTTCTAGATAGCAATAAAGAAACTACTTGATGTAATAGCAATGTAACAATTTTTCTGTTCATATCTACTTTGTATATGACACAATGAACACTAAATTCCCAGAAGGCAAAATTTATGTTAATAAAATAGCTAAGCTGCATCAAATAATAATCTTTCTAAACTATAAAATGTCAATTATCATTAGCAACAATTCAAGACCCTATCGTCCCTATTTTCTTCTCTCTAAAAATAAAAGCATCTTACCAACTAAGCTGTTTAGTTAAGGTAGAAATAGTCTCCTCAGTCAAATGTACTGTAACAAAAATTATCTGGCAGCTAATTTGAAAGAGAGGGAAGAGAGAAAAATGCCAACTTTACAAAAGAATTAACCCCATTATGTGCAGCTTCAAATCTGTTGTTCCAAAAAATAAATTATTTGAAACAATGAAAATTGGTTGTAATAATAATAACAAAATTATCAAACAAACAAAAACTCGAGGGTAGCTACTCTGGTAAACAAAACTACCCAGTAAAAGTTTTAGGGGCATTTTTTAAATAAAACTACCCATGAAAGCTACATGAAAATGATGACTGCACTCTAGTTTGAAAATCCCAATTAAAGAGAAAAAAAGTATTTCACCAAAAGTCAGTATCATTCATGAGTTTTGACTCAGCAAGTAAATTACCTTTCAATTACTACTATTCAGCTATTGCTTCAATTATCTGTTACAAAAACCAGTTAGGAATCAAAAGAACAAAGAAATTCCAATGTATCAGTTTACTATTCAATCATACACAGTTAAAAGGCAATTAAAAAATGTACTTCAGGACTTCGCTGGTGGTCCAGTGGTAAGGAATCCTCCTGCTAATGCAAGGAACATGGGTTCGATCCCTGGTCTGGGAAGATTCCACATGATGTGGGACAAGGAAGCCTGCGAGGAACAACTATCAATCCCATGTACCCTAGAGCCTTTGCTCTACAAGAGAAACCACTGCAACAAAAAGCCCACATGCCACAACTAGAGTAGCCCTCACTTGCTGAGTCTAGAGAAAGCCCGTGTGCAGCAACAAAGATCCAGCACAGCCAAAAGTAAATACTAAAAAAGAAATTTTTAATGTACTGCCAATATACTTCATAAGAATATACAGCAGCAGTTATGAAGAGATAAAACTTCATTAGCCAGATACTTCTCAAATTTGAATATAAAATATACATTTAAACCTCTACTTTCAATACCTAGTTAGTAATTGACTTTGCATTCTTTAAATTGGCTAAGAAAAGTTTCACTTTAGTAATTTCCTATTTTTCCCCCAAAATGTAATAGTACAAGGCTAAACCTTTAGAGAATTCAAATTTTACAATCAAAGGACAACAAAGCTGAATAATTAAGTTTATTTAGATGTAATGTTTATTTAAGGTCTTATTTTAATTAACACATTTTGGACACAACTCTCATTACTTTATAAGAAAAAAAGACTGCCCCCACCTCAAAAGTAATGTACCAGAACCACATGAGGCTGAAAGCACCACACAAGTGTAGTGAAGTGTTGCTTATTGTATGTCCGACTCTGTGCGATCCCACGGACTGCAGCCTGCCAGGTTCCTCTGTTAATGGAATTCTCCAGGCAAGAATACTGGAGTGGATAGTCATCCCCTTCTCCAGGAAATCTTCCCAACCCAGGGACTGAACCCAAGTCTCCTGCACTACAGGCAGATTCTTTACCATCTGTGCCACCAGGGAGATGCCAATTCTTTCCTCATCAGAGAATTACATTATCAGTAACTAAATAGCTGTCAGACCGAACTGACTGACAGGCCACACAGCACAAAACTGGAAAGTCTATTCACTTGTTATAAAACCATACATAAAATAGCCACAAAAAAACATGTTTAGAGAAAGAACATCAGTTACAAATGCAAAAACATTCAATTTGTTTAAAAGCAATCATATGATATCAGTAAGTTCTTACTAAAAATCAATCGTAAGATTTGATTGGTTGACATGATTCTAATTCAAAAGACAAAAATGCTTTTGTAAAACTATCTTCCTCTGAGAAACACCATCATTTACTCCCAAAAAAGTTAATAGTGAAATGATTCTGGAAAAATCTACCATGAAGCATAATAAATCACATAATCAGGAAATTTCAGTTATTTCTGACAAAAGTTATTTCACTTAATACTGTTGTTATTGTTCAATTAAAGATGCTTCTCTTCAACAAGAGTGGTGTTATTTCCACAACAACATTTCTCAATAGAATTTGAAATATTTTAACCCTCTGGAATAAGAGGCAATTTTAAATGTCAAGAATAATAAAGCTTCAGAGGTTCTTTTTCTCCATTCAAAAGCACACAGGGTCACTGAGAAGAGAGGCTGCGTGTTTTGATGGTTCACGCACCACTGGTGCCACCTCCCGACCAGTCTGCCTCCCCAGTGGTGTACTCCTCTTCATTTGTGACACTGCTATCAAATGACATTTGGAATTCATTAATCTTTAATAGCTGACCTTTAATTCCGATAAGCAATAATTCATATGTAAGATATGTTTACTAAAAGATTAGAAAGTCACTAAAATGCTATCTTTTAGAGGGCAAAAAATATAAAGAAGCTTTTTGAAAAATTTAAATGTTACTGCCTATGAAGAACCTTGAAATGTTAGCAGACAAGCACCAGTGAACAGCCTAATAACCAGTTCTGGATTTAATGGGCAGAGAATTAACAAAATATAAAGAAAATCTATGCAGTTTCATGACATTACTAAAAATGTGCATTATGGAAGCAGTCAAACACACACACACATAAGCAACTGTAAAAGTTAACTTTAAAAGCTAGACAGTAAATATGGATCTTGTTATTGGGTTGGCCAAAAAGTTTGTTTGAGTTTTTCCATACATACAATGTTATAGAAAATCCAGATGAACCTTTTAGCCAACTTAATATTTATGCCCATGAATGAGATTAGAAAGAACACCAGGTTAGTCCCTTCCCATTCATACTCCCATCAATCACACCACTCGAACCAAAAACCTTCTTACCTTCTCACCTCTCGTCTTCGAATCTTCTTTCTCTTTCTTCCTTGCAGCTGCCACAAATTCATTAAACAAGGCTTCTCGATCTTTCATCTTTTCAATTGCTTTAAATCTTGAATCTTTAGCATGCTTGGCTGCAAATTCACTAAATGTAACTCTGCAACAAAATGGCAAGTGTGCTAACTTTGGTAGAGCTATTTCTACTTAAAGAAAGGAACAGATGATATCATCTTCCCATTAAGAGTATGTGCCAACAAGACAATGAGTCCCAACATCTACCAACAGAAAAGAGTAAAAGGGCTAAAGAGTGAAAACATGGTTAGAGATCTGTATTACTATCAGCATGATGTTAGGGGGACAGACATTGGAGAGCAAAAAATCTGTGTATTTCAAGAAACTTCAGAGTTCATTTAGTTCCACTCTAAGATGAGACTGAGTAACTCTTCCTGAATTAGCTCTCCCTCCAAAAGCAACTATAAAACCAGACAAAATATATGAGGCAACTGATTTCAAGCACTGGACAACCGGTAGAGTAAAACTGTATAAGAAGCCCCATGGCCCCTCTGCCTCAGGACAATTTCCCAAAATGCAAACAGCTAGAGTCCAAAAAGAGTACAGTGATCCCCATGAGCTAGAAGCAGCAAAGATCAGAGTTGGGGGTGCTAAAAAAAATGGCAGAGGAAGAAGCTATAGAAAGAAGGTACCCCAGAAAAATACCATTTAGAAATTCCCCATGAGTAAGTAGACAGCCAAGACCAAGCTATAAAACAGCAGAAAAACTACTCCCTGTACCAAACTGCTACATGCATAAGAGCAAAAAAGAGACACTAGACACTAAAAAGTGCTAGAAAAAGAACAATATGAGGACAACAAAACCCACAAAAGATCCACAGGGAGACAAAGCTGCAAGTTTGACAAAAACAATTCCCACTTTCTGAGATTCACAGTAACAGCATAAAATCAAACCTAAAATTAAAGGCATCAGCCTGTAACTGAAGTGCCTGCTAAAACAAGAATCCACACTCTTGAGAGGAAGATAACAGTCTCTACCTATTATTCCACAATTTTCAATATTCAATTAAAAATCACAACACATACAAAGAAACATGTGATTCATAGGAGGGGGGGAAATCTTAAGCAATAAAAAGTGACCCAAGATACCCAGATGTTGCTTGAGGTACAGACAAATCTTTTAAACTACTATAATTATATTGGAAGAATTAAATAAAAATATGTTCAAAGAATTTAAAACATGACCAAAATGGATGAACAATTAGGTAGCTTCAGTAGAAATATGGAAAATCAAGTCTATGAGGGACAATGAAACCAAGTATTAAAGAAGTTTTTCCATGAATAAAAGAAGCATTTCTAAAGCTTTCATATACTTGGATATATTTCAATATCTGAAGCTTTTTACCTTATTATATATAGTAAGAATTCAAATGCTCCCATGTTTAGCTTATTTTTAGAGGTGAAAAATAAAACTTACTTTTCCCTTAAAAACCATCTATCACAATACAAAAATAAAATAGTTTATCTCATGCATTAAAGATTAAGTCCAATAAACCTATTTTCTTTTCATGATAAATTAGGTACCCTACTTTATAATTTTAAGAAAAGGTATTACTATGATTAAAGAACAAACTTCTTAAAAATGTAAAATCAATGAACAAGTGAGAATTCAATCATTTAATACATATTTCTATTACTTAAAAGAGGTTTAAAAAAAAAGGTAGTAAATTTCTTTTTAATCAGAACAGACTAAAATGAAGTTTTAGCATTAGATTCCATAGAGATGTTTTCATATGACTCATGTTTTAACTCCAAAAATGCTATTGCAAAGGATTTATAATAGCATTTTCCTACATACTTTATAACAGACATGGTATAACAGTTCTTTACAGAAAAGAGTGAGGTGGATAGTTTTTGGTGATAATGGATGAGAAAGTAATAACGACTCAAAGTTAACCATAGAAAGTACACCTGAAATTTCCAACAAAAAAGAAAAAAGACATAGAAAAAACAGGCACTAAAGTTAGGTAATTCTTCCCAGTCATTCTTTCCCTTGGAATAAACTCCAGTGCTTTAGAGTTCTGTGCTTGTGGTCTTTTTCCAATTCAAAGAAAGTCTATGGATGGTATTTTCTCAACTTTATTAAGTTTTTCTCTTTGTTTCCTACTTACTAAAATGGGTCCTAATCTCTACGCCAATTGTCAAATGCGTCAATTTAGCAATATGGCCCAATGCCCCAAGTGCTAAGACTTCCAGTTCTGTGCCTGATGGCTTTACTTTCTGATATAACCTGCATAGTAAAAATCACTCAAACAATTTTATCTGCCCCAAAAGAATATTAGTAGGGTACTGTGATACAGCAAAATTTAACTTTTCAAATCTACAAAAGAGAAATCTCATTGGAGTCTCAATTATTCCCAGATCCATAAAGGGTTTTTATGGATATATTTTCCGGAATCATTTGGAAGTAACCTGTAGACATCACAGGATTCCATCAATAAATATTTCAGCATGCATCTCCTGAGACTAAATCCTTTTCCAAAAAATATTTTATAACAGAGTCACAACTACACGGACCCATGAATTTTTACTCTTTTGATTAAGAAAAAAGCCCAAGATCTCCTGGAGAGTCTCAAACTCTATTACCCTTAAACAGTACCGTTTAACCCAGAGATTCCATGATTCTACCCCACAGTTTCAGAAATTCTCCATATTCTGGGATGTTCATAGCAATTTAAAATACTGCAATCTAGCTGAAATTCCACATCCACTCAGTGAAGTGACCTAATGTGTATAAATCTTACTTTCCTTAATTTCTAAAATAGGTAGGATATGAGCGCCTAAATCATATTGGCTGTTCTGAAGACTGAATGTGGTAATACACACATACATATGCATGTTACTTTAACTGCATATATGTATAAGTTCATATATCTAAAATATCCAATAATTGATGACATTATTATAATCCTAAGCATGTAAGTTTAAAATATCTCCTTTTTTTCAGCCATCTTTATATATTCAATATATACTATCAATTAGAAGTGTTGAACAATCATCAACACATTTAGACATTTTTAAAATGAAAGATCCTACATTATTTCAATTCAATCAAAATAATATCCCTGCTCTGCAATTTATTATGTGCAAACCTTTAAGAAGACAGTAAATTTTTAATCATTTACTAGTTTCAGAGAAAGAAACTTATTCTCAAAGAGAATCTTTTAAAACAAGCTACCTTCTTGAAAACCAGTGCCTCAGGAACCAGTACCAGGAATCCTCCAAAGAAAATGTATTAAGAAAGAAGATTCTTGGAAAGCCAGAAATCAATAAACAAGAAGCTTTTCATGTCCCCAAATCCAAAAGATATATATATATATATTTTAACTGATCTAGGAGAAAATACATACATGCTTTGATATTTGACAGTAATAAACCATATACCTCGGATTAAATTTTGCTTCCTCCATCATTTTTTTGAAATCTTCCTTGGCTTGCATTATTTTGTTTTTCTTTTCCCTGCGTTCTTCCTCTGCCCTGGTCTTTACATACTGATCAAATACCTATTACAAAAAAAAACACAAATCGATGTCAGTCTTTCATACTGTACTCTAAATACCAAACTATACAATCTATGAAAAAAAAAATGCTATGTCAATATCTGTCCCAAAATAGGAAAAGTATATTAATTATAGGTAACTCAATTATATGCCAATGATCTATAGCAAATCTCAACTTTAAAGCTTCAATTGACAGAATTACACAAGCATACAAGTCTTGTTTTTAGGCTTCCAGAATTAAAAAGTTAAAAGCCCTTTTCCCTGTCTACAAACTGAGTACAGGTTTATTTTTAAAATTTTAAGCAATATAAAAAGTTAAAGAGAAATCTCAGTCTTCACAAATCCCTTTTAAAAAAAACATTAACAATATGGATGGAATCTATACTGGAATTTTATTTCTGTGCTTTTCTTTAAGATATAATTATTTTCACCAAAATGTAATCATGCATACATATACATATACGTATATTCTATGTATTTTTCTCCATTTAATAGTGTACAGTCAAGATTCTGAACTGAACATACATATCTATTTCCTGCTTTCTTGAAACAACAATAAAATGACAATAGAGGATCTCCTTTTTTAAGTTACAAATCAGTAAGAACAGAGAAATGGGGGGAAAAGAAATAGCAACTCTGGGAACTTGGAAAGCACATGGAAAAAAAAAGAAAAGCACATGGACAGGCAATAAAGGATTTGGCAGACAAGAGAAAGCTAACCCTAAACCAGCAGTCAGGAAACCAAGAAGCCAGTTTTTAAAATTAGAGACTCCTTCACTAGCTCAAGAATTGACAGCACCAGATACCCATCAAGTAAGGACACAATACAGCTATAACAAAGATTTTGAAAAAGCAGTTTAATCACTAGATCCTCCTTGCCAACTTTATGTATCTGAGGCACTTTTGAAACTCAGTAAAAGGCAAGGAGTGATTTTAGAAAGCAAGGGTTAGCAAATCACAATCTGTTGGCCAAATCTGGCCTGCTGCCTGTTCCTATACAGCCTAAGAATAGTTCTGATATTTTTAAAGGTGGGGGAAAAAATAGAAAACTTAATTGCACATAAAATTAAATAAGATTCAAATTTCAGTGTCCACTCACTCCTTTACATAAATCTACAAGTGTTTTCACATTACAACAGCAGAGTTACACAATTATGACAGAGACGATATAGCCCACAAAACCTGAAGTATTTATTATCTAATCCTTTATGTTAAAATTTTGCTGACCCTTCCTCTAAAAAGCAAAACCATCTCTGGACTGGGAGAACATAAATTAGGATTGAGGTGTACTAGATTGAGAAAATATACCACGCTGAGAAAACATACCATGTTATCAAGACTCAGCCCTTATCCAGGATCTCACCAGCTTAAAAATGACCTGCTCTAGAGGATCTCAATAAACCAGCTGAAATCATCCCACAGCAGGGCAGTTTCTAACCTCAGCACTGACCAGACCATGTTCAGAAGCATCCCTGGCTGCCAGATGCCAGCAGCACTCCCTCACTGGGGCAAACTAAAATGTCCTCCAGTGTAAAAAAAACCCCTGGTTGAGAACCACTGTTCTACAGTAAAGCCAACAATCTTAAGAGCCCACCCAGATGCTAAGAGAGCCCAAAGAGTATTTTAGTGCCTTGTTCTTAATCATTAGCAGTCAGGGTCTACAAAGACATCTAAGCATCAAAGTCCCCAGGTTGTGGTAGGAAAAGACAGATGGTAAAATAATTTTAGGTGAGAGTTCTGAGTGCTACTGAGAGTAATGAAGGCAAAGAGGTTGATCAAAAGGCATCTGGACAAGTATCTGAATGTAAATGATTTAGTAAGCTATGCAAACACCTGGGGGAAGAACACTCCAGAAGAGGGACTAGTAAGTATCAGAAAATTCCAGTACTGGCCAAGGCATATGAGTGTTAGTGAATTAATGAACATAAGAGCCTTGAGAAGTATGCAGATATGAGCATATAGAGAATCTTACAGCCATGAAAACTTTATTCTAACTCTAACAGTAAGCAGTGCACATTTTTCAAGCAACAGAATACTGCCTTAATTTGTCATTTAAATTTTAAGATTAGTCTGGCTGCTGTATGGAAAAAGAACTTGACTACAGAGGACAGAAAGAATGGAGGAGGCAAGGAGTTCCATTAGGCACCACAATCACAGTATTTTGAATGAGGGTTTAGTGAGGGAAATGGTAAATAAGAGGTTGGATTTAGAAAAGGTTTTTGAGGTAGACTGTGCTGATAAGACTTGAAATGCACAGTGGGGAAAGTAAAAAATCAAGGCTAACTTACAGGTTCTGATAGGGCCATCAACTGAGTGAAAATGAGACCATCACACATGAATGAAGAGTTTAAAATAAAAAAGACTACTGTGCATGAAATATAGGTGTAAATACATATGGAAAGTCAGGTCTTCCTATTTCGAGTCTCAAATACATTTCTGACACAGTGTAAACTTCCTCTTTTCATAAAAAGTCTATAATTAGACCTAAATTATTCCAACCATTAAATTATAAATATGGAAGATGGACAGTACTTCTACCAAATGAAATTGTGTACCTCAATAGCACTATAGCAAGTGGTTCAACACACTCAATGTTTTACAGAGATCAGTATCAGGGTGGTCCAGGTAATTCAGGAAAGTTCGCAGTGTGCAATACTTTAGAGGAAGCATTCACTATGAGATATATATCACTGAAGCACAATGGGAATAAACAGCAGCTCGGTAATAAGGCAACTCTAGTTCTTATAATTCTACTTCAGTAGAGACCTGAAGAGTCCATTAAGTTTATTATGAAAAGACGTCCTCACAGCTGCCACTTAACAGATATGTAGAGGGTGTGAGATAAAACATGCTGAGTCTTGTCTGTCTACAATACAGATACATATATATGTATATACTGATACATAATAGTTGGGAAGGAAGAATTGTCCAGTAAAAATTAATAACTGTACATGAGTTGATTTTGAAACCTTTGTATAACATCAGTATATATGAAACCTAAGGACAAAATGTTCATGAGGCAAAAGCCATGTCCATGATGGCAAAAATATCAAAGTATTTCTGAGGCAGAAATGTCCACAGAGAGGGTCACTAAAGTATGAAAAGGTTCAATTTAAAAGTTATGCTTGCAAGGTATATACATTTCTTACTGTTATTTTCATTTTACCTGTTTTCTCTCTTTAGGATTGAGCAATAAGTACCGAGGATCAAAAACTATCTTGTGCAACTCCTTCTCCCATGTTGAAAAAGCAGACACCTTTAAAATAAAAAAAAATGTATTGCCTCATAAATTAAGTTGGCTCTAAAAACTGAAAGGTCATATAATTTTGCTTGAAATCTACGGGACGTCTACTTAAAAAGGACACATAATAAAAAACATACTGCAGTTTTCATCACTAATAAATGACAAGCAGTGGGAGGCTAGGCAAAAGCAAATTTCCACACTAATTGGCTCTGAACATTTCTATATTATATAGAAATAACACACTTAATTACTCATTAAAATAACCACTACTGTGTGACATTTTAAAAATCAGTACATCAGAAAAAGCCTTGAAGATTTGCATTTTGATTTCCCAAGCTTGCTCTAATCTTGTGAACAATGTTGTGATGTAAAGTTGAACAATTTTACTTACTCAAATGAATCTGTGAATATAATCAAAAGGTTGAAATCCCTTCTCAATTAAGCTTCATTAATAGTAATATCATAAAGTACCAGTACTCCTTTAACCAAAAGCCATTCTATAGATATTAAAAGAATCACATTTACCTTACCTATCCCGAGTTGTCCGCCATTCTGTAATGTTAATACTCGTCATATTACTCACCAAAATTTAATGACCCAATAAATGTTAAATGTTATTTGTACTTAAAAGGATAATAAAATGGCATTTAGTTAAAACATAATATAATTAGTCAAGAAAACGGCTATCTGAAAAAGAGCACAGTGATTTGACAGGGTTCCCTTATCCCGCCCCCACGACATGAGCACTAACCTTAGATTTGACCTTTTAGCAAGACATATTTATATTACTTATACAAAACAGAAATATCTCCCCCAAAGATTGTTTTCTGACCCCTCTCTCTAGCAGCATGTCCTTGAACTGCTTCATTCGGGCCTCCAGAGGGACAATGGCCCTTTCTCGGGCAGCTTTAATTTCAGCTTCCATGGCAGCTTCTTTCTCTGAATCAATGTCTTTATTATCGTCTCTCCTATAAAAAAGAAAATACAGGCATCAACTGACAAAATATTAATATATAATCTTACTAAAATCTTAAATCACTGGAATATTCAAGACTCACTAATGAGCAGATTATTTCTGGCAAAAACAAATTATACTGAGTTTTTCAAATCAACTCTAAGGGATAAGCAACTTTCATTATAATAATAAAGTTACAATGAGCTTCTAATGATGTTACAGTGGCTACATTGTTAGGAAAGAAAAATACCTTTAATATGCTGTCTCTCCCTGATACTACTTGATACACAAAATAAATGACCTTACTTAAAAACAAAACTTATCCAATATTGCAATAAACTCTAAGTGTTAGAATCAAACAGCACAGAATATAATTTTTAGTTTTTGAAATGATATAGGAAAAACAGTATTTTCCAAAATGTTTTTACATTATAAATGCATACGATTTTTAATCTAAGAAAAATTGGTAAAAGTCTTACTAATCTCAAATATTTATTTTGAAAATAAAATATCTGCAAATTTGGCCAAGTGGATATGTGAGATATATACCTTACCTACCTGACATTTTTTTTACTCACTTTCTGGGTGATAAGTTGAGATTTAAGTTGAAGGACAGGTCCCAGAGAGCAACATAGGCCCCGGAGTAGTTAGGTGGAATTAGAACTGTTCATCAATGACTAAACTACTTCTTGTTTCTCCAAAAGTGCACCTCAGGGCTAAGGGCAACCCTGCTGTTGTACAGTACTCAGGTGACATTGTGAACATGAAATTAAGTCACCTCTCACACATCTGCCCTATGAAGAAGGCCCATTCATGTGAATAATCAAAAAAAGTAATTCAGTAATATTCAGGTGTGTTTAAGCAGATCTTCCATCTTAAATTCGATCTGCTTTGTATACAAATAAAATTGGTTCATATTTCCTGCATAAACTTAAGGGAATTAGGAAAACAGAACATTAGGAAATTCAAAATCATGCTATATAGGGAAATGAGGGTAGCCCAGGAGATTTAAATGGAACTAAGGCTAGCCCACAAATATGGTGAGAGGTATTTAGCAATTTAGGGAATGAATCAAAAATAGAAGATATAATCCGTGACCTGCAGGAACTTAGCGAGATAGTCTGTGACCTAAGATATGCACAAAACAAACAGGTAAAAGCAATTTGCCAAACAATATACCCTCTTATAATAATTTATTTAAGAACTATTTATATAAAGAGTTAAAAGACAAGAAATACAACTAATGAAAACAAATAACCTTTAAAGAATTATACTAAATGAAAATGTCACAATACAAACTATCACTATCTATCTCAATAAAAGAAATAAAAGAAAAACTAAGCCAGGAAAAACAGGCTTTTAGCTTTGTACCTAAATAGAGAAGCTCGGGCAATCCACATAAAGGACTTCTTTGACATTCTCCTGATAAAAGCAGTTAAAAACCTTACAGAGTTGTCTATAAGAACAAACAATTAAAAACAACCTAAAAGTTTAACATTGTAGGAACATCCAAAATCATGGTACATAAACAGAATGAATACAGTCATTTATAATAATTAAGAAAACAAATTCTTATTCTAGATTTTTAAAAGAACACAAATTCAGTTGATTACAACTAATAAAAAAATACATTTGGTCAAGAACTAAAAAGTCAACTGTAAAAATTCAAACAGCTGTTGTTACTGTGGTCAATTATGAGTCACACTTTAATATCTTAATTTCTGTAACACTGTTGCCAATAAAGAAACTTTTTTAAAAAAAGAAACACCCTTAACAGGGGTTGTCTTACTGATTTCTTGCCATAATTTGGCTGCATTCAATCTGTCCTCAGATAAGGACTATGATAAACCAATCCATAATAATGTCTTCAAACTTTCCTTCTTGCTGCTAAATAATGGTCCCATGCCTCCCCCACTCATATACAAACACCTTCTACCCCACCCATTCACCCCCCATAACTAGTAACATTCTTATTTTACTGCACATCGGTCAAACTAAAGCTTCCATTTATACCACTCTCTTTCTCTCAGAGCACTTTCTAATAATAATAGCCTCAGGGGTTCCCTCTTCAACAAGTAATGACCACGGATACAAGGACTAAGTGGAATGACAAGTATATGAAAAGAGAGAGAAGTCTGGGTCTACATTTACCAGATTTTTGGAACAGTATCTGTTGGGGTCTATATTAGGAAGGAAACTTTTTTTATAAAATTCAGGTGTAATGAATTTCTTAAAACAATTTATCATATAATGTCATTTGGCTTCATAATATATATTTAAATAACCAAAACTCTTCCACATCTAGAAACAGAAGGGACACCATTTCTACATCTTAAACCAAGGCTTAGTAATAGGCCTAAAGAGAGCAATCATAACTTCTGCCTCCTAACACACACACATTACCTGTCCTAATCATGAACTGACTGTAGCCTAATCATCTTTTAAAGGTAAAAATCTACCTAAATTACATAAACTATAAGTATTACTTACTTCCGTTTTTTGGCTTTAACAGGTTCATCTTCATTCATTTCTTCCATTAATTCTTGTTCTTCTTTAACTATAAGAAAATTTAATTTAACTGTCAGAATAAAAATAAGCAAGCAACAATTTAAATATTTAGGTATGAATCCTTCTGCTAACCACTATTAGAACACTTGTGTCAGCAGTATTTTTTAAAGCTGCAACTTATAGCTCACTCACTTGCACTCATAGAGAACTGCCACTTTTGGATGGACAGCATTGTCGGGGTTGGGTGCCCTGGCAAAAAAAATTTCAAAAATTATGAATAGTTATATGCATATATTATACAATCTTTTCTTTAATAAAATTACTCCTTAACTATTTATCTATCTATAACACCTCTTTAAAAAACAGTAAACAAATCGTGATAGTTCTGCAACTCCTCTATTAATCTTCCCTTTACATTAGACTTGACTCATTCTGAAATTTTTATTAACAAAAAATTTATCAAATAAATGAATATTGTATTCATTTATCAAATAAGTGAATATTTATCAAATAAATGAATAAAACCCTTATACCTTTTGCACCAGGTAGACCAAGTTCCAATAATTGGGAAATCACTAGCAAGCAGAAAATGTTAGTACCATGTGTATATATATATAATATATGAAGATTTCTCAATTATTATAAATGATACAATCAGGATTTGTTTCAACTAAAGTATTGAGTCATTTATCATGCTTCTGTACTACATAAAGGGTTTTTTAAAAAACACAATCTTATCAATACCATGGCAAATTTTCAATAAAAAATGCAATAAAAATTATATACAAATATTTATATTTACTATATATCTTACATTGAAAGGCTGCCTGAGGGTAAGGTGAATTAAAAGATTATCTCTTAATAAGGTGCAGGTGTCTCTCTAGTCCCAGGAATAAGGTTTACTTCCCTAAATTTCATCAAGTTTAAAAGACTGCAGTTTTAGTTAACGAAATTTTAATAAACAATATTTTAAAAATACTCTGCACAGCTTGATTATTTCAAAATATGTAACACTAATCACAAAAGGTGCTGAAAGGCTCACTGAGGAGCATTTTAGTACCATTAATGAGAATGAAGCAAGCCATCAGCAGTACCAGCATATCTTGGACTAACTGACAACCTTGAAAAGAACAAGATGTTTTTAAAATACATATAATAAATATTTTACAAACCATAATTTTATCCAAATTCTCTATTTTTTAATTATATGAATCAATCTAGAAGAGCAGTCTAATTTCCATTTCTCAAATATTCCTTTCCTTATATTTCTTGAAAATAGACATTTCTAAACTGCCTCATATATTCCATAAAAATATTAAAAGAACATTAAAATTAGAGGATAAATCCTAATTTAAGACTTACTTAGTTTCTTCACTTCTTCCATTCCTTTTTTATGAGGGGGCTCTTGAATAATTTTGTCAACATCTGCCCTTCCAATCAGATCATCGGGTCGGTCCCACATAGATAGACGGGTGGTAGGATTATAAAAGAAGACCCTCTCATCACCAGTCCAAACAACACACCTAGGAACAGATTTAAACATTTTCTTACATTATGGAACGTATTTTATAGTTAGGGCTTTTAATGCCATCCAATCAAAAGGGGAAGTGGTGGTGGTGGGGAAGGACATGCTCATATTATTATTCCTTACAGAGAACCAAATATGATTTTCAGAACAGGAGAGGTGACTGGCTATGGGTGAGGTAAAACAGCAACTCAACATACTAACAGAAAACTAGTAAAAGCAAAATATTCATGATCAGTTAGAGTGCTCAGGAACATGTCTGGCATACTCAATGTTAACCTATCACAAAAGATGAGCCTAACAGCAAATACTAATGCTATTAAGCAGTTCTAAAGCTAAAGAACACACCACAGCATCTGACCTATTACATAAAACTTACTATTTCTTACCAAACCAGACAGACTACAAAATCAAATGCAATTATTTATGAAGCCTTTAAATAATTGACTATATCAAGTATTTAAAAATAAAAGCACCTATTGTGCTATGGCACTGTAGCCCAGTACAACCCACTGTTCCTATTAATTACAACTAGAAACTCAGCAACAATATAGAAAAAAACAAGTACATAAGAACTCTCTAAGGTTTAAAAAAAAAAAAAAAAAAAACACAGAGATATGGAGTCAAAATTTAGAGAAGCAAGGGTATAAATTTCTCCCTCAAACCTCTGCTGAGGCCCCCGGCTGCACAGTAATAGTAGCACAGGCAGCTAAAACTAAGAGAAATCAGGTCTTTATGACCAGATAATCAAAATTAATCAACAGCTGCCAAGCTCAAGGTAACCTAGATGTTAAAATTAATCAGACAAAGCCTCTATTGTTGAAATAATCAAACACTTTACAGCAGCAATTATAATTACACTTAATGAGATAAAGAAAAACAAAACAAAGATAAACCAAAACTTGAAAGAAGACAGAGGTTCTCAGCAGAGAAACTTAAAAAAAAAAAAAAAAAAGAATGGTGTTTCAGGAACCTATGGGACTATATCAAAATGCCTAACAGACATGTCACTGGGATCCCAGAAGAGAATATTGGGGCAGAAAAAATTTAAAGACAAAATGGCCCAAAGATATCTCCAAATTTGGTAGAAGACAGAAATACTAAGGAAGTTCAGTAAACCCCAAACAGGATAGACTTCGAGAAAATCATTTTTAGACACAACATAGACAGATGGAAATCGAATACAAAGAAAAATCCTCGAGAGCAGCTAACAAAAAGTATGGCAGAAAACAAACAGGGAAACAAGTCCAGGGACTGTGGATTTCCTACCAGAAACCAGAGGCAAAAATACATTAAAACAACATCATTAAAGTCAGGAGAAAAAAGGAAATGCCAACTTAGAATCCCATACAGAGCAAAAACATCCTTCAGGAACAAAGGAAAAGAAGATATTCTCAATGAAGGGAAACGAAGAGATTTCATTTCTATCAGAATTACCCTGTAAGAAAGTTTTTCAGGCTGAAATGAAATGATACCTAAAAAACTACCAAACAGCACCTGGATCTTTAGTAACGAAGGGAAAAAAAAAACTGAAATGGAAAATATCAAAGATTTTTTTGCTCTTAAGTTCTTCAAAATATGTATGAAAAATCATGAACAATGCATGTTGGGGTTTTCAGTGTATGTAATAGTAATACATATGACAACTGTAACAGAAAGGTCAGTAGATACAAGGTTAAAAAAGAACCTATATGATAATAAGGCTCCCAAATTTTACATGAAGTGCTACAATAAAAGCTCTAAGTAGGCTATGATGGTTAAGTGGATATATTATAATACAAGAAAAACTAAAAATTAATGCAAGGAGATATCACCCAAAAGCCAAGAGATAAATTATTAAATGGAATGCTAGAAAATGTTCAAATAATTCAAATGAAGGGAGTAAAGGGCGAATGGAGGAACAAAAATAGAGAAGACAGAAAACAAATAATAGGTTTAAATCCAACCAAAAGTTACATTCATGTAAACAGCCTAAACACTCCCTTAAAAAGCAAGAATTGACAAATTGAGTAAAAACACAAGACACTACTACAAGCTGTTTTAAGAGACAAACTTTAAACATAAAATTATAGAAAGCTTGAAAGTAAATGGATGGAAAAAGCACAAGACAAAGGGTATGAGAGAGAAATAGGGTCTTTTCATAATGGTTAAAAAAAAAGACAATCAGGAACATGTAACAACTGTAAAACATATATAACAAGCCTGTTTACAGAGCTTAAAAGTAGATGAAATAGGCAATTCCACTCTTAGATTAACAGAACTCTCTCAACAACTGCCAGACCAACCAAACCCTAAAACAACAGTACCAAGAAAGACCACCTGGTGAACAATTAAAAAAAAAAAAAAAGTCTTAATGAACTTGAAAGTATCAAAACCAAAGGAAGCGCATTCTCTGACCACAGGACGATTAAATCAGTACAAGTGAAATACAAAAAATTCAAATTAAGGAACTGAAACAAAAGACTTCTAAATAATATGAGTGAGTCAAAGACAAAAATCAAAAATAAATTTTACAATAAAAATTGAATGGCAATGAAAATACAACACATCAAAATTTATAGGCTGGTGCTGAAGCAGTGCTTAAAAGCAAACTACGTTAAGCTTTAAATGATAAGAAAAGAACACTAATGACTTAAGAGTAATTTCATAATTACTAGAAAAAGACGCTAGAAAAAGTATAAAGTAAACCCAAAGTAATCAGAAGAAAGGAAGTAAGAATGGGCAAGAGTGGAGGGGCCCAACCACCCTAAAACTTGTGGTCTTTATGAAAAGACCACAAAACAGGCAAACTTTTGGCTTGACTGGTCCAGAAGAGAACAAATCACCACTATGTGGAAAGAAAAAGGGGTATCACCACAGATCATAGACATTTAAACGATATTAAGAGAAAAATAATAACAGAAACATCAAAGGATACTAAGAAAATAATTACAACAAATTCAACTTACACAAAATAAGCAAATTTCCTGAAAAATACAACTTAACCAAAGACAAAAGAAGAAACAAACAAAAAATGGTCCTATAGCTATTAAAGAAGTTTAAATTGTTACCAAAAATCTTCCCCCAAAAAACTCTGACCACAGACGATTTGTTAATTCTATAAAACCGTAATGAAAAAGTATTATCTTACAAACTTTTTCAGTAAATACAGGAACAGAAATCACCAGCCACCATCCAACTCTTTTCCTGAAACCAGCAAAACCCTAATACCAAAATCCAACAAAAACATTACAAAAGAAACTTATGGATTCATATGCCACAATTATAGATGCAAAAATACTCAGTAAAATATTAGTAAATCAAATCCAACAATACATTAAAAAGATTAATCTACCATGATTAAGGTTTATTACAGAAATGCAAAGTTAAACAATCAAAATTCAGAGTAATTCTCCATATTAAAAGAATGTAAGAGAAAAACTCATTTCAAAAGATGCAGATTTATGATAAAAACATTATCAAAATTTTTAAAAACCATATAAGCTAATATTATATCTGATGTAAAAGACTGAATTTCTCCCCCTACATGGAGAATAAGGCAGGGATGTTCATTTCTTCTACTTAGCATTGCACTGATATAATAGTCCTAGCAACAAGAATAATTACACTGGAATTTTTTTCTTGGTATTTCAGAGCATAGGTTTGACTTTATTTTACTTTTTTGTTTTTTAAGAATAAAGAGGGATCAAAAACTAGAAATTTGCTAGGTTCAGTAAACTTTAGTTTCTGGTTCTAGGAAAGTTTTTAATGTTTTGACAAAAGAAAAGTCTTTAAGGTCATGGAGACTTGTAACTTTTCCAATTGGTTACTAAGACTGCATCAGAAAGATTTAGCCTGCCATAAAGGCAGAGGAACCAGAGATCAAACTGCCAACATCTGCTGTATCAGAGAAAAAGCAAGAGAATTCCAGAAAAACATCTAATTCTGCTTCACTAGCTATGCTAAAGCCTCTGACTGTGAATCACAACAAACTGGGATAGGCATACCAGACCACCTTACCTGCCTCCTGAGAAACCTGTGTGCAGGTCAAGAAGCAACAGTTAGAACCGGACATGGAATAACGGACTGG
Organism: Oryx dammah; assembly: GCF_014754425.2. Classification (NCBI taxonomy): domain Eukaryota; kingdom Metazoa; phylum Chordata; class Mammalia; order Artiodactyla; family Bovidae; genus Oryx; species Oryx dammah. The sequence continues at coordinate 52,408,755 of NW_024070189.1, forward strand.
TTTCAAACTGGGAAAGGAGAACATCCAGGCTGTATACAGTCACCTTGCTTATTTAATTTATATGCAGAGTACATCATGAGAATTGTTGGACTACATGAAGCGCACAAGCTGGAATTAAAGACTGCTGGGAGAAATATTAATAACCTCAGATATGCAGATGATTCCACCCTTATGGGAGAAAGCGATGAGGAACTAAAGAGCCTCTTGATGAAAGTGCAAGAGGAGAGTGAAAAAGTTGGCTTAAAAGTCAACATTCAAAAAATGAAGATCATGGCATCCAGTCCCATTACTTCATGGCAAATAGATGGGGAAATAATGGTATCAGCGAGAGACTTTATTTTGGGGGGCCCCAAAATCCCTGTAGATGGTGACAGCAGCCGTGGAATTAAGACGCTTGTTCCTTGGAAGAAAAGCTATGACAAACATAAGACAGCCTATTAAAAAGCAGAGACATTCCTTTGCCAACAAAGGTCCATCTAGTCAAAGCTATGGTTTTTCCAGTAGTCATGTATGAATGTGAGAGCAGGACCATAAAGAAAGCTGAGCGCTGAAGATTTGCTGCTTTTGAACTATGGTGTTGGAGAAGATTCTTGAGAGTACCTTGTACTACAAGGAGATCCAACCAATCAACATCCAATCTAAAGGAAATCAACCCTGAATATTCACTGGAAGAACTGATACTGAAGCTGAAGCTCCAAAACTCTGGCCACCTGATGAGAAGAGCCAACTCCCTGGAAAAGACCCTGATGCTGGGAAAGACTGAAGGCAGGAGGAGAAGGGGACGACAGAGGACGAGATGCTTGGATGGCATCACCGACTCAATGGACATGCGTTTGAGCAAGCCCCATAAGATGGTGAAGCACAGGAAAGCTTGGCGTACTGCAGTCCATGGGGTCGCAAAGAGTCGGACATGACTGAGCGACTGAACAACAAAGTCTAAGTGAGGCTGCCTTTATTTGCCATTCACAATTTGTTTGTAACCTGTGTTGGATTGTAACTTATGAAAAATTTATCTTTGAACTTATAGTATTTGAAATTTCATATTTACCTAGACTGGCATGGTGACTATTTTTATTTACATATTTAAATCAATTGATTAATTGCTGATGCATTTCTTTAGTTTATTTCCATAGGTTTTTACTCAGTATTATGAAAAAATTGAAATATACAGAATATTCAAAGAATGTCTCTAGAACAGTGAACACAATATACTGACCATCTAGATTAATTTTTTTTTTTAGATTTAGACTTAATATTTTATCACTATCCTTCCTCTGAGTATCTTGCCAGTCTTACTTTTTTGATATATTAAATGATGCAGATTATCAGTACACTTCACCCTAAGCACTTTATCATGCATATTATTAGCACAAGGTAGTTTTGTGACACAAGAATTCTTTGTCCATGTGTTGAGTGCTTAGTTGTTTCTGACTCTCTGTGACTCCAGGAACTGTAGCCCTCCAGGCTCCTCTGTCCATGGGGATTCTCCAGGCAAAGAATACTGGAGTGAGTGGGCTGCCATGTCCTCCTCTAAGGGATCGAACCCAGGTCTCCTGCACTGCAGGTGGATTCTTTACCATCTGAGCCACCAGGGAAGCCCTGGTGCCACAAGAGTTCTTTGTCCACAGTCCTTCTATTAATTCTGACATGTCCTGACAGCTTCTCACTCCACACTTAGGGCTCATAACATGGGAGCTGTATTAGCACACCTAGGTAGGAAAATAACCAGAAAAAAATCTTAAACCGTCTTCAGTAATCATACTGTTGCTGACACTACTGGTTTTATCTGTGGGAAAAGTAAATGAGTAAATATGCCACAAGGCCAGGTTTTTCGATCTCCGCATTACTGGCATTTGGGCCAAATAATTAATTCTTACAGGGAGCTGCCCTGTATATGGTAGAGTGTTTAGGAGCAGCCCAGGCCTATAACTACCACATGCTTTTAATACCTTCCAATTACGACAACCAAATAATGCCTGCAGACTTTGCCCAACATCCACTTCAGGGAGGAGGGGGCTGAAGGAAGGAGGCCAAAATTACTTCTGGTTGAAAACCACCGACCTAGGCAAAAATCAGCAATGACCACTAAAATCACACACAAAAAAGGAACAACTAGATGTATCCTGAGGGAAAGGTCATCATCAGTTGGTCTACCAAAAAGATCAAGCATAAATTTCAGCACATCTCTATAACTGCCTGCTAAATTTATAGGAAATTCAGAATGGAGGATTTTACTAAAAAGTACCACTAGGATACAGTAATAAAACCCAGACTGTCGGATTCTATAGAACAAATAATAAAACCAAGGAGAAAAAAGGAAACCAACTTGAAGGGGAATTTACATATTACAAGACTCAAGAAACAAGCCAACTCATTGCCATGAGTAGACCAAATACACATTAAATAGAATAGGTAACTAAAGTCCTGGTGTGGGGAGAGGAAGAAAAGGGAGAACCAAACAAAAAAAGGAAAGAAAAACAGACTACTCAAAGCTAAGATAAAAAGATGTAATTTTGCAAAGTTCTCTAAACATATTCATTTATGAGGATATATATAAAAGCAATTTTAAAACATTTCAAACAATAAAAAAGGAGATTCAGGATCTTACAGTGGTTCAAATCTATAATTATAATCAGTAAATATTAACAGAGAGTTCTGTGAGAAGAGCAAGACACTGCAGCAGTTGAGTTTTAGATTTGAGAATCCAAAATAAAACAACCAAAAAACATTCAGTATTTGACACATACTTTTTTTCAAGTACTTTCTCTATCTATTGTGTAATAATGTAATAATCAAACATGGCAATAAATAAATAAATAAAACAACTTACTAATTAAGTAACCTACATACCACGGAGTACCAGGAATAGGGGTAGTAGCTACTGGCTTTGCCTTCTGGGCAGCTTTTTCTTCCTCAGTCATCTCTTCTTCTTTGGGCTCCTATGGGAAATTGTGTTACTCCCATTAAATTCATATCACAAAATTGTACTTGAATATCCCACAAACACAAGACTGCAAATACCTTAAAGTAAAACTAACATAATGTCTGTTGCTACCATACAGAGGGGAGACTCTGAGTCAGAATTTCTAAATCTTTGCCCCTTAGGCAGAGCTGAATTCCACGACAGTAGAACCCATTGGCTTCCTCGATGGCACAGTGATAAAGAATTTGCCTGCCAATGCAGGAGATCCAAGTTTAATCCCTGGATCTGGAAGATCCCTGGGAGTAGGAAAATGGCAACCCACTCCAGTATTCTTGCCTGGAAAATTCCATGGACAGAGGAGCCTGGTGGGCTACCATCCATGGGGTTGCAAAGAGTTAGACATGACTGAGAAGGCATGCACATAGAAATATAGACCCCGTCAGAAGATGTTTCTAACTTAGAGAGTCACTAACTATCTGAGTAGAAATAAGGAAAGGGGTATAGAATATTAGGAGATTTCTTCATTTAAGGTTGTTTCTTTCTCTGCTAAATTCCTTACTCAGCAGAACGTCCAAAAAGCAGAGCTCTTTTAGTGCTGTTCAGAGATTATTCCATGCAAGAAAGGACAGGTAAAATACAATGAACAATCCCCAAATATGAAGTTGTACTTAAAATTATAACATGTAGCAGTCTGTAAGTCAGGGGGAGACATCAGCTCTGGTCTAGGGCCCTTTCTTTCTAGAGGGGCTTTGGTTTCACGTAAGAAGTAATTTAATGAAATTTTCAAAGGGAAAATTGAATTACAAATTTCAAAGAACCCTAAAATTTCAGGGATCAGATTTACAGCAATTATCTAAAACTACAGCAAACAGATTTTCAGTTACCAGAAAACTGTACCCAACAATCAACACTGGCTCTCATGTCAGTAGGAAATGGCCCTTTACCTCCTTTATCTCCTTTATTGGCTCTTCTTTAGGATCCTCCTCCTCCGTCTCCATTGGCAGAGGTTCTTCAGAAGGTTCTTTAATTGGCTCTTTAATCTTCTCCTCTAGTTTTTCTATTAAAAAATGGAGATAACATCACATAGTGATTCTGATGTAACTTCTGATGAACTCTGAGACTAAGAAGTTAGGATATTCCATTTCTAGCTGTTAACCACAAAAATAAAAACATTCTTCCTGTAATATCATGCTCAACTTCAAATACCTTGCTATAGTAATTAGGAAACTGTCAGCAGAAAAGAACTACTGATTTCAGAAGGATATAAAGTCTTATGTTCATGTATCATTTTTGCTACAAATAAAAGGGATAACATACTAAAAAAACAGAAACAGGGTATGAGTCCTCTTCCTCAAAGGTTCCAACAGCCTAAAGTTTTTCTTCAGAACACACACAATACACACACTCCTTCCTGGTCACTACTATCAATCTCAGTAAGCATGATGACAGTAATTCACAGCTAATTAGGCAATTATGCAATTCCTGACAACAGTAAAAAATATATCTGTTAGTGTGGATATATAATTTAACTTCTCTAGATGGTAAAATGACAAACCTGTAAGCAGAACAACTGTGGCTTTTTAAATAAATACATTATCAATTCAGTGGAAATAAAGAATCCAACACTATATACATAGAAAATCCCTCAAATGTTTTAAAAAGGAATTAATTCAGAATTTCAAATACCATTCTATGTATACTATGTCCCACTAAGTCATTACAACTATACCTTTTTCCTTTAGCTCTTGGGGTTTTTCCCAGGTTGATTCTAATGTTCTATTATTATAATAATATGTCTTCCCATCTGCTGTTTTATATTCAGTCCACTCAGAAACTGCTGTTGCTCCAGCTAAGGTAGCAGGTGAAGCTGCAATAGCAACCTGGGGATGTATCATAGGTACGATAGGAGGGGCCATTCCTGGCAATACACCTAAAAGAAGAATAATAGAAAATATTAGATCCAAGTACCAATTGTGATACAAAGTAAAAATTTAAAATATGGGCTAAATCTTTCTATTAAACATCAATAAATGAATGAGCCAACTGAAATTAAAAAAATCATATAAAATATTATTTAATTACTTAAATCTGGCTTACTTCTAATGCCTAAATTCAATTAGATTCAGAAATTCAACCCAAGAAGTACCTTAAAGTCAGAAATTTGCATCACACCTATAATGAAATCTTGATAAATCATAATAACATAAAATTATAAAAATGATAAATTCTCTAATTTTTATAAAGAATTTCTTAAGTTCTAATGAAATCAAAGCAACAAGCACATTTACTAAGAATATTTCTTGAGGTAAAATTATTTTCTTGTTCTAAGATACCTAAAAAGGAAATGAATAAAACTCTATTTCTAAGTAAATGATTGAAAAAATAAATAAGTAAAAATAAGTCCCTGACTTTGTTATCAAATCAATTTTAGAATACTAAGTGATTAAGTCACATAGCCCTGTAAACTCTGACAGTTTATTACTTTCCAAAAAGATAGCAAAATTTCTTTTATTTTTAAAAGATAAGCCAAGATTTATATTTTTCACCAGACAGCTAAATAAGCTGGTGCTACATAATCAAAAATGTGAATTAAAATTGGAAAAAAAGAATTTTCATATCCTATACTAGAATTTAAGTTTCAGGTAGTTAACTTCAGTAACTTTAAAATGCAAATTTATACTATACACACACAAATATTCACACACATAAACTCACTAGCATGCAAGCATAATCACATCACTTTACACATGGAAATGATTTTTTATATTTAACTGAAAAACACACATCAAAAATAAAATTAAATGTTATGAATATGAGAATGAAGTTGTTTACACTTATTACAGAAATCAAGATATAAAGTGATCTGACCTTATTTGCTTTTGTGAACCAACAAAGCTAATACTACAGGCAACTGGGAAAATTAAGTGTTGGCCAAATATGACAACTGCATTTATACTGCTCATTAAAAAGAAAAATATAAAAAAAATCCACTCACTTGGGCAAAATAAATAAATAAAAGGATAAACAACAACATTCACTACCATGCCAACTTACAGACAAAACAAACTAAGATGGTTTTAAAAATTACCGGTCTTGGTGGTAGCGACTGTCTTTACATACGGGCAGCTGACTATTTGCATCATTGCTACACCTGTAAAATGGATAAGCAAGCATACGTTGGAAAGCTGCCATTGTATGTCGGCTACCACTGGGATTCAGGGAAATAATTTACCACTACAATTTAGAATGTTATTTCCAAATGAAAAAGACCAAGGATGGAGTAAAATTTCTGTTTGACATTTTGTGGGAAGTGGTGCCAAATTCAATGATAACTAATTCTAAGTTATAGCATCAATTACCTTTTTATCAAATCAGCTGGTAATTTTTGAAGGAGTCTCAAGAGTTTAAAGTCAACAAAGGAAGAGTCCCTTCATTACATATGCATAACAGGTTTCCATGTGGGACATTTTCCCACAGGACATCAAGTCTATGCTGCTTAAGAAACCAGTGAAAGGCAGACACAGCATGGCACTGACAAGACACCTTCTCTGTGCTGCTGCTAAGTGGGAACTACATGCAGAAGCAGAGGCATGGAGCACAACCGTGCAGAAGGAGAACAGTAAGATAGGACAGAGAGTGAGAGAGCAAGGAAGAAAATTAAGTAGGAGACAGATCCAAATAGTCTACTGCAAATAACAAGGGCAAGGATGAAGAGGAGGGTAGCATTCAACTGAAGACAGAATATCCACGTGTAGTGCCTGCTCTGTGGAATGCCATGGGCTTGGGACACTGTGGAGGTAGGCTAACAAATTAAGAAAAATACAGCCCCACTGATGACTACATGGGTTGATTAATTTAGAAACCTCAATTTGTTTAAGCTAGCTAAAGGAATGGAAATTACGTACAGTTCTTAGAAGAATGAAGCCTCATCACGATGCAGTACAATGATGATAAAAAGGGATTGAAAGGAAAAGCTGGAAAACTAAGGTTTTTTTAACTGAGGAAATTTCAAATTACAGTGAATTTTTAAAAAATTTTTAAAGGAAAAGGCCTAAAGCAAAGGGTTTGGAAATTAAATTTTATCTCCTATTTGTTTTGGCTAAAAAAATACTAAACCTATTTTGGTACTGACAAAAATTAAAAAGAATAAACTATTTTCCCCACAAAGTACATGAAAAGAAATTCTTCATGATTCAGAGAAAAAAATTAAAGCTAAACCCCTGGGTTTATAAATAATGTGCCTATGTTCAATCACACACACACAAAAATACTGCCAATTTTTGCAAACTGCCTTAACTTCTTAATTACATTTTAAATAAAAACATAAAGCTAAACCTTCTATTAACATTGAAACTAAAACAAATGCACTGGATCATAAAAGCATGCTGAGTAGCTATATGTACAGTTTTATTTTCCATGTTTAAAGAAAGCAATGGAAAAATTCATTTGGTTAAGGAAGTTACAACATGTATTAGGTTTAAATTAGTATAAATACTGCCATCTGCAGGACCACTGAGCCTAGTAAGCCAGCACTAGAAATTCAATTCTTAGAATATATGAACTTTATTCTCAAAGATTGTTCCTGAAGACATTCCCCAATAAATAATTTCAACTATACAACTAAAACAGAAGAAAATCCTCCCTACTGATATTTAGGCCTAACTACCATTGTCTAATATCAACCGGGCCAACAGAGAACTCTTGTATTTGACTATCACAGGTCACGATAAAAGAACATGTCTCTTTCCTCTCATGTTAAAAAGACCAAATTAAGGTTTTCTGAGGGCGACTATATGCATACCATGAAGACTCACAAAATAACCAAAGAGCTAAATTTTTAGTCTTCTTTTTATTTTTTTAAATTTTATTATTTTTTTTAGTCTTCTTTTTAAAAGGAGCATTTGTTCAATTTCCCTACAACTCCATCCATCCTCAAATTATGTTCTACCAGGAAATTAGAAAATTCCATTTAGTATTCTGGATAATCCTGATGTCACTGACTATAAGCTTCTTAAAATTCCAAATAAGATTTTACAGTAGAAATCCTATAATCCTAATCCAATTCACTATCCCAAAGCCCACCTCTGAAGGTTTTATTTTACACCTAACTCTTCCACTCCTTTCCTTCTTTTTGTTTGAGTATCCCCTCTTTAATCATCCTCAGAGCCATACATTGCTATTTCAAACAGCATTTAAGGCTCCAAGAATAATTACATCCAGATCCCCCATTTACCTTACTACAAATATTCAACAAATATTACTTCAAAAATATTAATATTACTTTCTATAAAAAATTAGTTCCCTCTCCAAAGAATCTTTGGTATCATGCACAAAATTTTCTAGATTATCTAATTCAGCTCGTCTTCCAACTGACCTACAAAATGTCATTAATGGCTGCCATTTATTAAACATCTTTTGCTGTCAAACTTCATAGGTGCTACCTCATCTGGAAACCCAAATGTTTACCAACTGTTCTAAAATTTAATGGTGGGTGAGGGCCAGAGAAGACCAAAATATTCAAAGACAGCTGTAACTGAAGGGATTTTATTGTGACAAAATTCCACTTCCTACAAAAATAATTTTGGCTATTCTTTGGTACTAGCAAGAGTAGCTACTCTTTGCTAGTCACTGGTACTATTATGAACCTCCATAGCAAAACCAAACTCTTTCAGATAACAGCCTTTCCAATGTTTCATATATGTTATTATGCTACCTCTCAATCTTCTCTCTACAGAATTAACAACCCCAGCTCCTTAAGATGACTCAGAATTCAGGATCTGGTCTTAACACTGTCCTGGCCCTGAAGCAGACCAAGACTGCAAGAGGTTATATCAAGCTTTTATCCATTTATCACTTCATTTTCTACAAAGAGTACTCCAAAGAGGAAAGTATGTAGCTGTTTATCTTTAATTTTGAAAAAGGGTAATACCTAGTATTTGAGAAAATTTATTTTCTTCTTACTTTCAAATGATTTCAGTTTCTTAAATATTATATACTATGCATTATCTAAAACTACAAGAACATGAAAAAGATGTTACAAAAAAACCCACTAATTCTTAAATTTTTGGCTTCTTTCTTCCTCAAGTATAATAGCTGAAAGTATTCTTTTCAAAGTAGTTACAAGGAAATAGACAATTAGAGCAACAGTGATAATTCATGTGTACAACTCTTAACAGCTGTATCACAACCCTATTTTACACACAAACTAATGCAATAAAGCAATAAAGCAGCAGTCACGAGGAAGAAACGTGAAATTAGGAGACAGGAGGCCTAGCTTCTATTCATCTTTGCTACAAACTAGCCTTGTAAACTTGACCTCTTTAGTGAAAGTGTCAGTTGCTCAGTCATGTCCAACCATGGACTATAGCCCACCAAGCTCCTCTGTCCATGGGATTTTCCAGGCAAGAATCCTGAAATGGGTTGCCATTTCCTCCTCCAAGGGATCTTCCCAACCCAGGGATCCAAACTTGGTTTCCTGAACTGCAGGCAGATTCTTTACTGTCTGAGCCACCAGGGAAGCCCTGACCTCTTTAAGGGATCAATATTTTCAACTATAAATCTAGGAGAACAGACGATGGATTAAGGAGTAAATGTGTCTGACAACAACAAACACTCTCCTATTTAGGATGCTGAATACTATCACTGTTTAATTCCTATGGGGGAAAATTTACTCCAAAATCTTTTAATTCCTTTTCTAGTTGAAATGATTTTCCCTAAGAAAATAAAGCACATGAATTCACTGCAATTATGTAAACATTTAAGTGCTATATGTTATACTTCACAACTGTTACAGGAGAAGCATGCATTTTGTTTCACATGAATTTTTAAAATTACATGATTCACAATTTTTTCTCAGTATAACATCATTATTATGAGCACAGTATTTGGATCTGAAGTGCCCAGACTCAAACCCCAACCCCTTATCAGCAGCTCTGTGACCATGGGCAAATAACCTTAACCTGTCTATGTATCTACCTCCTAAGATAGTGGTGAAAATTACACGACTTATTACACGTAAAGTCCTTGGACCAATGGATGATATATAAATCACTTGTGGTAACTCTTATGACATGATTTCTTAACTTCATACACTCAATCCCTTAAAATATGGCATTTAGAACATATTTACACAAAAAGATGATCACTTTTAATTCATTGAGGCCATTATCCAAAATGAGTGTAGCTTTAAATGTGGCTCTAATTTTAAGACATGTAAACAACAATAACAAAAAAGGACATTTACCAAAACTGAAGAGAAAATATTGCAGTTAGCCATGAATCTTTCAAAAATGTTTCAAACAAGTGAGATTCAAGGCAAATTTCAAATGTAACAGACACATGAGAACAAACTAACTGACAATATGAAACATAGCTGGGAAACCGCTATCACCCGCTGGTTACCTGGAAGTGGAATTGGCATGCCGGGAAGGGGGACTCGGAATGGAGGCACCATGACAGGCGGAAAAGCAGGGATTGCTGCTGCTGGCTGAGGCACTGAATGCGGAACAGCAGGCGGCAACGTCTGCGGGTGCGGCTGAGGAACGGTTTGCACAGGCGTGGCTGTAGGAGCAGGAGTTGAAACACTAACTGTAGGCGTGGCAACTGAAACAGCAGAACTTGGGGTCTGATCTTGTGTTGTGGGTGCTGATAAGAAATAAAACAAAAATATGTATCACTCGTTCATAAACGATTTTACTATACTCATTCATCATTCACTCATTCAGTATTTAAGGGCCCATTCCATGCACTGCAAGCTATTTATAACAAGGTCTCTGTCTTCAAGAAGCTTGAAAATAGTTAAATGAAACACAAAAAATAACTAAAATACAAAGTGAGATGGGATAAATGTACAGGAGTGTGAATCAAGACCCAAAGACCACTTCTACTGTGAGACAGTACAGAAAATTTTATACTGTGATGATAGGCCTTGAAAGATTTATGATTTTAACAAGGAAAATGACAAAGTGAAAAGAGAAAATAAGCAAGTGGTGAGAAAACTGAGTAAAAGCAAAGAGTAGGGGACAAAAAGGAATTGTTTAGAAAACAGAAGGCAAGCAGTTAACTAGTCAAACACTAGGCATACCAACAGAACCAGTAAATTACAGCTGGAAAGGTAGGCAAGAAGCATAAACTGGGAGGCCTTGAACACACAACTAATGAGTTTGCACTCGACTGGGTAGGGAAAGGGAAGAACTCATGTAAATGCAGAGACATAATCTAAAAGAATGAACACCAAACTATATCTGTATACACTCTTTTGTTTTTACTACACATGCTTCATATTTGATTTTTCTTTTTTAATAAGAATGCATTCACGTGTTATTTATGTGACTTCATGAATGTAAAAGGGATGGGTGGAGGCAGAATGAAGGTTTCTGAATGAAAGAGTAATAATCACTGTTCATTTGATGAATTAACCTGGCAGACGCATAGGAAGAAAAGGAAAAACAGAGATGTGAAAATCAATTTCAATACATCTGGAGTTGTCCAAGAAAGGAAGAACAGAGGGAAAAAGATATGCAATAACTAATGACTGACTGGATATGAACAAATGGAGTGAAAAAAAAAAAACAGATTTCTTTATAATTATTTCAAAATAAAAAGGTAAAAAAAGAGGGAAAAAAAAACAGGTTTCCAATGTGAGACCAGGAGACTGTGAAATTTAGGATAATCTGGTTCTGCTAATACATTCTTTTTAGATATGAAAAATAAAAACATTTCACCCCTGGTAATTGCACAGAAAATCAAACTGTGACTCTCAAAATATATAAAATTCATATTTCCCTTCTTTAAAGTTTCAGTTCTCAAATGTAATATTGCACAAAACTAAACCATCTAGTTCCAAAACAAAATTTGTTTTTATAAATTCATTGGTAACAAATACGTCATCTTTATCTTGACAGAAGGAAAAATGTCAAACTTTACCTATATTGGACCAAGAATGAATTCATCAAATTTATAAATAAAACAGTGCTTTCCCAACATTTATGCCAATTTTATTCTAAGGGAAAGCACACTGTTAATGCAAACCACCCAATAATTCAACTGAAAAATTTGTCACTATCTTTCCTTCAGCTCCTAACAATGAAAAACTCACTTAGGCTGGGAAGATGTGTGCAATTTCATACTTGTTAATGAGGGACTCACCTTGGCTAAATAGACAGCAGGGCCAAACAAGTATCTTCAGGGGCCCAGGAATGAATTGGTGGTCTAGCATAGACCTAGCCTTAGGGTACAGTATCATATTAATATAATTTTATAACAGTGTGAAAAATACAAATTACATGCAACATTTGCCCAGTCCCATACATATACCATTTATCATTTGTAATCTACTGCAATGGCTGAAAATATATCTAGTTATTTCCCAACTTCCCTGAGAAGTAGGATTTCATCAGCATTTTTCACAAACTTGCACAAGATAAAACGAGTATAGGCTCAACTGGGGTTAAAATATAAACTCCTTAATTTTTAGTTCCATTTACCCACAGATTTATACTGCAGTTAATAGAATTACATTTTTTCAAAGTATTATGGTAATAGTACTTAGTAATATTTGTTAAAATTATGATAGAAAGTACTGGAATCAGGAAAATGAGTTAGAAAGGGATCAAATTTCAAGGGGAAAGGTACACCAATGGAGATGGCAGAAAGTATTCACTCATCCTCTTGCTGAAACAGGATTTTCTGAATTTGATTAGTGGCCACAAGTCATGACAGAAAAGGGCAAAGGAAATAAAAGAATTAAATGAGGATCTGGGAGAATGGTAGCTAGGACTTTATAGTAAGTAAATTTCTATTAACTCCATTTGCTAAAATGACTAGTGTAACACTAGAACTCAAAATATACTACTAATCCAGCCTCGCACCTTAACTAAAGACAAGTGACTATCTCTAAGAGATGGAAAAAATATATTAAGAATTATAGTACAGTAACACTTCATGACAGTGAATCAAGCGAAATAAAAATAGATGTCAGGAATACTCAAAGATAACATCAAAACTGATGTTTAAAGGCAGTAAAAAGAACAAGATTTCACTGTTTTGTTCTTAGAATAAAGATGTTCCTTTCTATCACTGAAGAGTAGTGCAAAAAAAAAAAAATGAAAAAACAGGAATTCTGAATAGAATGGTTAATAACCACAAGACACTTATGGGCCTACTGATAGACCACTCCAATACAGAAATGGAATATATAGAGAACAGTTCAAAGTTTTTGGCTATCCACTTTCCTTAACAAGTACTACGGACTTCTCTTTCCAAAGAAGGCAGGGAAAAAAACAGAATCAACATAGAGCCTCCCCCATAGAACCACACTGCTTTTAACAATCTCCATCTCCCATTTCAACCAAAAGTACCCCATAAAAACTGGCAGCTTTCTGCCTTGCCGCACAGGTTTAAGAAATATTTGCCTATAAAAAGGCAAAGATACTCAACCAACTAGCTAGTATCACTGCTAAACTTCTATATTTTCAGAATTCAACATAGCTACAGAAGAAATCAGACTAATAAAGCATTATTTACATCTTTCTATTAAGTATATTTTCTCCAAAGCTATCTAAAAAATATCAGATAAGGCCTTTAAAAAAACTGTCTCCCTATCACAGGTACCTTACTACTTCGGTTACTCCTTGTAGAAATAAAATCAAATTTGAATTTTTAAAATGACTAGATTTCTCTTATTTCTTATAAGGTAATATACACTAACAATTCCCTAGTCCCCAAAGCTACTGGTGGAAGGAGAAGAGTTTCTTTTTTCCCCCCTTATTCTCACCTATTATCCAGGTAGGAAAAGACTCTAAGGATTATAATTGCCTTATAAGGATAACTATGTATCTTCATATCATATTAAATAATCAAATCAACAAAATTATTTAAATATTTGGGTGCTCAATCTGAACCTGCAGAATAAGTACAGCATTTATATATATAAAAAAAATAAACCCAGAAACAGTATCATAACTATTAATGACAGTCTTTTAAGCAAATTAACATTCTTCTCTCCTCACCCCTGAAATCTATTCATCACTGCTAATCTTTAGAGAAAAGACGTACCTTTGGGCTTCTGTGATTTCATACCTGAAAGTTCTCTTACCTTTTGGGCTGCTTCTAACTCAAGTTCTCATTACATCTGCCTGCACATCATTCCAAGGCTTATCTACCTTTAAACAAGATTACTGCAAGTTTTCCTAAGTTTCCCCAATTTCAACACTAACCAAAAAATGAGCACAAGAAAAAATCTTCCAGTATACTGAATTTATACAAACCACCTAGCGCCTGCCTGCCTCACTCATCTGCCTGGTTCTTAAAACTCTCCAAAACCTGGTCTCTTATTCAATGTATTAACTAATAAAAATCCTCCCACCTAACAATCTTACAAACTATATTTACCGTCATTTCCTAACCTATGTTTCCCCCATCTGAAACACCTCTCTGAAATTTTGAACCTATTCAAATCCTATTACACACCCTTTATGATCCATCTCAATACCCATGTAGTCCACTCACTTGTCTCTCCGTTTTCTTGAATTCTTATATCTTCTAGCTTCGCTGTATAACTCTGCACACTATTTTCTAATTGTTTCACATGCATTTTTCTTGCCTCCTCAATTAGAAAAACTGGAAACTCTGCAAGATAGGGGCCAAGACTCACACTTATTTTGCAAATCCACAGCACCCAACATTACTGTTGGCCAAGTTGAACAGCTAACTCTGCACTTTTCCAGTTTAGCTTCATGAATTTCAATTGAACAAATAATTTCTTTTACTAATATAAATTTCTGTTCTTTTTAGCCAAAAGTCTTAATGTCAAAAATGTATTTTAAATAATACCAAGGATAATACTTAAACTAGGACCATAAAGGAATGCATTCCTACTTGTCCATTTCTCTAGTCCCTAAATGAAAACACACGCTGACTAATACTCACTTGATACCGTCTGCGAAACTGAAGAGGCAGTTGTGGTGGTGGAAGTGGTAGAGGACGGGGTTGATGATGATGTTGAAGTAGATACTGCAGGTGCTGGGCTACTGGTCGTAGGGGTGGGAGCACCGACGGCTTGCGCTTGCACTTGCACTTGCGCCTGGGCCTGGGCCTGGGCCTGTGCTTGAGCTTGTGCTTGTGCCTGGGCCTGTGCTTGGGCCTGAACCTGTGCCTGGGCTGCAAGCATAGGCGTCAGTTCTGACTGCTGAATAACCTTAACTCCATCTGGCTTGGTCCATGCAGATTCACGTGTCCGAGCATTATAATAATAAACCTGCAGAGGAAGCAAAATCGTCAGTTTCAAAGAACCTGTCAACTATCATTTATAAATAATATAATTATATTTTGTCTTAAATAGTATTTTTTTAAAAACCTAGAAAAGAGAAAGTACATCAAAATTGGCTGTTCATATGAAATTATTGGTATTTTTTCACTGTTTCCTTTTCCCTAAATTTTCTATAAAGAGCATATTGTATTTTTAACACATCAAAAAAGGAGAACCAAGGCTATGTTTTGTGCACAGTTAACACAGCAGATCTAAGACCACTATCCCTAGAAAGCCATTGTCCACCATTCCCTAACTGATAAGAATGGCTCAACTATTTACGCAAACAATGCAGTTTATGCTCTATACCTGCCTTCCTTCTGGAAGTCTGGAATTTGCTAAGTGCAAGACAAATGGTACCAGATATGGGACCAGTCCCCAATGAAAACCTTGATTCCTCAGCTCAGGACAGCGTCCCTGGCAGACAACACTTTATCAGTGTTTTCACAATTCCATGGCACAGGAATTAAACACACTGTTATGAGACTCCAACTGAAAGGACTCCTGAAAGCTTGTGCTTGGTTTCCTTCAGATTATACCCCATGCACCTTTTTTTTCTTTGCTGGTTTTGCTTTGTATCCTTTTTCTATAATTAGTCATAGCTGCAAATACAACCACCTGCTGAGTACTGTGAGTTCTCCCAGTAATCACTAAACCTGAGAGCTGTTAGGGGACCTAAGGTGTGTATTTAAAAACACAGGTTTCAGAATCACAGGCAAACCTATGAAGGTGCTCCAGGCCACCTCATGTCTGTGCAAAAGTCCCATCAAGTGAATCTTTCCTGGAGTCCTGCCCTACCCTGGCTTACTTGAGTTTCATTCTTAACTGGCAAGGATAGTTACTGATCTCAATCTGCCAAACTCCCAGGTTTTACTCTTCTGTCACCAAGAAGATAACAACCTAACTACATTTCATAATTTACCTTCCCATCTGGAGTTTTATTTTCAACCCATATCTCCTCAGTAGGAGGCAGTGCTGGAGTTCCAGGAGCAGTCACAGGAGGCATTCCTGGTGGAAACATCATACCAGGAGGAGGAGGCATGGTTCCCATGGGTGGAGGCATGAAAGGTGGTCTCTGTTAATTCACAAGAAGTAATGTCACTTGTGTTTGTCTTTTTTCCTTCAAATTATTACTAAATTCTACCCAAAAGGTAAGGCACTATAAGAGGTATTAGCTTTATAGTCAATTCAAATACAATTACCTAAGTTGTTGTGTAAGCAAAGTTTTTCTGTAATAAAAATGATTACTAAACAGACTAGAAGAAAGTATGTCAAGCTACTAATAACAATCATCTCTGGGTTGTAGAATTATAGGTAAGTTTTGGTTTACTATTTATACCTTAACTGCTAGTTCATATATTGGGCACTAGATTACTTTCAGAAGAAAAACTCTGATTCTCGTAACACCAGCCACCTAATGCCTTGACAGCTCACCTACAACAGGAACCAAAAAACTATAAGAGAAATGTTATTTTACAAATAACAAGTAATAACTTAAAAAGAAAAATCAGATATACCTAGCCTTTTATTCTCTTTTCCTATAAGAAAAAATTATTAGCTAGGAAAACATTTATTTCCTAGTTTTCAAATAATAATAATGTAGCTCACCAAAGATGCTAACATTAGTAAGTTTAAAAGATACAGTAAAATAATTATTCACTTTACTTTTGGGAAAAGAATTTAAATGGTATATATTACAATTAGAAAAATAAATCTCCTGAAACCACCACTGATTCAACACTAGCCCTCATAATTCCTTCAATGATTGCTGACTCAACCCAAGATCCTGAATCAAAGAATTTAACTGTAACTGCTATATCTTACTCACTAAAGTAGAAAAAAGGTCTGCAATTCTGAAAACAGATTTTGAACAGGGATTAAAAGATTTCCTCTATAATCTACAAGTAACATTAGAACTTAATTATCCAAAGCATCTTAATCTGGATAATGGAATCGGCACTACGCCAATAATGTGAAAGTTATCTGAAAATCATTTGGATTTAATGTAAAATCACACAATGGTCCATCAAGACCAAAAAAAGCATATTAGGAAGCATCCCATTACAACATCTGATATATTTCCATTAGAGGGTTACATTAACCCATTACATTTTATAATATTCTACAAGGAGGTTTAACTCTTAAAGGCATAAAGTAGAGTAAATTCACATATAACAAGTTATACCACAGTCAACAAGTCAGAAAGTTACTTCATATTCTAATTCTAAAGAAAATATAAAACCATTTAACTGTTTAAGAGGGCTGGGAGGAAAGGAGGGACAGGCTGTTATTCTAGGAAGGTAACAAAATAAGCAAAGTACTAAAATCTGGTGTTTCTGCCATAAATACACTTCTATCAGAGCCAACGTCACTTAAATAGTACCTCATTATCTGTATTTTTAGTAAATTCATTCTTGATTATCTAAACTAACAGAAGGCATATGATACTACTGTATTTGGTTTCAGAACTGTACAGGTTAAATAAACAGAAAACTCAAACAGTCAAAAAGAATATAATCTCAAAAGTAGGTATTTGAGAGTTGATACCTTCATAACTTCACTAAAGAAGGATATATGCTTCAGGTTAAAGCACTAGGAAAATTTCCATTTAAGGAAATTTCACAAAAATTCTATTTCTAAAACTGTGAGACACTCATATTTTTTCCTGGGAAAGGAAAAAAATTCAAATACTGTGCTTACAAAATGTGCTGATTGTCACATTCTAGATTCTATACTAGGGATCATTCGTGGAAAGAATTCTTCAGGAATATATAGACATATATAGATATATTTAAACTCATTAGTAATATATATCATTGAAAACAAACTTCCCTCTCTTTACACATAAGCTTTCAAATATCATTTCCCATAAAGAAGATTATTAAAGACAATGGTCAGAGATGAAAGCAAGTTAGAACTACCTTATTCAATCCTAATATACATATTTTTTCATCACCATATAAATTTCCATTCTGAATTTCCATACGAATTATCATTATCAGTGCTTTTGAAGCAACACATTAGTATAAAGATGTTCTCTTTAGTTCTCATTCTCCTATAAACCCAAGAATACAAGGTTTAAAACCAAAACTCATACATACTATTGACACTAACCTCAACAAAGAAATAGCTATCTCTACATTCTTTACCTGAAGGTGTGGAGGGCCCATAGGTGGAGGAATCCCTCCTGGAGGAGGCATTGGTGGCATATTAGGATCAAAAGGGGGACGTCCAAATGGGGGCCGAGGTGGTGGAGGAGGGCCTCGCATCATACCAAAAGGTGGAGGAGGTCGCATCAGAGGTGGTGGGCCTCGCATCACTGCATTTGGTGGGGGAGCTGGGCCTCGGAATCTCAAGGCCTGCTGTTGAGCCATCCTGTATGGGAAACCAAAGAATAAAATTTTCTTTCTCAAAGTAAGAAAAATACAGCTACTAAACTCTGATTACATCAAATTTTTAAAGCCCTTAAGAGCAAGCAGAGTTGGAAAGTCATCATTTTGTATCACTGTAGCAGAGTGCATCAGTAAGAATGATCAATGGACACCAAATCTAGGAGGAAATGAGGGGGTTATTTGCACAGTCTTAATGTATCTTCCCACATGTTTCTTACAATAGAAATAAGGATAAACAAAACACTATGGAATAGAGAAACTGACCTAATACAACTGAGAGGGACACAATACCACCTATTCCAAGCAAAATGTTTAACCTCAACATAATAATAATGAGTTATTTGACAAACACAAAATAATGTTCTAACCAAGGGGGGAGCAGGAGTATATTCTTCAGAAATGCTGTTATAAGAAGAAGAAAAAAGGAAGGTTGTAGAAATGTTCTAGATTAAAGGAAGCCAAAGAGACATGACAATACAATTCCAACTCTAGACAGGATACTAAACTAGAGGGAAGAAATACAATAAAGAACATACTGCATTAACAGACAACACTGGAATAAAGACAAAAGATTACTTTTTATC
Source organism: Oryx dammah (assembly GCF_014754425.2). NCBI lineage: Eukaryota > Metazoa > Chordata > Mammalia > Artiodactyla > Bovidae > Oryx > Oryx dammah. The sequence goes on from NW_024070189.1 coordinate 52,427,961, forward strand.
AGTGCAAATTTACAAAGTAGGTAACCGTGCTGTCTGTCAGAGAAGATCACTATTCTCAGAAAACAAGCACTCGAGTATTTAGAGGTAAAGGGCCATGCTGTGTGTGGCCCTTTACCACAAATGGTTCAGAGTAACAGAGATCATGTATGTGACCAAGCAACGAAGCAGAATAGGTAAAATATTAACATTAAGCATACTATTTTTGTTTTTGCGACTTTTTGGAATCTTGAAACTACTTCTAAACACAATGTTTTTATAGCAGGGGAGGCTAACAGCTTAAGACATAATTAGCATTCTCATATAGAAGGAAATGCCCTTCTGTACACTGCACCCCACCCCAGTCCTCAATCTCTAGCTAAACACCTTTATTTTCTCCATGGCATTCAAGCAGATAAGCAATATCACATTAGATGGTTTTCTTTATCTCCTAAGTGCTTTTCTTTTTTTAATAATGTTTTAATTCTTACAAGTGCTTACTGGGCTTCCCAGGTGGTTCTAGTGGTAAAGAACCGGCTTGCCAATGCAGGAGACATAAAAGATTTGGGTCAGGAAGATCTCCTGCTGGAGGATGTGGGAACCCACTCCAGTATCCTTGCCTGGAGAATCCCATGGACAGAGGAGCCTGACCTGCTACAGTCCACAGGGTCACAAAGACTTGGACACAACTGAAGCAACTTAGCATTCACACAATCAACGATAACTCTGAAATAGATTTTATCAACCTCACTTTACAGATTAAGGCACACAAAAGTAAAACAACTTGTCCAAGGCCACACAGCTAGTTCAGTGGTTAAGACAGTATTCAAACACCGACAAAAGGCTCTTACAAACTACACCATGCTGTCTATGTAAGCCCCTTTAGAGCAAGAATTGTCTGTCCTGTTCACCTTTATATCCCCAGCACATAGTTATTTATGCCTGCCGATAGTAGGGCTCAAAAAAAGCTTCCTTAGTGGCTCTGAGGGTAAAGCCTCTGCCTGCAACACAGGTAGACCTGGGTTCGATCCCTGGGTCAGAAAGATCCTCTGGAGAAGGAAATGGCAACCCACTCCAGTACCTTTGCCCGGAAAATCCCATGGACGGAGGAGGCCCGGTAGGCTACAGTCCAAGGGGTCGCACAGTCGGACACAACTGAAGCGACTTAGCAGCAGCATAGTAGGGCTCAGTAAGTATTTGCTGAATGCACCAATGAGTATGTAGGTGATACTGTACCTTATAAATAGGGTATGTAGAATCTTATAAAAATCTTTACTATAATATACCATTGTGAATTTATTGAGCACCTATCACAGTCTACCTAGTAGCTACAATAATTTTCTCCATTATAAACATGAAATTTACATTCCAGTGCTCAGGAGATTAACCATTATATCCTCATGTGCATCTGATAATAATCATTCTGACACTCTGGCCTCACCAGATTCTTCCAACTTTCCTACATTTTTCAACCCTGTACTTAAGACTACCCTTTCAACTTTCTCTAAGTCTTCCACATTGTAGTTCAATTCTGACATTAAAAAAAATCCTAATAAAAGAACCAATTTGCCTTCTAGGAGAGCACTAGGATTGTAAACACATCCAGAACTACTATACCAAACACATTTCACCAAATCTGCAAATCACCCTACACTCAATGGTAGAAGTATGAGTTAAAAGCAATTACTGCAGAAACAATAATCAGCCTTTTTCAAATTATACGCACTCCCAAAAGGCTGATGGTCACTGTTACTGAAGCAATGTCTTAACCTTTGGGACAGGAAAAATCTTCATCAAGGAAAGATATTCCATCTCAGCCTTCAGCTATACATTATTTCTTTCTTTTAAATGTCACACTTTCTAGCTGTAACTTAAAGTTAAGTATTTTAGGCTCTAAAACCATGGCAAGTCAAATCAGGGCTCTGCCTTCTGTTTCAGGCTTCTTACATATTTTCTGAGCCTGAATATACTCAGATGTAAGTGAGGGGCACTGGGGACAGAAATGAAACCTCTCTCTCTGTTCAATAAGATAATCGCCGTGAAACATTTAGGATGGTACCTGGGACACAGCGAACTATTTTAACCATCATTACTTTCATTCTCCCACAAAACCTAGCATAGTACTCTACCTGAAAAGCTAGATGCTTTCAAATGTCTGCAGTGAAAATGGTAGCAAAATTCACATAATTTCCTCTATTGACAGCCTCAAGTTGCCATTTTCTTATGTCAGATATGTATAGCACATGTGCTGAGCTTTTTATATGCACTTTATCACAACAACCTTACCTGCAGTGAAGGGTTAAAGAAGCTAATGAAGTACTTGGAACACTGCTCAGCACATCTTTATTAGTTACTATTGCTGTTACTACAACATCAGTATAGTAATAGTAGTAATCAAAACCCATAATTTAGTGACTACTAAAATTACCTTGTTAAACAGTATTAATATTAGTAGCAGTGTTAATATTGTTATAATCATTATTAGCAGGCTCTATGTAACCTGGCCCTTGCTGATCTCTCTACAGACTCTAATCCTTTTGATCAACTACTTCATTACCCTAAAGCCTCTGCACTTGTTTCCTCTGCCTGGCATGCTCTTCCCCAGAGCTTTATGTAACAGACTCTCTCATTCTTCAGTTTAAGCTCAAAGTTCTTTCCCACCTTAGTCTCTCCCACCACCTTTCTATCTCATTACCCAATCTGAGTTTACAACTATGAGGTAAATGCTATGAAAAAAATCTCACACTTATTTAGTTTTATATTACCTATACTCACTAGCATTTTCTCCTTAGTATACTGATGCCACCCAGAGCCCAGAAGCCAGGTGTTCAATTACTGTTTTAATAATGAGAGTGAACCCTAGGTATTTCTTCTATATCAAGCACATTTATAGGGACATTATGTACTAAGCACTAAGTACATGTACTTAGTACACGTACTAAGTCTTTCAATCATCACAAAAACTCAATGAGATAAGTTTGGCACCGGTTTTACAGAGGAAACTATAGCACAGAAAAAGAACTTGTTTCATGTTAGTGCTAACACCAGTGTATTCTTATTCCCAGTGTACAGTTCCCAGTGTACAGGAAATTCAGACAAGCACCTTGTCATAAGTCATAAAGCATTAATAAGTAAATAAAGGCCCTGGGTAAAGTTTATCTGTACCAACATGACTCTAAAAGTTATCTTAATGATTCTTACTCATAAAGGAAAATAGAAAGGTATTTGGATCTCCAAATAAATCTTATTGTGGATTATTCGCATTCCTACCACTCTGGATCTTTATGAAAATAGAAGCGTACATGCATGAACAGAAATGCAGAAAATTTTTTTTACAAGAACAAATTATTTCCCTAGAAGTACTATATCTAGATATGTAATCTTCCCAATGGTGAGGACTGCAAATACTTTAGCACAACAGAGCAAAAATTTTTAAATGCTGATATATGGGAGGCAAATTATAAAGTAGACTAAGTGAGGAGACCTTGGTTTTAATCCGGACCCAGTGACCTTGTGTAAGTCTCTTCACACTTGTAGGCTGATTTCCTCATCTGATGTGGTTAGTTTGAAATTTAGATCAATCTTAATTAGCATGGAAGCTCCCGGAGGAGAAAGGATTTTAGTCTGGTTCAAGACTACTGCCAGCACCTAGGTGAGTGACTCTTATATAGCACACAATAAATATGAGTCCAATAAATGGACCATCTCTAAATCTCCTATAACAATTTATTTACAATATATATACCTGAAAACCTGATTTGCGAGGCACTATGACGATGACAACACCATGACGTATATTCAGAATACAAATACAAAAAATTAAGCCCCAATTTCTGTCATCAGAGGCCACAAAAAACTAATTTCTCTTAAACCATGAGAAATGCTAAAAGAAAAGTCTGTACCACATGCTGTGGAAGGAATTTCCAACCCCAGGAGTTAAGGTATGAAACATTTCCAAGAGAACACCTAATTTAAAGCACTATTCAAATCAGTTTTGCAGCAGTGTCTACACTAGTAATAAAATCTAAAAGGCTACTCACTGTAAAACTGACATAGGATACTCTCTTAAATGCAAAGTAATGTTTCCAAATCAATCCATAAGGCTAGCGTAAGTACCTCTTGAGATCAGAATCAGGTATAACCCTTTCATCACTAATACTAAACGACCCTAGCAATGCACTCGGATCACTCAGTATTGCAGTGTACACGCGGGGTTTAAAAGATTTGAGATCCATCCCTAAAGTAAGACTTTATTCCTGCCAAACTAAAAATTTTTGTGACAACTCATCATCTCAAAGACATGATTTCACCCCCCGCTGAAAACTTTAGTAATAATACCCAGTTTCCTTATACAATTTTATCTGGAGCTCTAGACAATGCTAGAGTCTTCATAACTTATTCTACTCATTCTCAAAGGATGTCAACGGGCACTATTCAGAATGGGGACTAAACATCTGAAATGCCATTTTTTTCCATCCAAGAAAAAGAGACAGTATCAAATAGACGTAAAGCTCTGTACCTTGTTTTCCTTAAAAACCACTGACTAAAGATTTTTCTCTCCAAGACAATTAAAAATTCCAGAGGCAGCCCAGAAACCAGGGCGAGAAAGGTCACTGCTGCCGTCCTTAGGGAGACAGCGTGGGCAGACGACTAGAAGGGAGGAGGACAGAAAAGTGCAGGCTCCCAAGCCTGGCTGCCTGCGTTCAAGCCACTTCCTGAAGCCAAGATTCTACCAAAGACACCTGGCTCTACGTCAGTTTCCTCACCTGAAGGATAGGCAAGTCACTTAACTGACGGTGGCTCTTGCTCCGGGGCCTGCAAAACGAGAAGAGCAACTACTCCAAAAGGTGGGTGTGAGGATCACAAGAGAAAACACTAAGAAAAGGGCTCTCTGGCTCTCGGAAGCACGAAACAAATGACTGCCGCTATTGTTACTCCTCATAAACTCGGGATAAGGGATCAAACGATAAGAGAAAGGGAGGCCGCGTGAAGTTAAAGGAAAGCAAGCGACGTGGGCAAAAAGGAACCAGGCGGACGCGGGGACACCAAAAGGCGGCGGAGGACGTGAAGAAGGCCGAGCCAGGACGCCGAGGAGTTGCCCCGCAGCATGGAGGGCTTCAGGGAGGAAAACCGGGCCCGCGGCGGCGCCGAGCCGGGAGTCAGGCTGAGGGCCGCCCAAGCGGAGGCGGACTGCGTCTGAGGCGGGGCCCCAAAGCGGGAACCCCGGGCCCAGCCTGTGGGCCGCAAACTGCGAGGGGCGCCTGGGCCCCACGAAAACGGAAATGAGCGCCCCGAGAACCCACAGGAGGCCGCGGCCGAGCCCCGGCCCGGCTCCCTCATTCAACCCGCCTTCCCTTCCCCCTTCTCCAACCCCATGCGGTCCCGGCTCTTAGCCGCCGCGCCTCCTCAGCCCACCCTCCACCTCGGTTCTCCGCGCGGCAGGCTTAGCCCCTGGGACGCCGGAGCGCCAAGATATAAGGTGGAGCAGGGCCCTTACCTGAGCTCCCCGGGGTTGAATCGCTCACCGTCTCCCCCGTCCCCACCACGCTCCGCCATTACAGAGGGCCGCTTTCATCCACCCGCCGACTGGGCGTCCCCTATTGGCCGGGTGGATCGTCAATCCCGCGAGAGAGAGGCGGAGATAGCAGAGATCTGTGAGGTGATTGGTCAAACTCTCCATCAATCCCCAAGGTGAGGGTGGTGTCTGCCTTATTATTGGTGAAAGGGCCCGCCGACTTTAAAAGCGGTATGGAGACAGTCAGTTGATTGGTTGCTCAGAGGCTTTATGGGAAAACGAGACTTTAGTAACGAGGAGCCGCCGGCGCCCTCTCGAGGTTAGCGTAACCAGGTCCTCCCACGTACGGCTAGGCCTGAGGTAGCCACGTGTCTGTCGGCTTCCAGGAAAGCCAATTGTGGGGCCATATTGTCCTCGGGCTGCCGTCTGTGGGGTCGCACAGAGTCTGACACGACTGAAGCGACTTAGCAGTAGCAGCGGCGTTGTCCTCGTACCGGTCATATTGGCTCGGGCCTTGACCATTTCTATTGAGTGAGCCAATCAAAAATCGCCTGGGTCTCCGGTAAACCAATCACAGGGTTGTTGTAGAAACGAGCTGTTTCCCAGATTTTTAGAATCTAGAGTCCTAAGGGGCCACCACTCGGAGAAGGCGATGGCACCCCACTCCCGTATTCTTGCCTGGAAAATCCCATGGACGGAGGAGCCTGGTGGGCTGCGGTTCATGGGGTCGCGAAGAGTCAGACACGACTGAGCGACTTCCCTTTCACTTTTCACTTTCACACATTGGAGAAGGAAATGGCAACCCACTCCAGTGTTCTTGCCTGGAGAATCCCAGGGACAGGGAAGCCTGGTGGTCTATGGGGTCGCACAGAGTCGGACACGACTGAAGCGACTTAGCAGCAGCAAGGGGCCACCAGTTTGCTGCTACTGCTAAGTCGCTTCAGTCGTGTCCGACTCTGCGCGACCCCATGGACTGCAGCCCACCAGGCTCCCCCGTGTTATTAAATGATATATTACTAACCACAAGAATACCTGTTAAATTGTATTCAATAATTAGTTGCAGGCTGATGAGTGTTACAAATTGCTCTATTAAGTTGGGGGAAGGAAACGTCTTGGCAATTTATAATTTAAACCATATGTCCTTCAATTTTAAAGTATACTTGTGTAAAATTAGCATACCCTAATACTTCCCTGGTAGCTCAGACGGTAGAGCGTCTGTCTGCAATGCAGGAGACCCAAGTTCGATCCCTGGGTTGGGAAGATCCCCTAGAGAAGGAAATGGTAGCCCACTCCAGTATTCGTGCCTGGAAAATCCCATGGACGGCAGAGCCTGGTAGGCTACTATCCATGGGGTCGCAAAGAGTTGGACACGACTGAGCGACTTCACTTTCACTTTCAATACCCAGGAGGAATTCTGAATATTTATTAAACTTTTTATTAAAAACAAAAACCTTTTGGATACTGGAGTTTCAAAGGCACGATAAAGAGGAATTCCACCATTAAGGAGCCCAAAATATTAAGCTAATGATAGAGATTTTTTTACTCAGACCTAGGGGCTTGCCTGGAAAATCCCATGGATGGAGGAGCCTGGTGGGCTACAGTCCACGGGGTGGCTAAGAGTCAGACAGGACTAAGCGACTTAACTTTCACTTTTCCCTTTCATGCATTGGAGAAGGAAATGGCAACCCACTCCAGTGTTCTTGCCTGGAAAATCCCAGGGATGGGGGAGCCTGGTGGGCTGCCGTCTATGGGGTCGCACAGAGTTGGACACGACTGAAGTGACTTAGAAGCAGCAGCAGCAGGGGCTTTCCAGGTGGCACAGTGGTAAAGAATCTGTCTGCCAATGCAGGAGATCAAGAGACACGGGTTCAATCCTTGAGTCAGGAAGATACCTTGGAGTAGGAAATGGAACCCACTCCAGTATTCTTGCCTGGAAAACTCCATGGACAGAGGAGCCTGGAGAGCTACAGTCCATGGGGTGGCAAAAGAGTGAGACAGGACTGAGCGACCAAACAACAACAAACCGCCTATACCAATCACTGTCCTAATTACTTTCCAGGTATTATCTGTTTTAGGCCTCCTAAAAAGGCTTTTTAGGCTTTGAGTATTATGAACAGCCACAGTTTATAGATGAGACTGAGACACAGAGAAGTTAAGTGACTTGTTGGGGTTTCAGTTCAGTTCAGTTCAGTCGCTCAGTTGTGTCCGACTCTTTGCGACCCCATGAATCACAGCACGCCAGGCCTCCCTGTCCATCACCAACTCCTGGAGTTCACTCAGATTCACGTTCATTGAGTCAGTGATGCCATCCAGCCATCTCATCCTCATCCCCTTCTCTTCCTGCCCCCAATCCCTCCCAGCATCACAGTCTTTTCCAATGAGTCAACTCTTAGCATGAGGTGGCCAAAGTACTGGACTTTCAGCTTCAGCAGCATTCCCTGCAAAGAAATCCCAGGTTTACACAGCTAATAAATGGCAGAACCTAGCCTTAAACCTGAGATAGTACGGCAGCAAAGCCTCACTGCTAAACACTGTGATCCAAGAAAAACTGAAAACATATATGTACACAAAAACTTGTACACAAATATTCATAGCAGCATAATTCATAATAGCCAATATGTCTGAACAACTGATAAATTGATTTAAAGACATGGTATAGCTATACAATAGACAGACATGGTATATCTATACTTGGAGAAGGAAATGGCAACCCACTGCAGTACTCTTGCCTGGAAAATTTCATGGAATGAGGAGCCTGGTAGGCTACAGTCCGTTGGATTGCAAAGAGTTGGACACGACTGAGTGACTTCACTTTCTTTCATATCTATACAAAGGAATATTATTAAGTCATGAAAAGAATTAAGTACCAATACATGCTACAACATGGATGAACCCTGAAAACTTTATGCTAGGTGAAAGAAGCCAGACACCAAAGGCTACATAGTATATGATTCCATTTAATGAAAATATCCAGAATAGGCAAATCCATAGAGACAGAAAGTAGGTTTTCAGGAGGCAGGAGTGACTGCTAATGGGTACAGGATTTCTTTTTGGATGATGAAAATGTTCTGAAATTACATAGTGGTGATGATTGTACAATTTGGTGAACATACTAAAACCTATTGAATTGTGTACTTTAAAGGATGAATTTTATTGTATGTGAATTATAGTATTTCAATAAATACCATGCTATACTGAATCTCAGTTAAATATTCAAAATTAACTAAGTATGATAAAATGTGATAAGACCCAAACATAATTCTGATCATAAAATTTGGAGAAGGAAAGTATGGTTAAAGTTTCATTAAATATGTAACGTTTAAACAAAATGGAGCTTGAATGAGAGTGAATGGTTAGATCCCCCTTTTCAACATCAGCAAACTCCAAATCCTGGCAAACTACTCTGAAAATAATACTTGTACAGATGACCCATGACAGACTAATCCCCACTGCTGGGGGGGGGGGCAGGGGGACAAGCCTCAAAATAGATACCTCATAGAAAGATAGTCACTGGCATTAATAAAAGATGAAAACAAACTGTCAATTTGAATGAATGGAAGAAACTCCTTGGGGAGGGGGCAGATTGACAGCAACTGAATTATAGATCCTAAAACTTAGTATATCAAAGTGAAGTAACAGACAGTGTTGGCTTAAGACTAATTAATATCATCAGGGCTCTAAGTCCTGGCTATGACATCACTCTTCAGAATTGACTCTTGAGAAGTGGTTCCAATGCTAAAGCAGGTTCTTCTTTTTAATAATTACCATTTTGAACACCTATTTTATACCCATGGTAGATATATACTTTTCATAAACTGTTTTTAATCTCTTCAACAACCCTTTAAGGTAAATGTATTGTCCCGTTTTACACAGGGGGCCCTGAGGCTCAGGAGTGAAGACTCACCCAAGAGTGTAGAATCTGATTCCAAGTTCTCTCATCTGGATGGTGCCATGCGTCACTTTCTCATGGGTGGTTCAACTGAAGACATGCAACATGAGTCTCTTCAGGGGGCTGGTGACAATGTGGCAGTGTGCTTCTCCTATTCAATAAAGAGAGAGAAAGGGAGACAGAGACAAAGAGAGAATGCCCAAGATGGAAGCCACAGACTTTCCGTAACCTAGTATTGGCAGTGAAATTCCATCACTTCTGCCTATATTCTGTTCATTAGAAGCAAGCCAATAAGTCCAGTCCACACTCGAGGAATAGCTTGCACAAGAGCTAAATACCAGAGGTGGTACCACTGGGGACCATCTTACCTACCACACGTTCTTTTAGGTCTCAACTTACACAATTACTTCCTCCAGGAAGCATTCTTCAAATAGAAAATCTGACCTCTAGCCACCCTCATCTAGGTAATTTCCTCTATTATAATTCTCCTATGACACCCAAGGTATCTCTGTAACATCCCAATCACTTTTTACTACCTACTATAATATTTAGCATTATGTCTATAATATGTCTTACATATTTTATCTTATTTCTTATCCTGTCAACTCACTTTATTGTTTTTAATTCTGAAGTACTTTAAACTATAAACATCATAACATTCCATCCCTAAAAAACATTAAATCAGTATTTATATATATCTTAAACAAAAATCCCACATATCAAAAATAACATTTTCACATCTACCAAAGTCACAGAAATATCAAATCCATATTCAAGTTTCCCCAACTGTCCCTAAGATGTCCTTTTGAACAGGTTTGGTCAAATCAGGATCCAATTCAGAATCATGCAATGTGTCTGGTTGCTATGTCACTTAAGACTGTTAGCCTAGAATAGTCCCTCTTTCTCGTGACACTGACTTGCTGAAGACCCCTGGCCAGTTTCACCTTTTGGATCTGATTGCTTCCTCTAACACTGTAATTTTTATAAGCTGGAAGTTAGATCTGAAGACTTGATCAAGTATAAACTGAACATTTTTATCAAGAACTCTTTCTAAATAGTAGCGTGTATCTCACACTAGGAGACACATATCTGAATTTCCTACCCTTAATGACTGACATTGGGATAAAGGGGATGACAGCTCAATCCTTACATTGTAATGTTATCTGCACTATTAATAATTATTTTTGGACAACAGTCATAAACCAGGCCCATCTCCAGCAAAATTGAACAAATATCGCCCTACCTAATAACCATTAACCTAATGGTTTAATGATTGTATCTTTTTCTGAATCAGTACTTTCCTTTGGGGTATCAAAATAGTGATTTGCTAACTATATGTTACCTTCTACATTTACTAACTAAAAATTATTCTGAAAGTTAAAGATTTCTTTCAACAACAGGGGCTATTGCCCCCAATTACAGTTTCTATGCTAAAAGTGGATAAGCGCTTAGTTCTTTCTCTTTCCTTATCAACTTTCAAAGTAAAATGATGGTTTGATAGCTATCTCAACTGAGGACAAATTAGTTTTTCTGACATCGTTAAGTATTACTATGGACTCATGGGTTTTCAATTATTCAGTCCATTTCAAATAACTACAATGAATAATTTTTGAGGCTAGAATTTTCATACGTTATCCATCTTCTTTTCACAACAATCATCTAAGTAAGGTACATCACTATCTCTTTCACATATCAAGAAACTAGGACAAAGAAATAGCTGATATAGTAACTTCAATGTCCAGTTGGATACAGAATCCAAGAGAATAGGAATGTATTCATGTTTTTTAATCAGTTTCTCCTGAATGTAGCTCAGTTCAGTTCACTCAGTTCAGTTCAGTTGCTCAGTCCTGCCCGACTCTTTGCGACCCCGTGAATCGCAGCACGCCAGGCCTCCCTGTCCATCACCAACTCCTGGAGTTCGCTCAAACTCATGTCCATCGAGTCGGTGATGCCATCCAGCCATCTCATCCTCCGTTGTCCCCTTCTCCTCCTGCCCCCAATCCCTCCCAGCATCAGAGTCTTTCCCAATGAGTTAACTCTTTGCATCAGGTGGCCAAAGTATTAGAGTTTCAGCTTTAGCATCAGTCCTTCCAATGAACACCCAGGACTGATTTCCTTTAGAATGGACTGGTTGGATCTCCTTGCAGTCCAAGGGACTCTCAAGAGTCTTCTCCAACACCACAGTTCAAAAGCATCAATTCTTCGGCGCTCAGCTTTCTTCACAGTCCAACTCTCACATCCATACATGACTACTGGAAAAACCATTGCCTTGACTAGACGGACCTTTCTTGGCAAAGTAATGTCTCTGCTTTTCAATATGCTGTTCTAGGTTGGTTATAACTTTCCTTCCAAGGAGTAAGCGTCTTTTAATTTCATGGCTGCAATCACCATCTGCACTGACACTGTTTCTACTGTTTCCCCATCTATTTCCCATGAAGTGATGGGACTGGATGCCATGATCTTCATTTTCTGAATGTTGAGCTTTAAGCCAATTTTTTCACTCTTCTCTTTCATTTTCATTAAGAGGCTTTTTAGCTCCTCTTCACTTTCTGCCATAAGAGTGGTGTCATCTGCACATCTGAGGTGATTGATATTTCTCCTGGCAATCTTGATTCCAGCTTGTGCTTCTTCCAGCCCAGCATTTCTCATGATATACTTTGCATATAAGTTAAATAAGCAGGGTGACAATATACAGCCTTGAGGTACTCCTTTTCCTATTTGGAACAAGTCTGTTGCTCCATGTCCAGTTCTAACTGGTGCTTCCTGACCTGCATACAGGTTTCTCAAGAGGCAGGTCAGGTGGTCTGGTGTTCCCATCTCTTTCAGAATTTTCCACAGTTTATTGTGATCCACACAGTCAAAGGCTTTGGCCTAGTCATTAAAGCAGAAATAGATGTTTTTCTGGAACTCTCTTGCTTTTTCCATGATCCAGCAGATGTTGGCAATTTGATCTCTGGTTCCTCTGCCTTTTCTAAAACCAGCTTGAACATCAGGAAGTTCACGGTTCACGTATTGCTGAAGCCTGGCTTGGAGAATTTTGAGCACTACTTTACTAGCGTGTGAGATGTGTAGCTCAGTACCAGTCAATAAATGTCAATGTGCAAAGTAGTTAATGATTATCACTTCTAATTGACACCAAAAAACATTCTAATACCTACTGAAGACTTCTGGATAAAGTAATATCTGGGATTAACTTCAAAATAAACAAAGATGGGGAGCACCAAGGTCAGGGAGAGAATGTGAGGGGAGGGGAGCAGATTACAGACGAAACAAGGTTGACTATATCTTGATAACTGTTGAAGCTAGGTGATGGGGAGATAAAGGTTTGTGATACTCTCTTCTCTGCTTTTTAACATTGAAGTTGGCCATTAACAGAGAAAATATTCTAAGCCCTTGAAATATTAAAACCTAAGAAACTTTCTAAAAGTATTTAAACTGATAACTAAAGTAATAATGTACTATTGCTGTTGCAATAACTCACCATCTTAGAAGTTACCTGAACTCTCCATTACACAAATGTATCAGACCAAGTGTTCTGATTTTGAATTCAGAAGATAATTCATTTTTCCATTTGGCAAACTCATTCATTTGCCAATCTGACAAACATTTAATGAACACCTATGTGTGCCAGGGATTATCATAGTTGCTAAAGACAATGTCCGTGGAGTACATAGTCTAGAAGGGAAAGCAGATAAACCAATTCTAAGACAGTAAAAATTGTTGTGACTGACCATGATGAGACTTTTAGCTAAGACAACGACAGCAAGACTGGAGAAGAGGGCACAGGTTCAGGAGCTATTTTTTTTTCCAATTAGAAGTTTATTTAATTCAAGTTGGTCAAAGATCAGAGATATGAAATATTGCAAATATATCATGAAAGATAAGCTCTAAACAAATGGTCAAGTATAATTGTGAATTTGTAATCTTTTATAGATTCATCCTTATTACGTGTAGGTCTAAAAATATATAGAACTTTTCAGAAAAATATTTTTTAAACAGAATGGAATCACCACAATGAGGTCACAGATATGATAGCAAAAAAAAAAAAAAAGAGAGAGAGAGACTTTAGAAACTTTTAACTATTTGTTCATTTTTCTGCAAACTTTTTTGTGGGTAATCCGTGCTTGAAATCCACTGTCCCTGGTGGCTCCGATGGCAAAAAAAAAAAAAAAAAGAATCTACCTACAATGCAGGAGATTCACGGTCAACCCCTGGGTTGGCAAGATCCCCTGGAGGAAGAAATGGCAAGCCTCTCCAGTATTCTTGCCCACAGAATTCCGTGGACAAGGATCACTGCAACTTCTCTGTCATAAGCTGTCTAGGTTTGAATCCTGGGTCCACCTTTTACCAGCTGTGTAATTTGGGACAATTTATTTCCAGTCTTTGTGCCCACGTTTCCTCTTTGTTAAAATAGAAATAATAATTATATCTCCACAAAGAGTTTATGTGAGGGTTAGATGAATGTAAGCCCATTTAAAATGTTTAGAACAGGGCTTAGAGTAAGTGCTCAATAAACATGAGCCACTACCATTTTTATAAATATACTTTTTATTCTTATCATTTTATCTCTTCTTACTGTCTTTCTTAGGTCTCCGTGTCTGAATCTTTGTCTGTTTTACCTGGTTCTCTCTGTTGCATAAACTGCTCCAATTTTCTCATTGGTTATCTAAATATCACTTAGCTAAGTAACAAACAGGGCCTTCCCAGGTGACTCAGTGATAAAGAATCCACCTGCAAAGCAGGAGACTCGAGTTTGATCCCTGGGTCAGGAAGATCCCCTGAAGAAGGAAATGGCAAACCACACCAGTCTTGTTGCATGGGAAATCCCTGGACAGAGGAGCCTGGCGGGCTATAATCCACCGAGTCACAAAGACTAAACGACTAAACAACAACAACAAAGTAATAAATACAAACTATTATTCTGATGTCCAATTCATAATGCATATGTCTGGTGAAGATAACCAATATAAATTAAAACTGAAAATCCCTACCATTGCATGTAGTAAAAGGCGGTATTGACCAAAACTTTACTGAAGATCAAATCTGAAAGTGCAAATCTGTAAAATTTGACCAAGAAATCTTAGACCTGGTAGAAATAATAGTCATTGAAGAAACCTCACACAAACAATATAAGTGGTAAAATCTGATGCAGACAGAACTGCTGGATGACTCCATTCTTCACTTTGAAAAATTTTGTAAATTTATTTTTAAATTTCACTTTGAAATTTAAATGGAGAATTAATTCTGACAGAAATAACTTCAGTAAATTAAAAAAAAAAACTAACAGTGAAGCAAATGGGAAAATCTTATCTAATATAGAAAACTATTCCAGAAATGTATTGGTGTTTGGGGGTGATTATTTATTGGAGTTTATTATACACTGGATTTTTCTTCCTGAAAATGCTTTCTCAATGAACATATGACAGTGTTGGTATAATTTTGATTCAATGTCAAAATGCCATTAGGAGAACTTCCCTGGTGGCCCATAGCTAAGACTCCATGCTTCCAATGCAGGGGGCTTGGGTTCCATCCCTGATCAGAGAACTAGAGCCCGAGTGCTGAAATGAAAAGATCCTGAATGCCCCAACTAAGGATTCCACATGCCCCCAACTAAAGACTGAAGATCTAGCATGCTGCAGCTATCAACGGCACCGCTAAGTAAATAAATAAAATGCCATTGGCATCCAAAGAATTAGGGTCAGGATGAGGGTATGGATCAAGGGGCATGTGTTTGTGTATTCAGGTGCACATGTGTGTACAAGAGAAGTCTGGGAAAAGCAAAAGGTAGTGTGGCCTCCTAATGAGGGCACATGTTGAATATCCCCCATGCTATGAGTAATCTCCTGTTAACCTAACTGATGGGCCAGAGATACAGTAGTGCACAGGCATCAGGGTCAGGTAGACTTGGGTTGAAAGAGAATTCCAGCACTCACAAGCTGTCACCCTGCAAAAGTTACCACCTCCCGAGCTTCAGGGTCCTCCTCTGAAAGCAAGAATGTCAACAGTACTAACCTCATGAGTGTTATCAGGAGGATCCCCTGAGACAATGCCCCTGGCAGGTACCTGACTTGCAGTCTTGCTCTCAGAATGGATCCTAGCCACCATTATTTGTGAGTGTTCTACTTTTGCTCTTGAAGTTACTCATCCAGCTGGCAGTCAGTGAAATGAGTAACTTTTGAACCGGGACTTTTTCATATCATATTTCTTTGCTCCCTGCCATCCCCAGCCCAGTTTCCAGGACCCCAGCATAATGCCATGTTTTATCATATTATCCCAGTGATTTTCAGCTGTATGTTGAGTGCCTATTACAGAAAGAGACACAAAAGGGGAGAAGTAAAGAGGGTAGGGGGTTGGGGCTGAGACATATGGGGTGCATCAAAGGGCCGCCAGACAGCTGGTGAGCAGGGAAACACTCCTGGGTGCTAGGTCTTAATTAGCTGACAGGGGGGTCAAGGCTTGGAAGAGGTGGGAAATAGTACGTTTCATTCAGCCTCTCAACTGCCAGAATGAGAGGCTGCACCAGGCCAGGTTCCCTAACACTCCCACTCCTCCTGGCTGAGTTACTACAAGTGAAGATGGTGCTCCACTTCACCTTGCAGAAAGCCCTGGGCCAAGGGAAGAGGAACTTTGCAGAACAGATTTGATAATTACAACTTCCAAGAAAGGCTCTGAGCCACTTTGCCTTCAGCTCACACTCCACTTCCTCCGGTCACATTTTCCCCGACACTGAAATACAGCTGGGAAAGACAGCTCGGTGCCCTCACAGTCGCTGTGGCTTCCTCAAGCCACGGCCTGCTCTCTCTTTGATGAGCCTGCGGGGCTGTAATTCTCATCACCTGACATTTATGGGAGGCGGCGTATTAGCAAAAGGCTTTACAGCCATTTTTATGAGGGCTGCCTCCCTGAGACCTGTCAGGTATAATCACCCAGGCCAAGCAGAAGGAAAGAGCAAAGACACGTGAGGAATGGCTCTGGGCGCCTGGCCCACAGAGCACCCGCAACGGAGCCCACAGGTGCCACATTTCTTCTATCGCGTGTCACGGCTGATTGGTTTGCCCTCCTAGCCCTGGCAGCTGTTAATCATCCTCTGCCACCTCCAACTCATCAGCGGGTCCTGAAGCTGCAAATCCCAAAGGCACCTCCTGTCCATCCATTTCTGCCAATCACCACCACCACTCTGGTCCAGCCTGCCTCCCACACAGCCCCAGCCTAGCTCTGCCTCCTAGCCTTTTTTTTTTTTTTAAGATTAAAAAGAATTTTTTTAAGTCTTTGAATTTGTTACAATATTGCTCCTGTTCTATGTTTTGGTTTTTTAGCCCTGAGGCATGTGGGATTTCAGCTCCCCTCCAGGGATACCCATATCCCCTGCATTGGAAGACAAAGTCTTAACCACTGGACCACAAGGGAAGCCACATGCCTCCTAATCTTGTCCCCTGCCCTAACTTACTTGATCCACTCAGGAGACAGAATGATCCTCTAGATGTTTACTTATTTCTTTCCTGTACATACCTTGTAAACTTTCTGATATGAGTATTGTTACTCCAGTTTTCATTTGATTTCTATTTGCATGAAATAACCTTCTCCCATCACCTTACTTTCAGGCTGTAAGTATCCCTAGGTCTGAGGTGGGTCTCTTGTAAACAGCATGTATTCGGGTCTTGTTTCTGTATCCATCCACCCAGCCAGTCTATGTCTTTTGGTGGGTGCATTTAATCCATTTACATTTAAGGTAATTATCAGTATGTATGATCCTATTACCATTTTCTTAATTGTTTTGGTCTGTAAAGCTTTTGATTTCTCCATCAAATTTGAACAGAGTTTTGCTGGGTAGAATATTCTTGGCTGTAGGTTCTTCCCTTTCATTTAAATATATCATCCCACTCCCTTCTGGCTTGCAGAGTTTCTGTTGAGAAATCAGCTGAGAACCTTATGGGAGTTCCCTTGTATGTTATTTGTCATTTTTCCGTTGTTGCTTTTTAACATTTTATCTTTGTCTTTTTATCAGTTTGATTACAGTGTGTCTTGGTGTGTTCCTCCTTTGGTTTATTCTTCCTGGAACTCTCTGCAGTTTTTGGATATGGTTGACTATTTCCTTTCCTGTGTTAGGAAAGTTTTCAGCTATTATCTCTCCAAATATTTTCTCGGGTCCTTTCTCTCTCTCTCTCTCGGGGACCCCTACAATGTGGATGATGGTACATTCAGTGTTGTCCCAGAGGTCTCTTAGGCTGTCTTCATTTTTTATTTTTCATTCTTTTTTCTATATTGTTTTGCAGCAGTGATTTCTTCCATTATGTCTTCCAGGTCACTTCTCTGTTCTTCTGCATTAATTATTCTGTCAGTGATTCCTTCTAGTGTTTTGTTCACCTCTCTTTGTTGGCTCTTTAGTTCTTCAGTAAAATTTCTTGCATATTCTCTGTTCTTTTTCCAAAATCCTATATCATCTTCACTATCATTATTCTGAATTCTTTTTCTGGAAGGTTGCCTATCTCCACTTCACTCAGTTTTTTTTCTGGGGTTTTATCTTGTTCCTTCATCTGGAACATAATCCTCTGCATTTTCACTTTAACTTTCTGATTATGTTTTTGTTCTGGAGACTCAGTTGTAGTTCTTCTTGCTTCTTGTCTGCCCTCTAGTGGAAGAGGCTATCTAAAAGGCTTGTTCAAGTTTCCTGATGGGAGGGACTGGGGGTGGGAAAAACTGGGTGTTGCTCTGGTGGGCAGGGCTGCAATTAGTAAAACTTTAATCCAATTGTCTGCTGATGGGTGGGGCTGTGCTCCCTCCCTGTTAGTTGCTTGGCCCTGGAGTCCATAGCCTCTAAGGTAGAGCTAATGATGTCCTCCAGTAGGGCCCACATCGATGGGCACTTCCCAGAACTGCTGCTGCCAGTTCCCCTGTCCCTGTGGTGAGCCACTGCCACCCCATGCCTCTGCAGAAGACCCTTCAACACTAGCAGGGAGGTCTGGTTCAGTCTCTTGTGGTGTCACTGCTCCTTTCCCCTGGGTCCTAATGTGCACAAGATTTTGTGTGTATGCTCCAAGAATGAGGTCCTCATTCCCTCAGTCCTCTGAGAGTCCTGCAATCAAATCTCACTGGCCTTCAAAGTCCCATCCGCTGGGAATTTCTGGTCCCTTTCTGAATGCCCAGGCTGAGAAACCTGAGGGGGGCCTAGACCCTTACACCAGTGGGAGAGCTTTTTGGTAGTCCTGTTCTCCAGCCTGTGGGCTGTCCGCCCAGGGGGTATGGGATTTGATTTCATCATGACTGCACCCCTCCTACCATCTCACTGCAGCTTCTCCTTTGTCTTTGGATGTGGGTTATCTTTTTTCGGTGGATCCCAGCATCCTGCTGTCTATAGTTGTTCGATAGCTGGTTGCAGTTTTGGTGCTCAAACCGAAGGAGATGGACGCACATCCTTCTGCTCCACCATCTTGAGCCAATCCTAAGCCTTATGGTACTTTTGGGAAAGTCTATTGTAAATTCTAAGACAAAAAGGTCCTACTGAGAGAATAATCTTTTAAAAACAAAAACAGCGATGCTTCAACAGCTTCCTCTATTGCTAAGATTTACTCAGAAGAAAATCCAAGTTCCTTTGCAGACTGCAGGGTCCCTCCATGACCCAGGTCGCTCCCCTCCCCTCTGGCCTTTCCTCCACGCTAACCCCTGCTCCCACATCAAGTTCAGGGACCCAGCAAGCGGGTTTATATTCACTACTCAATCTTCTCACAGAGCTCTAGGCTCTTCTCTCAGCTGGTTTTGTCTCAACCTTCCAGTCTCAGCTCAAGTGTCACCTTCCAGCTCCCCAAGTCTTAAATTGCCTGTTAAGTGCTTTCAGAGCCCACTGAACAAACTTTAAATGTCTCTCTCTCTCTCTTAACATGTGCATACTGCTTTATTTACTTTTGGCTGTGCTGGTCTTTGTTGCTTCACACAGGCTTTCTCTAGTTGTGGTGCGTGGGCTTCTCACTGTGGTGGCTTTTCCTGTGGAACACAGGCTCTAGGCACACAGGCTTCGGTAGCTGCACCATGCAGGCTCAGGAGTTGCGACTTGCTGGCTCCAGGGCATGCAGGCTTCAGTAGGCACAGGGGCTCATCAGCTGTGGCGTTGGGGCCCTAGAGTGTGCGGGCTTCAGTAGCTGTGGCATGCTAAATGATTCTTATTTGTTGACTTACAGTCTGTCTCCTTTGCGAGAATGTACATCCCAAAGCAGAACAGGGACGTGTATTTTTCACTGTTGCACTAATCCCTAGCACCATCGGCACAGGGTGTAGGCAAAGTATACTTACACACAGTAAATACGTATAGAACATTAAATGAAAGGATGAAGCGATCCACCGAAAAGCCGCCTCTTCTCAAACTCCCTGCTAGTCTTCATCATAATCGGTAGAGGGCAGCAAAGACCCTGTGTTATCTGACTTCTGAGGTTTCCACCAGAAACTCCAGAAAACGTACTCTCCTTTGCCAAATAGCAGGGTCAGATTTATCAGGAATCTTGGGGAAATGTCTTGCCTTAAACTTTCTTTCCTCTCCTTATTCCTGAAGCCCTCTTTTCCTCTGAGCCATTTACAGATTTTTTTTTTTTTTAAAGATTTCAGGGACAATGATCCTTAGAAATTAAAGCAGATGTTGTATTGATCAGTGGCCTGGAGCCTTACCTTCCTGCCAGACGAGTTAGGGTGGAAAAAAGACACTCCTGTCATAGCTGACAGCTGTGTGGGTCGTAACGATTTAGGCTCTCCCTTATGGTGTTTGGGAAGGAGCAGGTACCAGCTAGGCAGCTGCTGTTTATGTTTTGAGCACTTGTAAAAGCAGATTGTGTGTGTGTGTTTCTAGTTCTGTCTTCCGCCTGGATCCAGTTCTGCTTATTCCATCTTCGCTTCTTCTTTAACGATCTCCCACCCGGAGCAGGAACCTCAGCATCTGCTGCCTTTGTGGGTTCCTTTACCGAGAATGCACCCTGAATCCAGGTGAGTCAACAGTAGAATTGGCATCCACACAATCCCAGGATGGTGTTTTCATTTGACCTCTGCTCCCCAAAATAGGTACTGAGACTTATGACTTACCAGGGCTTCCCTGACAGCCCAGGTGGTAAAGAATCTGCCTGCAATTAAGGAGACCCCGGTTCAATCTGTGGGTCGGGAAGATCCACTGCAGAAGGGATAGGCTACCCACTTCAGTATTTGGGGGCTTCCCTTGTAGCTCAGCTGGTAAAGAATCTGCCTGCGATGCAGGAGACCCTGGTTCGATCCCTGAGTTGGGAAGATCCCTGGAAAAGGGAAAGGCTACCCACTCCAGCATTATGGCCTGGAGAATGATTTATGACTTACCAAGCCTGGGTGTGTGCTCTGTGGTACAGGTACAGTTTGATTGAAAGAATCAAAGAGAGGCAGAGTTGCTCAACCTCAGTGCCACTGACATTCTGGACTGGATAACTCTTTGTTGTGAGAACATTCTAGGATTTTGGCAACCTCCCTGGCCTCTCCTCATCAGATGCAGGTAGCACCCACCCCTAAGCTGTGATGACCAAATATTTTTTCAAACAATGCAAAATGTCCCCTGGAGACAGGTTCCTACCATTTCAATCTTGAAAGCCATTCTTTTGAGGATCATGGTGGAAATCTTTTGGTGTGTCTTTCCAGCCTGAGTCCATGACCCCTTTCTCCTACCTCTGCTCCTCACTATCCTGTGCATGCGTGCTGTGACCCCAAAGTCTATGGACCAGGTAGATTGGACATCTGACCCAACTTAGGTCTCAGCTTCTTTCCTTTGGGAATTTGAAACTAGGACCCAGGGACTGAGTACCACCTGGGTTCTTCAGGGGGATAAAACTCTGACTCAAATTTAGAAGATGTAGGCAGATGTATGATAATGTGGGGAACATGCAACAGGCATCCTACTGCAGAGATAATGAAATAAACCACAAGGGAGGGGGAGGGAAGACAAATTAGAAGGTAGGGATTAACGTACACACACAACTGTATATGAGACTGATAGCCAAAAAGGACTACTGTATAGGTAGGAAACTCTACTCAATATTTTGTAATAATCTATAAAAATCTGCAAAAGAATATATAGAGATATGTGTGTACTTTGTATGTGTAACTAAATCCCTGTGCTATACACCTGAGACTAACAACACTGTAAATCAACTATATTCAGTTTAAAGATAAAATCAAATAAACTACAGAGAAACCCACAGGGAAGAGGCAGACAGAAGGTGCCTCGTTCTGGCCCTTTCTGGTTCTAGTATTTCCCAAGGATAGGCTCAACTTCCTGCCTTGGGTAGGAAGTACGTTGGTAACTATTAATAATTCCTCTTTTGTGCTAGGACAGTATTTGTTTATTTCTGAGTCCTAACTAGTACATTCTCTGTAATCTAGAAGTAAAGTCATAATCAGAAAACATCAGGGATCTAGGCAGTTGGGGGAATAGTAGCTGACCCACCTCTCCACTCCTCGTGTGCTCTGGCCTTCTTTCTCTAACAAATGGCTTCCTCACTCTCTCTGTGGAGTTTTTCTTGCCTTAACGTTGGCTTGTTCGTGGCCTCAGGTGCCGCAGCCTCAACTCAACTGGTGGTGCCTTCGCTAACAGGCCAGTTTCTTGGTTCAGATTCCTGGGCAAGAGAGTCTGACTGGCTCACGTGGCAAAACACTATCAGCTGCGCATCCCACAGTCATCGCTCCCAATCAGTTTTGCTCAAGTGAACAACCCCAGGTGATGAACCAGAATTGGTTTGTTAAGGGCGATGAGATGTAAAAGAAATCCTCCTGAGGGGCTTATGGAAAGAACTTTATTCTTGATACAAGAGGGCAAAGCCCAAGGAGGAGCCAGTCCATCCCCGTCCTGCACACTCTGGATATGTCTGTGAGGACACGACATATGAAGCTGCTGTGGCAGCCATTTTGCAACTGTGAAGTAAAGCCTAGAGGCCGAGAGAGAAGAGGCCTAGGACCTTCTTGAGCTGACAAATTAACAACCCTGGAGCCCTGTACCTTTAATCTTCTTGTTACATGAGATAATTAGGTATCCTTACAGTTTCAGCTACTTTGACTCTGGTGTCCTGTTACATGAAGCCAAAGGATCCTGACCGATACAATATAGCTCATCTTTTCAGACCAGGTCACTCAGGTCCCAGGTCACCAGCTGGTTATCCTGTAGATTCACTGTCTTGGAGTCACACACCTACCTCCAATCCATGTGTTTATTCCCCTGCTGCAAGCTTCTATGAAATTTCTTTAACCTGCAGAAAAGTTGAAGAAATAATACAGTGAATATTGAAATATCCCTTACTTAAGATTCACCAGCTGTTAATATATGCAGCTAAATGCTGCATATGTTCATTGTATAATATTTCCATATATTTGGAGGTGTTTTTTTCACTGAACCATTTGAAAGGAAGTTAGAGAGCTTATGAAACTTCACCCCAAAGTATTTCAGCAATTATCTCCTAAGAAACAAGGACATTGTCCTATATAACTAAATTGACATTACAGTAGATTCAATACGTATCACGTTATTCTATGATATAAAAATCTTACTAAATTCTTCAATTTTCCCAGTAATGTCCTTTTAGCATGTTTTGCTTTTTTCTAGTCCCGTTTATTCTACAAAAGCTTTTTTTTTTTTTTTTTTTTGGTCTTTCCTGTCACTGACTTTCAGTTCAGTTCTTTTATAGAACGTTCCATAATTTGGATTATCCAGTTACTTCTTCAGAATTAGATTTATGTAAAAATTTTTAGCAAAAACTCTACAGAGGTGATGTTAGGTCCCTCTCAGCATGTCACAGGAGGCACAGGAAGCCACTGTGTTCTATTACTGGTCTTGCTAAAGTTTAAACAGTTAATTAAGGTGCTATGTGCCAGAATGTTCCACTGTAAAGGCATCTTTTCAAACTTTATATAATTAATAAGTAATCTGTGGGATAACACTTTGAGGATATCTTGTTTCCCAACAGCTTTCACCCGATGTTTTAGCAGCCATTCATAAGCCTTGCCTGAATCAACTATTGTATCAGTGATTACAAAAATCACTTTTGAAAAAATTTTATAATTTCCTCTACATTAACTGGCATTCTATTTAAGAGCTTTCTCTCCCCTCACACTCCATTTTCTTGAGTATTATTATGAACTTGGATTTTTCATTACCCCTAAGTTTCAGTTTTCAAGTTGGCCCCCTTAAAGTGGGGAGCCCCCTCTAGCTGGTCTCTGTCCTTCAGACATGATCCCATCAATGTCTGAGCACTTCTTTGCTCTCTAGCAGAGGAAGCCCCAAGTTCGTTTGGTACTTTCCAGACCTGGAATCAGCCTTTCTCCAAGAAGGCCTGATTCCTTTTAATGAGAAGCAGTTCACAGAAAGCAAGAATCGGCTGCTTATAGAGTGCGCATTGCTATTGGGGTGTCATGGTGTCTAGGTCCTTTCAGTAGACATAGCCAAGAAGTAGGTTTCATTTTAGATCATTAATTTATCTTGATCCCCAACTCCAGCTGGGCTTCCCTGATAGCTCAGTTGGTAAAGAATCCACCTGCAATGCAGGAAATCCTGGTTCAATTCCTGGGTCAAATAGATCTGCTGGAGCAGGGACAGGCTACCCACTCTAGTCTTCTTGGGCTTCCCTTGCGAGTCAGCTGGTAAAGAATCCTCCTGCAATAAGGGAGATCTGGGTTCAATCCCTGGGCTGATCATCTGGAAAAGAGAAAGGCTACCCACTCCAGTATTCTGGCCTGGAGAATTCCATGAACAGAGCCCATGGGGTCACAAAGAGTCAGACACGACTGAGCGACTTTCACTTTCCAACTCCAATCCAGCACCAGAAGATTTTTCTTCTTTTCCCCCAGTTCATATTTTTATCTCCTTTCTCTCAGAGTGAGAACCTAGCTTTCAATCCAACATCAATATATTTATTAATACTCACTTGCTCCTCCCTGCAGTACACCCAAGAGTCAGAATGTCTGTTCTCAGTACCTTTACCAACCATACTACTACTACTACTAAGTCGCTTCAGTTGTGTCCGACTCTGTGCGACCCCAGAGACGGCAGCCCACCAGGCTCCCCCATCCCTGGGATTCTCCAGGCAAGAACACTGGAGTGGGTTGCCACTGCCTTCTCCAATGCATGAAAGTGAAAAGTGAAAGAGAAGTCGCTCAGTTGTGTCCGACCCTTAGCAACCCTGTGGACTGCAGCCTACCAGGTTCCTCCGTCCATGGGATTTGCCAGGCAAGAGTACTGGAGTGGGCTGCCATTGCCTTCTCCTTACCAACCACAGACCTACTCATAAGTTCCAGATTGTTTGCGGCACTTTTTTAATCCCTAGAATACAGCCCACTAAAGGTAACAAGGTCTGTTAAAAACCTTTAAACCTTGAAATAGATTCATTTGTTTCTCTTTATACTCAATGTTAGGGTTCTCCTAATATATTGATTTAATTTTTTGTGATAGTGGGCTTTTTAACTTTCTCCAGTTTTATTAACATATAACTGAAATATAATATTTGAAAGTTTAAGGTGTACAGCATAATGATTTGGTATATGTATATACTGTGATATGATTACCACAGTGAACTTAATTAATATCTGTAACAAAACTACAGACTGCTTTACAAGTTTGCATGTCATCCTTGTGCAGGGGCCATGTTAATCATCTCTGCATTATTTCAATTTTATATGTGCCACTGAAGTGAGCACTAACTTAATTATTTTGCATATGTAAAACAGCAGCATGGTTCAAAAGTCAAAACTATATTAAAATGTAACTCAGAGAAGTTTTAACCCCGTACATAGCCAATTATTAGTTTCTTGTTTATCCTTTAATTGCAAAAATAATCAAATGTGTATGTACATACACACACATATATTCTCATTTTGCCTTCTATTCAAATGGTAGCACACTATATACACTCCTCTCTGCACCTTATTTTTTTTACTTCATATTATTTTATGTTATATACATGCAAGGGTTTTATAGCACTTGTATCTCACTTATTTGCTCTCTCAAATGTATTTGGTATTTCAGTTCAATTGCTCAGTCGTGTCCAACTCTTTGTGACCCTATGGAATGCAGCACACCAGGCCTCCCTGTCCATCACCAACTCGTGGAGCTTCCTCAAACTTATGTCCATCGACTAGGTGAAGCCATCCAACCATCTCATCCTCTGTCATCCCCTTCTCCTCCTGCCATCAATCTTTCCCAGGATTTTTTTCCCAGGTCTTTTCCAATGAGTTAGTTATTCACATCAGGTGGCCAAAGTATTGGAGTTTCAGGACTCCAATATGAATAATGAATATTCAGGACTGATTTCCTTTAGGATTGACTTTAGGATTTGGTATTTAGGATGTTTTTATTTTTATGATTTGGTATTTAGGAAGGTTTTATTTTTATGGTCACTTTTGTAAAGCTAAAATAACCTCAGTCTCCAACCCCACCTTAATTTTGTTATTTTCTAATGGTTCCCCAACAATACTGAAAACAGTCAACAATTTATTTTCCTCTCTCATCTCTATCCACCAGCATCTTATTGCAATAAATATCCTTTACCTCCATCAGCAACAAGTATATTCAATAAGTATATTCTATATGCTATCTCTAGTCAAGGCTATGGTTTTTCCAGTAGTCATGTATGGATGTGAGAGTTGGACTATGAAGAAGGATGAGCACCGAAGAATTGATGCTTTTGAACTGTGGTGTTGGAGAAGACTCTTGACAGTCCCTTGGACGCAAGGAGATCCAACCAGTCCATTCTGAAGGAGATCAACCCTGGGACTTCTTTGGAAGGAATGATGCTAAAGCTGAAACTCCAGTACTTTGGCCACCGCATGACAAGAGTTGACTCATTGGAAAAGACTTTGATGCTGGGAGAGATTGAGGGCAGGAGGAGAATGGGACGACCAAGGATGAGATGGCTGGATGGCATCACTGACTCGATGGATGCGACTCTGAGTGAACTCTGGGAGTTGG
Organism: Oryx dammah; assembly: GCF_014754425.2. NCBI lineage: Eukaryota > Metazoa > Chordata > Mammalia > Artiodactyla > Bovidae > Oryx > Oryx dammah. The sequence continues at coordinate 52,454,289 of NW_024070189.1, forward strand.
TGATGGACAGGGAGGCCTGGCGTGCTGCGATTCATGGGGTCACAAGGAGTCGGACACGACTGAGCGACTGAACTGAACTGAACTGATATTCTATCTCTCTTATCATTCTTCCCTTTTAATTATTGTATAATATCTTCTTTGCCTGAGCATGTACTCTTCTTACAACCATCATAGTTTTCTGAGTAAATATATACTTAATGCTTGCCATCAGTCTTTATGCCAATGTCTTTTCATTTTCGTTCTCTAAAAAGCCTTTCTTCAGTAAATTCATGGGAGCAGTATTCTCTGTTTCTTTCATGTTCATCATTTGTGACCTGTTAGCTGGATATTAAATCTTTGGCTGATGTTTTCTTTCCTTGAATATCTTCAATATGTTACACTATCTCTTCTGGAATAAAGTCTGAAGACAATTATTTCTTTCCCATCAAGGTGACTTGATATTTTGACTAGATACCCAAATGATATTTTTCTTTCTTATAATGTCCAGAAGTTTGAGAATATACCTTGACATTAGTCATTCTGGATTGATTTTCCTAGGTAGTATCAAATCTCTTTTTTCTCAGGAAAAATTTTCTTAAAAGTTTGCTTTTTAAATTTAAATTACTTTTAAATTTCCATTGCTTTTTTCTTCCCTGTGTGTCTTCTATTATATATGGCTTGTTCATTTGTTTGTTTACCTTCTACATCCATCACTTCCTTTCAGATCTCTTTGATTTGTTGGAATTCCCTCCTTTTCACCTACTGTTTATTTAAAGGTGTTATAATGTATTTATTCACTTCTATTTTTCCAATTTTAATCTCCATTTCTCAAATGATTAATATTAATTCTAATTGGGGGTTCTCCTACATTTCTGAGAGTCTCTAATTCTGATTTATATACTTCTTTCCTGTCTAATATGATTTTATTAGTTTTTTTTAGCTCATTTTGAAATAGTTAAAATTTTCATGTCTTATAAGCATGTTTTCCTTGTATATTTTCATTGTTAGAATGTTATTAGACTCTTTTTCCTTTCTTTTTTTGCAATGACTTAGTGTTGGACTTTTTTCTAGTTTTATTGAGATACAATCAACATAGAACATTGTATAAGTTTAAGGTGTACAATGATTTGGTATACTTATATATTGCAAAATGATCATCACAATAAGGTTAGTTAACATATCTGACAATGTTTGATTTGAACACAATCTTATTCTATTATTCATTTTTATAGGAATTTAGTTTTTCCTTTATGAAGGAAGGGTGAACCAGGGGTAAATTTTCTGGCTTCATTATTCTAGATTTCCTTCTTCTGATGTCCTTATCAAGAATTTTTTAAATGGCCTTTTATACATTCTGAGATGTAGTTCCTCTGCTCTTTTATCTAGACTTTCTTTTTCCTTTACTTCTATTATCCCATACTTGCTCATTTGGATTCTACTCTCAGAAGTCTTCTTTTGTTGTAAGGTTTTCTTCTGAAAAGCAGCTTTGTAATTAAGTTGAAGTTCAAAGAGCCAAAACCATCACAGCTACTTTACACCTTATTTGGGACCCCATACCCCCCATCTTTACTGAAGTGTAGAAACCCCCTCGCAGTCCCAGTAGTTGTTCTCAGATTGGTCTACTCTGATTTTCAGTGAGCCAGAAATGGTATCGACCTAACAGAATCAGAAGATATTAAGAAGAGGTGACAAGAATACACAGAAGAACTATACAAAAAAGATCTTCATGACCCAGATAACACAATAGTGTGATCACTCACCTAGAGCCAGACATCCTAGAGTGCAAAGTCAAGTGGGCCTTAGGAAGCATCACCATGAACAAAGCTAGTGGAGGTGATGGAATTACAGTTGAGCTATTTCAAATCCTAAAAGATGATGCTGTGAAAGTGCTGCCCTCAGTTCAGTTCAGTTCAGTCGCTCAGTTGTGTCCGACTCTTTGCAACCCCATGAACCACAGCACACCAGGCCTCCCTGTTCATCACCAACTCCCAGAGTCTACCCAAACCCATGTCCGTTGTGTCGGTGATGCCATCCAACCATCTTATCCTCTGTCGTCCCCTTCTCCTCCTGCCCTCAATCTTTCCCAGCATCAGCGTCTTTTCAAATGAGTCAGCTCTCTGCATCAGGTGGCCAAAGTATTGGAGTTTCACCTTCAACATCAGTCCCTCCAATGAACACCCAGGACTGATCTCCTTTAGGATGGACTGGTTGGATCTCCTTGCAGTCCAAGGGACTCTCAACAGTCTTCTCCAACACCACAGTTCAAAAGCATCAATCCTTCTTTGCTCAGCTTTCTTTATAGTCCAACTCTCACATTCACACATGACTACTGGAAAAACCATAGCCTTGACTAGATGGACCTTTGTTGGCAAAGTAATATATCTGCTTTTTAATATGCTGTCTAGTTTGGTCATAACTTTCCTTCCAAGGAGCAAGCATCTTTTAATTTCATGGCTGCAATCACCATCTGCAGTGATTTTGGAGCCCAGAAAAATAAAGTCAGCCACTGTTTCCACTGTTTCTCCATCTATTTGCCATGAAGCGATGGCAAAAACAAGACCGGGAGGGGACTGTGGCTCAGATCATGAACTCCTTATTGCCAAATTCAGACTTAAACTGAAGAAAGTAGGGGAAACCACTAGACCATTCAGGTATGACCTAAATCAAATCCCTTATGATTATACAGTGGAAGTGAGAAATAGATTTAAGGGACTAGATCTGATAGACAGAGTGCCTGATGAACTATGGACAGAGGTTCGTGACATTGTACAGGAGACAGGGAGCAAGACCATCCCCAAGAAAAAGGAATGCAAAAAAGCAAAATGGCTATCTGAGGAGGCCGTACCACTAGCTGTGAAAAGAAGAGAAGCAAAAAGCAAAGGAGAAAAGGAAAAATATACCCATTTGATGCAGAGTTCCAAAGAATAGCAAGGAGAGATAAGAAAGCCTTCCTCAGTGATCAGTGCTGCACTCAATATGTCAGCAAATTTGGAAAACTCAGCAGTGGCCACAGGACTGGAAGAGGTCACTTTTTAATTCCAATCCCATAGAAAGGCAATGCCAAAGAATTCTCAAACTACCGCACAATAGCACTCATCTCACATGCTAGCAAAGTAATGCTCAAAATTCTCCAAGCCAGGCTTCAACAGTACGTGAACCATGAACTTCCAGATGTTCAAGTTGGATTTAAAAAGGCAGAGGAACCAGAGATCAATTGCAACATCTGTGGATCATAAAAAAAGCAAGAGAGTTACAGAAAAACATCTACTTCTGCTATATTGCCTACGTCAAAGCCTTTGACTGTGTGGATCACAACAAACTGTGGAAAATTCTTCAAGAGATGGGAATACCAGACCACTTTACCTGCCTCCTGAGAAATCTGTATGCAGTTCAAGAAGCAACAGTTAGAACTGGACATGAAACAACAGACTGGTTCTAAATTAGGAAAGGAGTATGTCAAGGCTGCATATGGTCACCCTGCTTATTTAACTTATATGCAGAGTACATCATGCTAAATGCTGGGCTGGATTAAGCACAAGCTGGAATCGAGATTGATGGGAAAAATATCATTAACCTCAGATATGCAGATGACACCACCCTGATGGCAGAAAGCGAAGAAAAACTAAAGAGCCTCTTGATGAACGTGAAAGAGGAGAGTGAAAAAGTTGGCTTAAAACTCAGCATTCAGAAAACTAAGATCATGGCATCTGGTCCCATCACTTCCTGGCAAATAGATGGGGAAACAGTGGAAAAAGTGAGAGACTTTATTTTCTTGGGCTCCAAAATCACTGCAGGTGACTCCAGCCATGAAATTAAAAGACACTTGCTCCTTATAAGAAAAGTTATGACCAACGTAGACAGCATATTAAAAAGCAGATATATTACTTTGCCAACAAAGGTTCGTGTAGTCAAAGCTATGATTTTTCCAATAGTCATGTATGGATGTAAGAGTTGGACTATAAAGAAAGCTGAGCACTGAAGAATTGATGCTTTTGAACTACGGTGTTGGAGAAGACTGTTGAGAGTTCCTTGGACTGCAAGGAGATCCAACCAGTCCATCCTAAAGGAAATCAGTCCTGGGTGTTCATTGGAAGGACTGGTGCTAAAGCTGAAACTCCAATACTTTGGCCACCTGATGCAAAGAACTCACTCATTTGAAAAGACCCAGATACTGGGAAAGATTGAAGGCACGAGGAGAAGGGAACAGAGGATGAGATGGTAGGATGGCTCACTGACTAGATGGACGTGAGTTTGAGTAAGCTCTGGAAGTTGGTGATGGACAGAGAAGCCCGGTGTGCTGCAGTCCATGAGGTCGCAAAGAGTTGGACACGACTGAGTGACTGAACTGAACTGAACTAGTGCCAACCTTAAGAGTTCTCCTGTTCTCAGGTCTGTCAGATACCTCATGGCTTCCTCCTGTGCAGACCCTGATACGATGTGGGTCTTGAACTACTGGTAATTTTCCTCCATCTGCTCATAATTTGAGGTTCACAAGAATATCCTTTTCATCTAGAACAAAAATTTGAAAAAGTAAATGTCAGTCAAGGAGGAACTGGCTTAAAAATGTAGTATAATATCATTATAGTTATTAATAAGGTGAAATCAATGGTTAATTTTATGTAACAATATGAAAAGCAATATATTGCTAAATAAGAGATACAAAGCTTTTATATTATGACATAATTAATATTTTTTTATGTTTTAATACATATTTTTAGGGCTTCCCTGGTGGCTTAGTGGTAAAGAATCTGCCAGCCAACTCAGGAGACATGGGTTCAATCCCTGATCTGGGATGATCCCACTTGCGGAACACCTAAGCCTGCACTACAACTACTGAGCCTGTGTTCTAGAGCCTGGGAGTGGAAACTACTGGGCCCACACCCCACAGCTACTGAAGTCCGTGTGCTCCAGAGTCCATGCTCTGCAACAAGAGAAGCTGCCTGCAACAAGAAGCCTGCACACAGCAACTAGAGCGCAAGTCCTGCTCACTGCAACTAGAGAGAAGCCCACGTAGCAGCGAAGACCCAGCAGAGCCAAAAATAAGTAAATAAAGATTAAATATTATATATATACTTTAATGTTAATAATACATGTATGTATACATTAGTGTAAAAGATGCCTAGAAAAAGGAACACCCATTTATTCAGGTACTGGTGGGAGGAAGCTATGTCTACTTTATGCATATGAGTTGTACAGATAAGTAGTATTAGATTCTTTTATTGAGCTTAAGTTGGCCTGTAGATCTGGTCAAGAAGGGCTCCTACCTTGGACCTCATTTGTGAGAGAGTCTGATAATCATGAACACACAGTGAAACGGTAAACTTGTTAAAGACGCTATGAGATTCGGTACCCACTACTGACACGGAGTAGCCATCATCGTAAACATCCACACTGATGACTAACACCATTTAGGTTGCAGAAAATGCTTCTCCACATCTCTTGCTCTCTGTTCTGAAAGCAAAAGCTACCTTAACTCAATCAAATGTCAAGAAGAATCATGAGTTGTCCTGCTGCCAACAGCATAGGACACTGCTTAGCATAAGTAGAATTTGAGCTATGGAAGCATTTAGGTAAGAGAAAAGACAAATTAATTCACTTGTCAAATCCTTCCTCTCAGATGTCATGAATGCTATAGATTCTTGCATGATAAAGTATCATTTCCCGGGAGTACTGAGAGTCTACTTTCTTGCTTTCTTCAAGTTCCAGCTTGTAGACCTGTAAGCACTCATGAATAAATGCAGTATTTTCAATAATTACATATGGCAGCCAGAGAACATTTTACAGTATTAAACAATATTATCCTTATATCACGCTTCCCTGATAGCTCAGTGATGAAGAATTCACCCACCAATACAGGAGACACAGGTTCGCTCTCTGGGTCAGGAAGGTCCCCTGGAGTAGGCAACCACTCCAGTATTCTTGTCTGGGAAATCCCATACATGGAGGAGCCTGGTGGGCTACAGTCCATAGGCTCCCGAAGAGTCAGACACAACTGAAGCGACTAAACAACAATCCTTATATCATTTTTATATATACTCCAGATATAACATGTTTGAGCATATATAGCAATTTTTGGCATTGGAAACTGATGAATACTGAATATAAGAATTATAAATAATTTTATGCTTATGAGAATATAAGCTATAATGACATTTTTAAACTAAAGTAAAAACTAAGCTTTATTTGAATAATTTTTGTTTAAATTGTAATGACCAACCATTATTATTTTAATTTTGTTTTTAACTTTAATAGATTATTTTAGAAGAAAAATGACATTTTGAGAAAAGGAGGTCCCTATTCTGTGAGACACAACAAATAGGAAAAATAATTTTCAATACTTTAACATTTCCTTTAATTGTATTTTTTTTTTTTTAGTACTACCAGTTTATTGCTACCAACTCGTCACCCTCCACCCTCATGCACACATGCTCAGCCATGTGACCCCATGGACTGCAGCCCGCCAGGCTTCTCTGTCCATGGACTTTTCCAGGCAAGAATACTGGAGTGGGTTGCCATTTCCTTCTCCCTTTAATTGTATTTTTGATGACATATATTCAAACTTGGAACCTTTTGAATATAATTACATTTTATCTTTTAATTCTATAGATCATTGAAAATGAGAACAAGTTGAGACTGGGATAGAAACACAAAACATGAAAGTAAGGCTCAGAAAAGTAAGGACTGAAAAGATATTAGAGTATATTCAAAGAGATAGTCTGCTTCATTTTTTAAATTTCAGACACTGAAAGTAAACAGGCTTCTGCTGAGCATGACCCATACACAGTTCACAAGCAGGTATGACAAGTTCTTTATTTAATGTATTTTAGCTACTATGCAAAACAAGGAAACGCACAAGCAAAGTATATTTACCATCCATGACTCAAAAAGATTGAATGAAATACCTATTACTTTATGTTCTTTACTAATGCAGCTTTTTTTCCTGGTCAAAACAATGAAACATATGTTTTTTCTATAAAATTCACAACACGTGCAATTCTGGCCTGCCCATCAGAAGATAAATTGCAAAAAAAATTTGTCAAGTTGATGAGAAATATGAAATCTTTGGATCTTTATTGTTTGTTGGAAAGTGAGCCTGTGAAAAATCTGTCATATCCTTCTGAAATCATCTGATTGATCCAGGAAAAATGTAAGTTGATTCAAATTATTGGCTATGAATTTTCCATTGAATAAATGACAGAAAATTTAATATTTCAAACAAAAACAAAATGTTTTTCAAATAGAGAAAGTAACCATAGAAACTTTTTAATATCTTAAGATGGAAGGCCAAAGTATTTTGTTACCATTATTACACATTTCACAGTCAATTTTCACAATTAGTTTTGGCCAGGGGAACCATTTGTGACTAGAAATACTTAGGTTCTCAATTAAAAGAATACAAAATGTTACCTGTACCAAAAACAAACAAAACCACAACATATGCAAAAACTAGAACTGAAAAAAAAGCCCTAAAGAATAGCAAATAGGGAACTTCCTGGTTGTTGCCTGGTTAAGAATCTGCCTTGTAATGTAGGGGACACAGGGTGAATCCTGGTCGGGGAGCTAAGCTCCCACATGCCACAGAGCAACTATCCCGCACTCGGCAACTAGAGAGCCTTTGCACCACAAGCAGACTGCATGTGACTCAGTGAAGATCCTGCAGGCTGCAATGAAGACCCGATGCAGCCAAAGAATAGATAAATAAGTATTTTAAAAAAACGGCAAATAGTAATCAACCGAGAAACCAGTAAACACACAAATACTAATCTTGGAACCATATTCTTAAAGAATAGTCACAGGATTCAATATTTTGTAATAACCTGTAAGGGAAAAGAATCTGAAAAAAGAATATATAATACATATGTGTGTGTGTGTGTGTGTGTATATATATATATATATGTATACATGTGTGTGTGTAACTGAATCACTGTGCTGTATACCTGAAACTAACACAACATGGTAAACCAACTACAAGTTAAAAAAAAAGGATAATCACAGGTGTTCCATATTTAACCAAGCTTTGTGAGACAATAGCACAACATCCATAGAAAACAATGGACATTTTCTAGTTTGGTAGAAAAAATCTGATGTCAGAAAACTTTCAAATTTGATGTTAGAATGTAAGATAGATTTTTTAAAAGCCATATAAAAATAGATAATTCAAAATAGTATTAAAAATGAGAAAAGAAATTACACATACAAGTTTTAACATTAATGACAACTAATTTAACTAGAGTATGCTAGGACAAATCATACTGAACAACTAACATTCGTCATGTCCAGTCATGACACGACCATCACACAGTCACGAGCAGCTCTTTGTGACCCCATGGACTGTAGCCCACCAGGCTCCTCAGTCCATAGGGATTCTCCAGGTAAGAATACTGGAGTGGGTTGCCTCGCCCTCCTCCAGAGGATCTTCCCAACCCAGGGACTGAATCCAAGTCTCCGCATTGCAGGCAGATTCTTTATTGTCTAAGCCACCAGGGAAGCCCAAGAATAGTGGAACGGGTAGCCTATTCCTTCTCCAGGGGAACTTCCCAACCCAGGAATCGAACTGAGGTCTCTTGCATTGTAGGTGGATTCTTTACCAGCTGAGCTACCAGGAAAGCCCAACATTCAATGTACATATGGTCAAACTATCAAAAGATAAAAACTGAGGAAGTCAAAATGAACATTTTATTGGTTTCACACAGATTGTAAAAAGTGGAACTACAAAACCAACTTTGAATTTCGGGCATTGATGGAAAGAACAGTGAGGGCACACTAATGATAATAGCCACTGGGAAGGAACAAGTGTTATTTTTGTGAGCCAATGCATTATTTGAGTTTCTTATTCAGAGACAAATTCTCAGCCATACTAAGATAGCATTTTTGGTGCAACTTAATGATCACATAGGATATTTTCTATATTTGTCCAAATATGAAATATCTTGATTTTTAAAAACATGTCATATTTACCACTGAAACTACTTTCAGACACACAAACAAAAAGTTGACTAAATGCCATTAAAACAATAAAAGTTAATTTACACAAAGTAACAAGATGCACTAGAATTATACAAGAAATAAAAGATGATCATTAAGTAAAGAGAATGGTGATCTTTAACAAAATAAATATTTTTGAATTTGCAGTGCCCACAGCTATCTTTGAACTGCTGCTTGCTGTTAATATTAGGCAAAGCTTGCAGAAACTTCAAAATTCAAACTGATACAAGTTTGGCTCTTTTCCTTTTTAAGATGAATTCTTTTTAACTTAGAGAAACTCTTTTCCTTAAATTGAAATAAACTGTATGTGAAGTGTGTAACAAATGTGACATTCCCATAAAATATAGGAAGACAAAAACAAGTAAATATTTTTATGCAAATAAAAATATTTGCATCACTATAAAGAATGTGTATGTACTCAGTCGTGTCTGACTCTGTGACCCCATGGACTGTAGCCCGCCAGGCTCCTCTGTCCATGGGCTTTTCCATGCAAGAATACTGGAGTGGATTGCCATTTTCTCCTCCAGGGGAACTTTCAGACCTAGAGATGGAACCTGCATCTCTTGTGTCTCCTGCATTGGCAGGAAGATTCTTAACCGCTGTTCCACCAGGCCTTCCCCATAAAAAGAGTACTTGCACACAAATAATCTCCAAACTTCTTTTCATTTATTTACTTTGTGAGTGTGTGTGTGTGCTGCACATGGGCTTTATCTAATTCTGGAAAGCAGGGAGTACTCTCTAGTGGTGGTGCACGGGTTCTCACTGTGACGGCTTCACTTGTTGCAGAGCACAGGCTCCAGGGGGCACAGGCTTCAGCAGCTGTAGCATATGGGCTCCGTAGCTGCGAGCTGCTGGCTCCAGGGGGCACAGGCTTCAGCAGTTGTGGCACATGGGCTCATTTGTTGCAGCTCGAGGGGTCTAGAGCACAGACTCAGTAAGAGACCTGGATTCAGTCCCTGAGTTGGGACGATCCCCTGGAGGAGGGCATGGCAACCCACGCCAGTATTCTTGTCTGGAGAATTCCATGGACAGAGGAGCCTGGTGGGCTACAGTCCATGGGGTCCCAGAGAGTTGGACATGACTGAAGCAGCTGAGCACGCACACACATACACACGGACCAAAGTACAGTGTCGATTAAATAGAGATTTGAATAAATCATAGAAAGTATTGCCAATTTTTGGTCTTCCTTATAATATTTCAATCTTGAAATTTCTTAAAAAAGGACATCAGGCTTCCAGTTGGGGCGGGCTTCCAATCTGCTGGGTGCTGAAGGGTAAGAAATTAATATTTTATGGATCTAGATATTGCTTTGAGAGACTGTGAGAACTGCAATATAAGTGGTAATGATTTATATGATGGATTCAAATATTTAATAATATTTTCTATAAATAATAATTAACATAAGACCCTATCGTACTATTTAGACTTTAATGTATAAAATTCATTGTTAATTTCTGAATGTAAATGTTATTACAATAACGTTATTGACTATTTTAGTTGCTATTGGCTAAATAAAAAGTTTTTTCCATATTAAAAATAACTTTTTTTCTTTTGAACTTTTTATTTTGTATTGGGGTATAGCCAATGGTAGCTCAGCTGGTAAAGAATCCACCTGCAATGCAGGAGACCCTAGTTCAGTTCCTGGCTTGGGAAATTCCCCTGGAGAAGGGATAAGCTACCCACTCCAGTATTCTTGGGCTTCCCTGATGACTCAGATGGTAAAGAATCCACCTGCAATGTGGAAGACTTGGATTCAGTCCCTGGGTTGGGAAGATCCCCTGGAGGAGGGCATGGCAACCCACTCCAGTATTCTTGCCTGGAGAATCCCATGGACAGAGGAGCCTGGCGGGCTACAGTCCATGGGGTCACAAAGAGTCAGACACTACTGAGCAACTAAGCTCAAACATATAGCCAATTAACAGTGTTGTGACAGTTTTAGGAAAATAGTGAAGGGATTCAGCCATACACATACATGTATCCATTCTCCCCCAAACACCCCTTCCATCCAGGCTCATATTAAAGTTAATTTAAAAATAAAAATATAATGACTTAAGCAAGGTTGACTAATTTGGCATTACTACCATTAGAATGCAAATTATGTAAAAATCATGATTATAACAACATAATTAGCAATTTTGCTAAAATGAGGGAAAAATTTTATGTAATAAATATATCATAATGTATGAATTATGTATGTCTTTGTCAGCCAAAGAACAAAATTGCCACATCTGTGCAAAAAATTAAAGATCAGCCAACTTTAAAGTTTGCTAATATTCAGTCATATAAAACTTGTTCTCCAGATCTCATGTATGTGTTCTTACCACAGGAGAAAAGAAAAAGAATGTTTAAGGACAAAAAAGACCAATATTCAATTTTGTTTTAAGGTAGGAAGGATAGGAAATATTTCACTATATTTAACAGATGTTAGCTTGTTTATTGGAGAAGGCAATGGCACCCCACTCCAGTACTCTTGCCTGGAAAACCCCATGGATGGAGGAGCCTGGTAGGCTGCAGTCCATGGGGTCGCTAAGAGTCGGGCACGACTTGAGCGACTTCATTTTCACTTTTCACTTTCATGCATTGGAGAAGGAAATGGCACCACACTCCAGTATTCTTGCCTGGAGAATCCCAGGGACAGAGAAGCCTGGTGGGCTGCCGTCTATGGGGTCGCACAGAGTCGGACACGACTGAAATAACTTAGCAGCAGCAGCAGCAGTAGCAGCTTGTTTATAACTATTAAATATTTAGACATATACTTCTCCATTTATACTTTTGCCCAGGTCCATAAATTCAGGGGTGGTTGTAATTTAGCATGTGCTCCTTTTATAAGTACTGCTGACAAGGAAGACCGTTAAGTGCTTATGTTCTGGGCACTGAGCTGGGTACTTTTTATACAGTAGCTCACAACACCTCTCAGAAGCAAGGGAAATATTCTCATTTCATTTTACAGCTAGGGAAACTGAGGCTTTAGCGGGTAAATACTCTGCTCAAACACGGTCAAAACTGAATCAAAAGGACATTTACCATAACCATCCTGAACTGGGACTAACTGTTAAGGCTGACAGAATACTGGGGAATGGACTTTGTAAGTGCAAGACATCTTCTGTGAAAGGTCTATTGCTCTATCCCAACTCATGCTGCCTGAAATTCCACCATTATATACTGATTCCTTCTAGTTTTAAAGTCTTTCCAATCTCTGAAAGAAACCAATGGAATGCAAATACTCCCAAGTGGTAAAAGATGATAATGTGTAAAGCCAGGTGTATTTTTCTTATTTTTTCCACCAAAGTAACCCATCAGACCAAAATTGAATTTTTAACCCCTAGAAGTCTTAATGTTCAGCCCAAAAGATGCTGATCAATTTCTTTTAAGTCTTATGTTATCTCTTTAAAATCATGCATGTATTTTTCTCCATACTATATACGATATATATATATATTTAATGTAAAAATGTTTCCTCTCAGGCTTCCCTGGTGGCTCAGTGGTAACAAATCCATCTGTCAATGCAGGGGACACAGGTTCAATCCCTGATCCAGGAAGACCCCACATGCCACGAAGCAACTAAGGCTGTGTACCACAACTACTGAGCCTGTGCTCTAGAGCCCAGGAGCCACAGCTGCTGAGCCCATGTCCTGCAACTACTGAAGCCCATGCTCCCTAGAGCCTGTGCTCTACAACAAGAGAAGCCGCTGCAATGAGAAGCCCAAACAGCAACGAAGACCCAGCACAGCCAAAAATAAGTAAATAAACAAAAAGTTAGTTAAAAATGTTTCTCCTCCAGCTCTCCAAGTAAAAATGATGCTTCAGAAAATACTCCACTTTCATCTTAGAGTTCAAGAGCTCCTTGGCATACTGTATAGCCCTCTGGCTTGGAAAGCAGAGCTTAAACTGCTATTGTGGACACTTGGGTGGGGTTTACTTGACCCCAGGTGAGAGAAATGTCCAGCAGAAAAATGAGAAGCTGAATTAACTACTTCTTGATTTAACTCAGGACCCATCAAGTTCATTTTTTATTTTACTCATTTTCCTAAGTCACTTAAAGTCTACCTCTGACTATTTTGAAGGAGGTGAACTCCCATCTGAATGCAGAGTTCCAGAGAAGAGCACGAAGAGATAAGAAAGCCTTCTTCAACGATCAATGCAATAGAGGAACAGAATGGGAAAGACTAGAGATCTCTTCAAGAAAATCAGAGATACCAAGGGAACATTTCATGCAAAGATGGGCTCGATAAAGGACAGAAATGGTATGGACCTAACAGAAGCAGAAGATATTAA